>NC_134372.1:36739315-37054315 GCF_035582795.1 Mycteria americana
AGGTACCTCGCTCCTCTCGTGCGGCGGGGCCCGGGCTGCAGAGATGCGGGGATGTGCCGGCTGTGCCTCTGGGCTTTGGGAGAACAAGAATTGGTACCAGAGTGGGGGGCATGGCTGGAGAGGAATGCTTGCATTTTTGGCCAAGCTGTTGTGAGTTTAGGATTACGGAGGGCATTACGGTTGAGGAATTTATAAATTGCCGTAACCATTGCCATTATAAATTTAGTCAGAGGTGGCCTGCTCTTTACAACAGGTACCTAGTGCCCTTGATAAGAACTCTGTCCTCTACTTATGTGTATAAACCAAAGTAAATAAATATGAAAAATTAAATGTAATTAAATTTCCCAAAGCATGGGACAATGATAGTCTGGCATTTCAAGCTCAATCAATGACAGCATTCCCACTAACCTCATTTGGAGCCCGCTGAGGCACCGGGCTCGTAACTCATGTTGTCATGTCAAAACCCAAACTGGTGTGCCGTCGTGCACAGGGTCCAGCAGCGGTCTGAAATACACAGATCCTTAGAAAGCAAAGTCTTCAGCTATTTTCCAGGAGAATTTTTTTTTTACCAGGTTTACATAATGTTTAAAGCTTGTTTAGAAGGACCTTTTCAGCTATTCTGCTGATGCTCTTCCTTTTTCCAAGAAAAGACCCATTTCCCTTCAAAATCAAAAGTTCCTGTGTGACAAGCTTACTCTTCTGAAAAAGAAACAAATTTTGTGCTAAGTGTCTGGAGCTGAATAATCCTGTTACTTTATCAGCTCTGCAAGAAATGGGAAATGTTTGTTTTCCGAGGAGTTGCAAGTCTCCGTTATACCGTCAGCGACTTCACTAGCCATTGGGTAATTTGCTTGTATTTAGCGTACTGCAGAGGACTAGCAAGTCCCTCGGTCTACCTCCAAATAATTATAATTTCCATGCTCTATATAACAAAAGTAACAAGTGTTAAATCAGTGATGTTTTCCGTAATTTTGTGATTGATTTGTTTAGTAAGTTAAAAGCATATGTGTGAAGGACAGTGGTAGAATTTTCTGCTTGTTAATCACGATTGTCCGGGTGGCTGTCAGCCTCTGTGTCATACTGATCTACCTTTGGCTGTTTAACATAGCAGGGTTGGTTTGTTTGTGGTTTTTTTTCTTCTTTTGCTTTTAAAGGAAAATTTAGTGTGTGATAATTAGTGATTGTAACCTTTTGAGACAGGAATTGAAGTGTTACTTTAAGTGCAGTTTTTATTTTAGTGGGAATGGGTGGAATTAACTTAATCTTTTAATAATATGTGTTAAAGACAAAGTGTAGCATCAACTTTTGCTTTTCCCTGTCTTCATTAAACCCTTTAGTATACTCATCAGCAAGCTGAAATACCTATTCAGAAACACCAAGCACTGTATAATATATCAAATGAAAAGCAGACTACACCTTTGATTATGTTTCAGAAAAGCCATGTAGGTATCTGAGGGTTTAATTTGATCTGATGAATGGAGATTTTTTTTTTAAAGTAAAAATCCTTGAAACAAATTAGTTACAGATTAGGTCTTTTCATTCTCCAGCTCTTCTGCAGCCAATGATGGTTCAGTCATTTGCTACCCTGCTGTTGCAGGTGCCTGTAGACCGAATGTCCAGCTCGGCAAAACACCAGGGCCGCAGTGCTACGTGGTGGCTTTGGGATGGGTGCTGGCCTCGGGACGGTGCTGTACACCACGTTAATCCCTACAGGAGATTCCTTCTGGATCACTAACCTGTCACGGTAGACTTCACAGGTGGATAAATCCTACCAGTTTTAGGGCAATTTTTCCAAACGTCCTTAATGCATTTATTTAGGATCAAGCTGGTGGCCATGTTTTGCCATGAGCTGGGTCTTTACCCCAAACTTATCCACCCCTAATTAAGATCTTTTCTGTAACGCACAGCAGCAGAAAGGCTCTTCCAGATGGCAGTTCACGTGTTCGGACCTGAGCTGCCCCTGGAAGTGTCCGCTCTGTATTAGCGAGGGGGGATTTAGGTAACTAGTCTGGTGCCCCTTACCATGAACAATTCCTCTGATTACTCTTAGGACTATTTGCAGGGTTGAGCCTGGTAATGAAGGAATCCAGTTGAATGGAGGGTGGTCGGAGGCTGCCATAGCTTTAGGTGTCCCATGGGAAACACATAACCCAAAGCCTTATCTTTGGTACGTGAAAATGTTCCCAGGCCTTCCTAAAATGCAGACACTTATGCTTTTTTTGTGCATACTTCTACAAGTAAATTATCAAAAAAGCCTCAGACAAGGCTTTTCATTTTTATGTCTTTTCCTGGTCAACATGAAATAGAGAGTTTTTAAAATTTAATTTCCTTTTTTGTAATCCAATAAACATATAAACTTCACAGAATATTGTAATTTTCCCAGAAGACCATCTTGCTTGGTCCTGGACCTGTGTGTAAATAAACATATACTTTTCAATTGTTTTATAAAAACTTTTATTATATATATGAACCTGATTGGATGTACTTTAATCTGTCTGGTATTTTGGGATTTTCATAAAATGCATATTTTGAGACCAATAAAGTGGAATGGCTCAATCAGAGCCATTATTGTCTATTGGACAAATACATTTATTCAGCATTTTCCCATCCATACTGTTATGCTCCTAGATCAGAATGGCTGCTTTAGGGCCATTCTGCTCTCCTGGGTAATGCATACAGTACTTGGGATGTTTGCTGTGGATAGGAAATGTATTTATGAAAATTTATATGTTAAAAAAAGGAAATCGCACTAGCCAAGATTTAAATGAAAATAGTTCTCCCTTTGCAAATGCTTGTTATTATGCTATAATAGCATTACTTTAAAATGGCAGCGTTCACCAAGCTGCCTGGGACCTGGAGGCTGTGGTCCGAGAAAGCCATGAGTTCGGCCCAGTAGTCACTGCCGGAGAACTGGAGACGCTCAAAAAGCCTTTCTTCCTATGCAGAAAGCACACGGCCATCATTGCCTGCTGTTACTTCTGAGGCAACACACACTTCATCTGTTCAAAGATGATTGTACCTCAAATACAAGCTTGTGTAGGAAAAAAGATTTAAAGCAGCTCTTCCCAGGGAGGTCCAGGCTCACTGGAGGTTTGAATGTGGCTTGCTGACTTTGCACTGCAGCAGATAGGTGACTACATGGACTGTTCCACCAGCAACGTTGTGAGAGAGAGCATCTCGGTGCGGGAGGCAGCGGCCATCCATCCTAAGCCACTGCAGCGGGTCCTGCGAGAGTGCCTGGTCGTGGCTGGAGGTGGTCCTGACCGTTTGGGATTGCTACAGCAGCCCAGGAGGTCAAGTCCCGATCTTCAGTGTCCAACATCTCAGCTAAAGAGATTCGCCTCCAAGAAATTCAAACCTTTGAGGCTTTTCAAATATTTCTTAGTGAGGGAGTAATTTATTTGTTTTAAAGAGGTAATTGCTGTTATTTTTGATTTTCACCGAAAGAATACTCTTAAACCAGGCAAAGAAATCTGAAATGAGTTTGCCGTATTGCATCGCAGTAAGTGCTATAGCCATTGGCCATCTAAGGAAAAACATTCTGTCAGATAATCATGGCCATTTTTGCATTTTAAGGGAACAAATGTCATATCTAAGAAACACATTTTATTCAGGACTTAATTATAATTTATAGTACATTGCACAGCATTTGTTTTCTGTTCATCATTTTATTGCTCTTCTGCCTTTTCCTTAAATTTATGCATTAAATTGTGTGTCTGTGTGTCTGTATGCGTGTATCTGTGTGTATATATGTACACATATGCAATATAATAAAAAGTGGTGTAGTGGGGACAACAGACGGCTTGTGTGTGATGTATTATTGGCATTTTTCTTTCAAATTACCGTTTTCTTGCTGCTTTGGGAGAAAGCCATGATTTTGCTGTGATTAGTACACTTTTAACAATCTGGAATAAATTCCTGATCTTATTCATGTGACTAGTCCAATGCCCATTTTTACATTTTAGTGCAAACCCCTACATATGTGCCTGTAATACCACAAAAATAAGATGTTTCTTTGTGGAAATTTTTATAGAATTTGGATGCCGATCAAATATTTTTAGAAGTGGAGAATTAATGCGGCTTGACCATGTAAATTATTTTTTTAATGAAAAAGACTTTAGTATTCATCACTCTTTCTCTCGTTTGTGTATTCCTTTGTGCTAATCTTAAATAATGGATCCATATCAAAGTTAATAAATTAGTAACTATTAGCAGTGTTTGGATTACAGTAAGTAACCCGATGACACTTCGTTGACATTGACTTTTTGTGTGTTCCAATAATACATTTTGAGTTTTAAAGATAAGACAAAGCAAAATAGGTTTGGCAAGTATTTGAATCCTTAACAACTCACGGGCAATGGCTTTGTTTAAATCCAAGGCCCCTGCTTTAAATATCCTTTCCTTCAGATGGTCCTAAAACCCAGACTTTGAGATCCATGTCTTTCTCAAAACCTGCATTTTCTGACTCTGTTCAGCTGATGCACCGTGTTGGGCTACATCAGTCATGCCATGTTATGAAACCTAATGCGATGTGACTGATGCAGGCTGACACGATGTGTCACAAAGCAACATATCAGATCACAAACTTGAAAGAAGAGAAAACAAACTTTTTTTCCCTCAAAGCCTAAATTAATGAAGGAAGCAACCTGTATTTTAAAAAAGGTGGGCTAGTTTCAAACACTGAGGGATTTTTCTAAATACTGGTCCCACAGAAAAGTTCTCCATCCTGACCAGAAAGTACCTCCCATCCACACGCCTTGTTCTCTCCAGGGTACAGTCAAAACTAGAGAAGACGGTGAGCCTGGGTCATCTCAGCACTGCTGCCATTGCTGGGTCTGATCCTGGAAGGTTTAGATCCCTTTCAGAGGACTGGCTTCAGCAGGTGCCAGAGGTAATCACCCTTCCTGGGGAAATCCGCACCTTCTAAAAATGGTCTTTGAGTCCAGCTATCATTGTTGTCCTTTAGCTATTTTTTATTATTATTTTCTGCTGTTCCATTTCTTTAGACTGCCAGCTTCCATCCAGAGGATTACGAAGTCTCTTCACACGCTCAGTCACAGACTTCATAGAACATTGCTCCACAACAGGACTATTTCAGCTGCAAACAAGATATTGTCCTCTATCCTCACTTTTTGATCGGAGAAAGATGCACCATAGTTAGCCCCCCTTGTTGGCCCACCTTTAGTCTCATTCTCCTTACTACAAATGCAATGCATTACACATTATCTCCTGAACTATCAGGAAGATTTCTTTTTTTTTTTTTTTTGAAGGGCTTTCATATAATTTTATTGGAAGATATATAGTGGGTAAAATATATATGAACTATAGGTTGCTAAGAAAGAACCTACCAACCACGGCTAGATAAAACGTTATAAATTTATTGCCAACTTATCTGGGAAGGGTTATTTCAAGAGGCTGCTGCCCACAACAAGTTTTTGAGCTAAAATTAATGGATGGGATACCTAAGAGAAATGAGCATTTTCCTTCACCCCTTAGTTACAAGCAAATTGCAGATATTGTTATCTTTGCAAGTGAGAATAATCTCTAGTTTTTGTACTACTTCTGCTGTAAACAATGTACCGCTTGCTTTCCTATGACCCTCACTCTGTATACATATTTATATATTATTCATACCAGATTAAAAATGAATGTGCTCTTTACCACAGTTGTACTGCATAGTGACAATACAAATTAACTTATTGTGTACTTACTTTTCACAAGGCAGTGATGTGAAATTTTGATGGCCTGAAAAAGTAAGTCGTGGGGGAGGCAATGCAGAACTGAATCCTTGTAGGTGCACTTTACGTTGTCTGATTTATTAAAGTGCATTGAATTAATAAATTACATTCTCTGTATGGAATTGCACAGGATTGAACTTGGTTCGGTGGGGGGCAGAAAGAGTTTGCTTTTAGTCTGCTGCATGTGAGGTGGTTAGCTCCATCCGTGCTTTCTGGATTCCTTGCTTAGAATTTATTCTTTGCAGGAAAGAATTAGGATGGCCATTTAATGATAGCTACTTGTGGGCAAAGCGTTAAGAGCTGCTTGGTGAGATCTCACACGGTTGGCTAGTGGTACCAATTCTCGCTAAAACTGCCCTGCGTGTTTCTGTGCTACGTGATACTGGAGGGGTTCTGAGGGTGGCTGATGGGCGCGTTGTGCCTGCTCGCTCCTGGAGTCCCGTCGCTCTCTCTGTGCTCTCGGCACGCCGCTCTGCGAGCAGTTATCAGGGGCATTATATCGTCTACGGTACATCCAGTCGCTGGCCGTTGCAGCGTACAAGAAGGGCCAAATAAACAGGATATCTATTTGCTTTTTCCGTAGTATCAATAAAACCAGAGTAAATAAAGCTGAGGGCAAGTTGCACCATTTGTCACAGCTTAGCAGGGCATCTTCTGTTCTTAGCAAGGGAACCAGTTGTCAGATGGTCAAATGAAACAGTGGAAATAGTGGAAGGGAACTGGTGCTGCTGGTGTAGCTAGTCTCTCGTCTCGGTGGATGTGGCAGTGGCAGTCCATTATCTTTTGACGAAAGGGAAAAATCACTTAAATTCTTCATGGAGCAAGTCTCCTTCCCCTTCACCCAACATTTCTCCCACTTTGGCCAAGGCATTTTGGCACCTCCCCAAGCTGAGTACGCAATAGACCCCTTAACTCTGCCCGGTCAGAGGCATTACCCAGGAGGGAGAAAAAGGAGAAGGAAAGAAAGAGTCCGGAACCTAGCTGTGAATTCTGGTGACTTTATCCGTCTCTGACAAACAACAGAGGGGATGTAATGGTTTTCTAAGATTTTTTTCTGAGTTTTCAAATATTTCTAGATTTTCTGAAACAATGAAAATCAGACTTTCTCTGGACCTTCTTCATACCCAGACAGTTTTGAGAGTGCTTCCAGTTTTCAAAACTATTATATTCAAAAGTTTTCAAGCATATTTGTGCTTCTGTATTGATTTTTAGGACTGACTCTAAGAGGCACTAGGGACACCTTCAATCTCTTTGTTGACTATTTCCTCATATCTTCCGGCTGAAATTTTTCTATAAAAGCCCAATCCAATTTCTGTAATATTATCTATGTAGGTTTCTTCCATTGCTATTGCTATGAAATTTTCCACTGAAATTTGACTTCATAATGATTAGCAGCTTACAGATTTAATTTCTCTTTCCTTATGAAGTTGTTGAGGAAAATGTCTGTCTTTATCCCAGGAGAGAACTAGAAGATCGACCCACACTCCATCCCACGATTTATGCATAAACATGCATGTTGGAGGTCTTGGGGAGCTGGTCACGCTTCTGACAGTCTTCAACTTGTAAAAGCAAAGGGTGGAGGGGAGCTTTGAATCCCTGAGAAAGGAAACATGCCTGTAGTCCTGGGGCATAGGGCTTAGGTAACCGTGGACTGGACTTAACACTTCTTTCCTCTGGGTAGCAAGGAGTATGTTTTGGGGGACTCAGCCTTCAAGTGGTAGTTTGATGTTACAGTAAAAATGGCAGGTTATTGGAGCAACCCAGAGCACTAAAGCTGGCTCAGGTGAATTTACTCTGCTAGAGACGCTCATGCTGGTGTGCCAGCAACAGCGCGAGGTTAAAACCAGCAGTTATCCAGGCTCCCGTCTCTGCTGGGAGGACTACGGTCGCATTCCCACTCCAGGACAGGTAGCATCGGTCCAGTGTACAAGCGTCCATCTGCTTATCTGTTAAATTCCCACCTAAAATTGAGGTGAGATGGTCCCAGCCCCTTCCCACATAGCGGGAAGCATAGTCCTCCTCCTCTGCTACACCAGCGTCTGTTTTATGCCTGCTAGTTAGTACGACAACAGCAAAGGAAAATGTGCTCTTCAAATGTGGAGATAGGGTATTGTTTTTCACTTATCCTGGCTTTATGTAGATGGTCTGGCACATTTATTTATTCATTTATTTGAGCAAATTAAAGCAAGCTAAGCGCATTTGACCTCAGATGGTCCTGGTTTAAGTTAATTTGAGAGACAAAGCTCATGAAGTTCCAGTAAAACACATCAACAACTTCCCAGCATAGGTTGAAATGTGATTGCTGAAACATAACCTCCAAAACCAGATACAGCATGGAGATTCAAAGTCACAATAATCTGAAAAATATGGGAGAGTATATCGATAGACTTACTAAGAAGTGATATCTTTCATTCATGCCTTCGTTTTGCAGTCTGTTGCTGTTTCACCCACAAGAAGTGCATCTATCAGATTTTGTGCATTAACATTCCTTTTCTAATCTAGCTTGGACATTTTATTTTAAAGCTGGTGATAACCTCAGGCCCCAGTCCAGCAAACACTTATGTGCTTGAGTATCTTTACTCACAGGAGTAATCTCACTGGAGTAAATGTTTGCAGGTTTGAGGCCTTGGTTATCTCAATCCATTATTTCTTCCCATTAAAAAGTAATCTGTGTGATTGAAATAAAACATACAATTCTTTACTCAGAAACCCACCCAAAGACAAAGTGTGTTTATTAGACTAAGGGTCTGCACATTGTCATCCTTGAATTGCACTTCAATAAAAAAGATAATTAACAAATGTAAAAGAAGGCAGTCTCTCACACGATTGCACTGTATTTACAAGAGTTTAGCTTGGACCGCAGGCTGACGGATTTACAACGGGGTCTGAGGAGGAAGATGAAATAGCTGCACTTTTCTGGAAAATCCGAAGCAGAGAACTTTTAAAATGCAGTTTCTTTAACTAGGCATCATGCGAATAGCACAGATTTCTTATTCTTGCTGAAGACACGTGGCGATGTCCTCCATCCAACAGGAGGGATTTCTGCTGGGGGGCTCCAGCGCGTTGGGTTTTGTCAGGCTGTGCAGCGGGCGGGTTTGCAGGCGCCACGTTCATAAAATAAAAAACTAACCAGACTCTCGTCTGTCATGCAGGTCACAGGCCTTTCCAGTGCAGATACTGCCCGTACAGTGCCTCTCAGAAGGGAAATCTGAAGACCCATGTTCTCTGTGTCCATCGCATGCCTTTTGACAACAGCCAGTATCCCGACCGCAGGTTCAAGCGCTCCAGAGTTGACTCCGAAGCTTCTGGGAATTTGGAGGAACCTGCAGCTGTCAAAGCGGGGAGCTCGGCGGAGCTAACGGAGGAGGGCAGCAAGGCCCAGGAGTGATGCAGCTCGGCAGATCCGTCTCCATGCTGCAGTAGCCTTTTACACCGGGTTGAGATATGCGTTTGGGTGAGGGTCGGCTAACTGCCTTCCGAGTGAAAGAATGGCGTGCAAATTCCCAGAAGCGTACAGGATGCTGAAAACATTCAAATATATGTATATGTACACGTACACACACACGCGCATATATATATATATATATATATTTACACACACACAGAGATATTCAGTCATACACACATTGAATATATATCTACATACACACACACACACAAAATACACACATTCCATATGTGTGTGTGTGTGTGTAAGTATATATATTACACACGCAAAATAAATTTCCAGCCCTTGAAAATGGCTGCTAAACTGTTACCTGGCAACAAGTACTTCCAAACAACGTAGGTGGGATAATAAAGTGATTTAAAAATGTTAGGAGGTCGTTAGTTATTTAAAAAGCAGGGCAATTGCAAACTTTAAAGTGGTCTTTGTCCAAAAATAATGCTCTTAACAGAAAAATGATACCGTCTAAACGATTTAGTGTTGCCTTGAAGATTGAGGGGCTGTGTTTTCATTGTTGAAAACACCTTTATAATATGACACCAGCTGCTGTCATTTGCCTAGCATAGTAATGAGATGTGTTGGTAGACTGCCATGGTGCCAGTCTGACTGGAGCTGTCATTGCAGAGAAAATCAATTCAAGTGGTGTTGCAACTGCAGTACAGGAGAAACCTTAGACGGCCCATAAGCTAGGGTCAGTACTGACCTATATTGAAAAGTATTGTGATATTACATTTTCTTTTTTTTTTTTTAATATACAGCCAAATGAATCAATGGTTAGAAAAAATCTGCAGCCCTATGTATGACTGCAGATTTGAAATGTAATTCCATTTTTTGTAATCATCTTGCAGTATTGAGGGAAATGCTTTTATTCTTTTTTTTTTCCTTGTTGATGAAGAAGTAAGTTGCTATAAAAGTAGAAGTACAATATATAGAAATATTGTTTAGTGAAACTAGTCGGCCTTATCTATAGAAGGTGCTGGTGAGAAACAGAATTTTATTACATAGAAGGTTGGTAATTTTTTTTTCTTCTGTTCTTTTCTTGTTGTTTTCTTTCAAACTTCCTTTAAGTTCCTTTTTTTTTTTTACACTTGAATGAAGGATTCCCCAGTCATGGTTAATTTTCATGTGTTAGTTTTTGTAAGTGTTACAGACATAGTGCAGAAGTTTCTTCTGGAGCAAGCTCTTACAAAGTAGCTTGACCGAAAATATGAATCCAAACTTCCTGCTCTTTGTCTCTAATGAAGAAAGGTGTTTTAGCTGATATTTCTTTGGTTTTGTAAAACAAATGCGTTCTATATTTTTGCAGATTTTAGCTTTTTTACTGATTGGATCCTCCAAATTTAGTAAGGTCTTTGCCACATAGGAAGCTTTTGAGAGACTGTAATGAACCACATACCTAAAAAAAAGTAAGGAAAATAACTAAAGGTTTATTCTGAAATTCTCTGAATGGCATAAAATTTTAGCCTTCTAATGTACTTCCTTTGATAGAAGCAAAATTGGTGCTGTTTATTGTGATGGTAGAGAAGTATTAACTTCTTCTAAAACAAAATCATCCAGACTTAAAAAAAAAAAAAAAGAAAAAAAAAAAGTCAATATTTCTTTGCAGGCTGGGAGCACAGAGTAAAACCCCAGGGCCTTAAAACTTCAGCTCTGCCTAAAGCAGTTTACAAAAAATACTAAACTGCAATCAATGTAAATAAAATTCTTAGCGCTACCCTGAGACTGGAAAAAAAATCTCAGGCTAATAAGGAATACGGTTTGCATATGCTGTCGGAAAGGATGTCATCCAACTGAAGTTTCAGTTTAAATGAGGTCACTGTGTAACTTGGACCCATCTGGCACAGAGCAAGCTGCTTTTCTTGTTTTTCTAGTATAGTTCTCACTGCCTTACTTAAATCGAGTTGATAAACTTAATGCAACTGTTTCTATGATCCTAGATAAAGGATTGAAATGTTATTGAAACTTTCTGACTGTAGTAAGCTTTAGGATTTTAACTGCACTACTGTGTTTGGTGACTGTGTCAGTCGCTTGCTTTTGTGTGTTTGCGCCGCCTTCAGTATCTTAGCAAAAAAAAAAAAGATTAAAAAAAAAACCCGAAACCACCCCCCACATTCCATTTCTTGCACTTTTTGAGCTCTTTCAGTATTCTTTTGTGTCTTCTGAGCATTTTCAGATACGACAGGCAATAATTCTGTTTGTGACACTGGAAACATCTCCCGCTCCTTGTGATGTGTGTGTTGATTCCATTTGGTCGGGTGCTACTGTCCCTATCCTCCCCTCTGACATAGCCCTTTTTTCCAGAACATTTGTAACTTGTAATACAAACAAGTGACAGCAGCAGTGATGCATTGTCAGTTTCTGAATATCATCATGCTTCTCATATCTAAACATGTCAAGTTTTTTCTCTGTAACTTCTGTAGTCTGTGATACTGGTCATAATACTGTCTACATTCCTACACAAAGAAAAATTTCTATCTTGGAGGAAATCTGAGATCAATAGAGTAGAGGATTTTGTTGCTATGCTTGTAACAATTAGAAAACTTTGTATTTAAAGTTTATTCTTGGTCATTATTTATTATTATAATACATCAGTTGACAGAACTTTATTCTGGTATAGAAGTATTAAAAGTTGTTTTTTCAGCAATGACTGTTTTCTTTCTGCTGTTAGAATAAAAACGTCTTTGAAGCAGTACAGTTTTATCCAGTGTTTTACGCAATAAAACCTCTACCTCTGAAAAAAAGTTTTCCTACTTGCTTATGTTTATTAGGAACAGTTAAAACATTATTTTCTGCAGCTTTGTCAGATTAAAAAAAAAAAATTAATGTCAGTAAATTCACAGTTGTTAGGCAGTTACTAGAGTGTATTATGCTGGGTGTGTGTGCTCAGTCCACTTATTAATCTGAACAAATCTATATACAGTATATACATATATATATTATATATATTGTGCTTAATTAAAAGACTGTGGAAATCTGTTTTAGCATGTAGTAATAATTGTTTTATATACTACTACTTATGTACTATAGAAAAAGTCTTGGGGTCTATCAAGCTTTGATTTGAAAGTGTTTGAAGTGTGTATCATACACTATGATGTATAAAGTCATGTTTTCACATTAAAAAAAATTGTTTGTATAGATCATATATTTGGCTTTAGAAAATTGTGAGGTTTATTGTTATGGTGCATGTTAAGAAAGCTGCCCACACTTCAAAGAATGTGCAAGTGCGAGAGCGCTCCCATTCTCCTGGATGAATCCTTATTCTTCCTGTTTAAGGTTCTATTTGCACATTTGAAGGCCAATAAATTAAAGGATTTTTCACTTCTTAGAAAAAGAAGTAGAGATGATTAACATCAAAAAAAGATGCACCGACCTACAGCAAGTATGGGGAGGAGAGAGGAACATGGCCTTGCACAAAAAAAGCCGAGAAGGAAAACACATTTGGAGAAGGGAAGTTTTAACATTAGGTGAAGCCAGCCGTACCCACAATAATAATGTTATGCTGTAGATTGAGTCCTCCAGTAGAAAAAGGTACACAAATTGTCTAGGAGTAAAGCGTGGCATCATGGAAATTCAGTTATTCAGTGGCTGAAAGTTGCAGAGAGGAGTTGATGTTACCCGTGGATTGGTGGAGTGGGTGCGCGGCAGGGTGAATCGCAGAGCTGGTGCCAGATTCAGGGGTGTCAATGTCACAGGGTCTCTTCATCTGCAGGGAATACAATCTGTAATGCATCAAATTTTAACCAAAACCCAAGAAGATAATGATCAATTTTTATGTTTTGCAAAGTTTAGGTCTTTCACACCCTCTCTTGGTGGCAACCAGTCATCTTAGTCACAAAACTGTAGCATATAAAAATGTTGCTTGAGGATGGATGAGCTCCAGGCTTAGAGCTGAACTCTGCCTCACTACGGGATTGTTGTCCTTTCAGGTAATCGCCGTGCCCTGGAGCCGGGGCAAAACAACTGTTTGGGGCGAGACGGGGGGTCTCCCAAAGGTTTTCCAGCCTTCTGGTCTCAATAGACAATAAATGGAAATGGGAAAGCCCGATTAAGGAGCAATGGCCGTCTCATTGCACCTCCGTGGAGATGCTTACAAACACAATCTCCTTTATGGTCCCAAACGTCTGCTAGGAACTGGGCATTAAATGGTACCTATATCCTCTAGGAAATGCTAAAAACGACCACCACGTGGCCTTGTACCACAAAGCGTGGCATCGGCCGCCAAGGCAGTCCACGGGAAAGAAGGTCTGAAAGAGAAAGGCGGTTGTCTCACCTAAGTCTGTCTGTGGAGGTTTTTGTCACCCGGCAGCTGGTCGGCAGTCTTGCTGATGCAGACGGTGGTGTCTTGACAAGAGTCTTCCCACCTAACATCAGAAGGCTGCTCTCAGCTCTAAGATAATGTTTCTTGCTGAAACTTTTATAAGGACTAGAACCCCTCTGTCTATTGTAATTTGGGAATTGAGTATTTCCCCTCTCTGTTTAACATCTGTATTGTAACAGTATATTATAAAAATCTCACCTTGTGTATTGTAAGCATGATCCCAGTGAAATTATTCTTAAGTATTGTGTTTTTCATTTCTGGATATCACTGCTTGGCATGATCCACCACAGTGGAAGTATGTTTCCGTGGGGAAGCCCGGGGAGGGGGAGGAGGGAAGGTAGAGCTGTGGTGCAATGTCGTATTAAAAATGTCACCCAGCTGAGCGTTATAGGGGCTGGGAGAAGTTCTGCAGCTCCTCACCTGTTGGTGTTGCTCAGGGTATTGTTTGGGGGCTTTTTGTTGTGGTTTTGTTTTAACCAAAAGGGTCTCAGCGAACAGGGAAATCGCAGGAAAAGAGGAAGAAGAAAATTTAAATGATCCCAGAGTGAACTGTTTTGCTGTTAATACAGAAATACAGAGCAAGACACATTTAATGGGCTCTATTTTTTATTATACTATGCTGAATAATTAAGTTTGAGGCTAAGTGTCACATAGATTTATCTTTTAATTAAAAAAGCATGGTTCACGCATATTTGAGTGGTAGTCCAAATAAATGCAATATAGAAATTTATGTTTGTTTATCTAGGTGTTAATTACCTAGAGATTGTTCTGGATTACTTCTTTTTATAAAGTGTCATAGGCTCATGTCACAAGTAATAAAGCTTAACAGTGGAACCTTATCAATTTGCTAACTATAACGCTAGTGTGACCTGGAGGAAAGGAGAAAAAAACCAACTTTGGAAAACGTTCTCTGCGTGCACCCCATTCAACACATAAAAACCGCGCGGTGAACAAAGCAATCATTTTTAAAATGTTCTCGTAAGTAAAAGGACAAATATATCTTCAGTGTTTTACAGCCTTTCATACATGTAATTATTTATATAACATACTGTTATTTATGCCCGTGTACTACATGTTGTGCAAAGACAGACATGGTAAGCAACAAAATGTAGTTTACCTGGTGGGCAAGCTATTCATTTAATGTATGAAGTAACACTTACAAAGACTGAACACTATATTTAAAGCGAGATGTAGCAGATGTAATTTTCTTAATATTTTAAAGGTTTCACAGTGTTGCTAGCAACCAAGAGGACTGGAAAAGCAAACTGAAGTCTAAAGATAAAAGATCATGCATTTCAGTGGTTAAAACAGAGGGAAGAATTGTGTACAGATGCAAATTGTTCATCAAATTGTCTGTCAGTCTGGTTTTTTCTTTGTTTATGACCAGAATTTATATTACTGCTCCACCGAGCCATGTGGAAGGATGCTGAGCGCAGGCGGAGAAGGCAAACTTCACAGCACACGCAGGCTGAGGGGCTCTCCACTGCCAGTGTAAATCAAATGCCATCCACCATATCACCCCAGGGGAGGATCTGCCCCCAGGATTTGAAAGACGGAGGAATCTTTTTGTTTTTCTCATAGGTGCAAACACCCCTCTCTTTGGGGTTAATTATTTATGCTTTTCTTAGAGTTCTGATGATTTAAAATAATACCAGGTTTCTATGGCACTGCGTTGTGCAGCAGATGTATACGAGACCCTTCGCTTACTGATATCGCAAAGAAATCAATGGAAATTACTCTCTGTGCTCACAGTCATTAATTCTTGCTTGATATACAGATTCTCAAAATGTGAAGAAGATTGGAAACAAGCGTTCCTTCTATTTATTACACATCAATTACCCATATAGACATAGATACCGCAATCTTTGTCTAATGTGCAGACAGTAGTAGTAGGTAAGTTACATCTCAATAGATGAAGTTGAAGGTAAATTTGATCTTTAAAAAAAGCTGCTGAATGTGGGATCCTTAGTGATAACGGAAATATTTTAAATTTTAAAGGACTGAAATTGGGACATATGTTTATATATATAATAACTGTGTGTGTATATGCACAAACATCTACACACTGCAGTTTTTCTTTTAATAGGAACCTGATTTAACCCCTTAACTCCATATTTAGTGTCCCGATGTGTCTGATTTTCAACACTGTAGAGAAGCCGAAAATGGATATTCAGCATTTCTGAGCACCAGCTAGTTACTGAGGAGCATAAATATGGACCGAGGGGTTGAAAACCGGAGCCACGGGATGTGATGAATGACTGTAGTTCCTGAAATTCCAGCTGTGTAAAGTTGAAATAATTTGATGGTGAATCAGGCCTATTATCAATGAAGCTAGGAAAAAAACCCTTCTCTTTGAAAGAGAGAATTTGTGGAGAAAACGTGTCCTTAAGTTGCATAAGATATTGCGACACAGAAGATGTGACTTCTCTTTAGGTTGTGCCACTGTGCTTCCTTATTATTTTTTAGATTTTATTCTTGGGGGATTGTTTTCTCAATTGTTTTCTGTTTGAAAGAACTTGATGCATGAATGAGTGAAACACAAGGAGTAATAAAGAAAAATGGAGCTATTAATCCCAACAGAGAAAATTTCTCTTTTGTTAAAAATTTCTCACACCATATCTGTGACTGTGGTACATCTGTCTTCACTAGAGAATTACTGCTCCCGATTTGTGCTAGTCCTTACCGTGCTGCTGGTGGAAACCAACACCCAGTGCAATGGGAACAGCGGTCGGTCAGGGTCTGCTCCCAGGGAAGACAACTGGCGATTTTCTAGAAAAAAGGTCTGCTGTCAAAAATGTAGGTATCTCCAAAGCTACTATGATCAATCAGTATTTGCATTGCTTTTGCCAAAGCAATGTGTACTTTCCCCATGGAGCAACGTGTTCGTACCTGTGCGCCAATTGCCATTTGTGTGTCTCCTCTCAAACCTTACTGGTGGTACTGGCATCGCCAAACCCAGCTCGCCTATGCACTAAGGAGAAGTTTCATTTTCAATTAGCTTTGAAAAACTGGAAGGCTTGTTCATTTTTTCCAAAGCCATTGATCCACCCCATGCTTCCACTGAGCTAAAGCCTCCTAACGCTATTGATTTATGGGAGAAACACCTTGTCCTTAATATTATAAATGTTGATTCTTTAACGCCTGCTCCTTTCCTCTCCTTCCATGGATGTTAATGGCAAAACACTTCTGATGTTCAGAAGGAGCAGAGCCACTATCTGAGTGTCCTGTCAGTGCTCAGTGGTGTTTGCCTTAGTGGAAACACTGTCACCTTCCTTCCCACGGCCTCATGGCCATGTTCATTTTCAGTTCACTGCAGGGAGTTCAGTAATTTCCACCTGAGCAAGAGTCAGTTCAGAAGCCTCATGCATTTACAATTAAATCAGAAATTCTTAAACTAATGCAAAAAAGTGCTTGATCCTGTCAATATTTCTGTTTGACAGAAGTGGGAGGAGAAGCTGGAGAGGTTGCCCGTGCTTTGGGCTCCTTTTGGGAACGACGGCAGCCAAAGGTGTGCCTTGCCCAGGTGAAACTGCTAAACTCCTCCTGCTTGGGTAGGGGCTGAGAGATGCGGATTTACTGTCTGGTACTGGCCAGTCCCACCCCCAGCACTGTAACACAGCACTTGGCATCCAGCAAATGCCCAAACACAGCCAGTGTAAGGAAATGTGATATTGCTTGCTTAACCCAAATTGGAGAACAGCGTCTCCACAGAAAACCAAGCCCTCATTTCTCCCAGTTGCAATCATTGCTAATCTCCAACTAACATCAAAAGCACTAAGGCTGGGGGGCAGTAATTCTCACTCCAGTGAGAATGGAAAAGTGAGCTAATGTGGGACAGTATTTGGCTCAGAGATGAAAACTGGACCTCATTAAGTCTTTATTTTCAGCTCACACTGAAAATACTGTTTTCCTCCAATGCTTCAGAAACTTTTATTTCAAAGAAGTACTGCACTAAATGAGGGATAACAGAGTAAATGCTATACACAGGCATATGCTTTAGTCCTGTACACTGGCCATCGCCTTGCCCCCCAGCACTGTCTCAGACCGGGTAGGTGTCAGCCAGCTTTTGTCTGCAGCCGAGGAGGACACAGTTTCCATTTTATCAGGCGAAAATGATGCAGAATACGGCACATATTGTTCCATCTACTGATTTTTTTCCTATTTGGTCAAATAATTCCTTCCAAACCACACGGGTGGAAATATGATATAAAGAACTGATGAATCATGCACGTACCAAAGACCCGGCACCGCCTTTGGACAGAGCTTCGGGTCAAAGGAAAGACGTGTTTTCCTAAGGAGATGGCACACTGTCAGGCTTGGAGAGGGGGGATTCAGGATGGGACTTCTTCTGGCGAGGTGAGGTTTGAAGCTGGCCCACGTGGGAGTGCTCCTGGGTCCCTGCTTGTCCCCTGCCCTGGGCAGGAATGCTGCCAGACCGTGACACAATGGCCCGGGCAAGGTGCTGAGCTGCACCTTCCTCCCTCGTGCCCCAGAGAGAGCTTGAGCCGCTGACAGGGAACCCAGACCCACGCTTGTAGGGCAGGTCCCAACACTGAGTTGTGTCCCAGGACAGGGGCAGAGAGACAAAAGGATAAAAAGGGAGAAAGAAGAGAAAAGGAGACATGAAGATCATCTTTCCCTTCCTTCCTGTAGTGATGTAATCCCTAATTTTCACAAATGAGGAAAAATAGTCGCAGCGCCTGTCTAAGTATTTGAATTTACCACCATGTTTCTTCTGTGCATTAAAAAAAAAGGCAAAAAATCCAACAAATCCAACCCGTAGTAAATTCAAATACTGAATTGTAATGTTTGCTTGGTTGCTATTTCTTAGTAGCAACCAACGTGTTAATCACTAGTATATAATTAGATGTCATTTTGGAGCAATTCAAAATCAAACAAAATCTCAACATGCTCTGAACATGTTGTGAAAGTTTACATTACAATTAATTTATGATTACCCAAATGTGCATCCAGTGATCTTAAGTCTTCCTTCATACATTACAAAGAAAAAAGACAACTTCTGTTTCCACACACCTTAATGCCAGAAGGCCCCCAGAGAAAAGGCTCTCTTTTAAATAAATGTATTATTTAAATTCTGTTTAAATAGCTGAGCGTGAGATGAAGAAATGAGATTAATTTGATAAACTAGCCCCTGTGTATCCTTGGACCTGTCTCTCTTCTTTTCCTTGTTTTTTTTGGTTTCTGTAAGCATTCGGTTTTTCTTTGCTGTCTCTTCAGCAGGTAGAAAATTAAGGGAAACCAGTATTATTTCATTTCACACCAATTCACTAGAGCCATGAGTTAATTTCAGCACATTTTCCTGAAGGTGAAAAGAAGTGCACATCCTTTTGTCCCAACAGCGAGCCAGTGCCATGAACTGCTGAGTGTTCCCAGCCCTGTCAAAATCAAAGGAACAAGGATGGCTAGCGAGTCATGGGAAATACCGGATGCGTTAGCGGATACAGCCAATATGCTGAATTATGGTTGTATAATAAACATAAACAGCTGTGTATTAGGACACGGCTACAGTAATCACAGTAAGTAAAGTTTTAAAAGCACTCGCGCTCCTATCCTTTGTTGAAAACAGGGATAATGTACGTAAAAAGGTTAACAAATGGCTACACTTTACTCCTCTGCGTCTAGACCAGAGAAAACTTTGCTACTTCTAACAAGTTGCCAGCTACTGTCTAGTCTTGCTCTTTATGTATGTGTCCTATATATGCAAACACAGAACAAGGAGGAAGATTATTTTGGGTGTGAAGCGAGAAAGTTGTTTTATGCTTTAATTGCCCATAATGAGCATGGCAAATGCTGAAAGATGCAAGGAAAAGTCTTGTCCAATAATATAGTTCTTTATTACCTTAGGATCCCATCTTCCTAACTATTTCGAGGATGTTGTTAGCAGAGGAAGGCATATTTTTATTTAACATCTTTATTAATGAGCTAAAGAAAGAAAGAAGTAAACACACTAATTACATTTGCAAATGACAGTACATTAGTAGCTATTGCAAACATCACTGAGGACAGAAATAACAGGGGAACAAATGGGCAAGAATAAAAAATTTAACCTGAAGAAACACAAATTCAGGTCTGAAGGCAAAAATACTCCATGTTTAGACAAGCAACGGCAGAAAGAAGCGCGGCAGCAGTAAAGGTGAGGGGGCTAGGGGCAGGCAGGGGCAGGCAGGGGCAGGCAGGGGCAGGCAGCTGGGCTCCCCAGGGCCTCAGCAGCGAGCCCTCAGGCGGGGGCTGGCAAGGGTGTGGGGCGTTTTGGGGCGTCAGCGCGCACCTCCGTGGCCGCCCTAGCCACGGGAAACGCCCGTGGAAAGCCACGGGAAAGCCCCGGGAAACGCCACTTGTCCCGGTGTTGAAAGAGGAACACCTGAGCCCCGTGCCAGGAATTCCGCCGTGGGCACAGGTCAGCAGGGAAGGCAGGGGTCCCGCTGCGCCGGGCGGCCGGGCAGCTTCCCCCGGTGCCTGCGGCGGGCGCTGGGGACCGGGCTTTGCCCTGGCCCAGCCCCGGGCTGCCAAGGGGGGGCTGAGCAGGGGCTGCCTGCCGGGAGCGGTGTGGGCAGGCTGCAGGGCTGTCCTGCTGCCTTCGGGGGCGACGGAAACAAAGGGGCTGCTTCCAGGCGTGTTTCCTCATGGCAGAGGGGACACTCATGCAGCAGATACTTCGTTGGTAACGCTGGTAAGTGCCTAAAAGACAAAAATTAAGAGGGAAGAGAGCTATGTGGGGATGGTCTGAAGGAGTCCAGGAGCAATGAGATAAAACTGAGTAAAGGCAAACTTCCCGAGTGCAGCTCTTCTAAACTCTTTAATAAGCTCCCAGGAGAACTGGTAGATGAGCAGTCACTCCAGTGACTTAAAATTAGACTGGATCCAAGAGGGAGTAACGTGCCTGCGCCTGAAGTCAGAGGGGCAGAACCCCCCGGTCCTGGGGAGCCTGAGCCCCCTCCTGCAGACTGCCGCTGCCCGCTGGGGACCCGCTGCGGGCTGGGGTGCTCCTTCCTTATCTGCCCGCTTGGTTTGCCGCAAACATGGGCTCCCTGGCTTAGCTGTACAGCTGCTGGTTATTGCTGCTTAATTTCACAAAAGTTGCAAACTATAATTAGTTAAAGGCTAGCTAATGAGTTATAATGCAGGAAGCAACCACAGATGCCTATATACCGGTGAACCACAGTGTTATGTGTCATCCTTACCCTGTTAATGATTTCAAAAGAAAAAATAAACCAACCTTCTCCCCCAGTCCCCTGGAGCATGAATAACCTGGTACAGCTCCTTTCCCAGCAACACTCCTAGACACTTTCAAATCGCAGCCTTCCTACTTTAAGTTGTGGTGCGTGGATGTTGTTCGAAGTTTTAGCCGCTGCGAGAGGGAGCAGACTTGCTGTCCTGAAGTACTCCCTTCCACCTCAGACTGGGGACAGCATGTGCCGCGCTAAAGTGTGCCGCTTTGACAGGTTGCGATGGAGCCGTGCACATCAACTCTCCAGTTGCTCGGCTGTGAAGGCAACAAGGACCGAGCACCTCGATGGCACTGCGTGAGCGATGACAATAACAGTTCAAGCTAACGCCAATCACAGTGGTGACTTTTGCTATAGTGTTACTTGTGCAGTGGCAATTGAATTGAAACTGCCACATCAGTTTGCATTAGGCCACTTAGCAGCTGATGTGGTTTCTCACTAGCACAGCAAAGGGGAGGGAGTGTGGCTCTGGTGAAGCCTCTGAGAAGTCAGGTTTCCAACCGGGACTGGGAGTA
Organism: Mycteria americana; assembly: GCF_035582795.1. Classification (NCBI taxonomy): domain Eukaryota; kingdom Metazoa; phylum Chordata; class Aves; order Ciconiiformes; family Ciconiidae; genus Mycteria; species Mycteria americana. The sequence goes on from NC_134372.1 coordinate 36,760,579, forward strand.
CAACTGCACTCAGCTACAGCCGTTGTAAACTGGCTGGCTGGAAAATAATTTCCTTTGAAATTTCAAACTTAAAACCTTTTTTTCCCCCCCTAAAAACGGTAAGGTGGTAGCCTGTGAGTGTTCAGCTGCAGAGCTGTCTTTCTGCAGCTGGAGCAGCTCTGCTGAGCATCCGCGGTGTCCCCAGCACGCCCAGGGCTTTGCCCCTCTGTCACGGGGGGCAGTGGAGGTGGAGGTGGGTGGGAGCACTGAGCTCTCCCTATCTGGAGCTTGCTGGGGGCAAAGAGTTGCCGTGAGACGGGTATTTGTCCTCAGTCCTGCGTGCTACCTGCAGCGGGTGTGAAGGAGGAGGTTTCCCCTGCGGCTCGGGGCTGCCTGGTTTGGGCCGGAGCCTGGTTTGTGTCTGGTGACGACGGTGGTCGGGGCTGCGCTGCCCGCCTGCGCACGCTCTCACCTTGGGGTGGGAGGATCAATATCTCATTACCTATGGCCCCGCTGCTCCGGAGCCGCACATTTTGTGGGGTTTAATGTAATATCCCCACTCTTTTAAATCGCAATATCTGAAACACTGATGTGAGCAGCATAAATCCCTTTTTTTAGTGAGGTGAATTAGCTAAGCGGCTTTATTTTTTCCAGTTGTAGAATTGTTCTAATGCTTCTTTTGACCAGCCTTGGCTTAAAAAAGACTTCATCTTTAAAAATCCAATTTTACAAACAGTTAGTCTTTAGTGTGGACTGTTGCTTTTTAGTAATTTGGGGGAAAAAATTAATGGCTGATATATTTAATTTTCAGACACAGCTACTGCATGTTTAAAGCGTCTTTCTTATCATTTTATTGTCAACAATATAGGTTGAACACTGCAGAGATATTGCTTTTGCAGGCTTGTAAGATTAAAATCATGGTATTTCTGAAGGGGCTGTTAAAGTGTCTGTGGAGCTATCTGCTACTGCATAGCTCTGAACTAATTCAGTGAATATATACTTTAAATATCAGTACAACAGCTTGTTTTCCAACTAGACAGAAAGCTCCAAATCTAATGTTAGTATTCTTACTGACCTTGAAAGAGGAGCTGAGCATGCTTAGCTTTCATTTTCCTTCTTTCTTTAAATATGGCTAAAGAGCAAAGGCTCTGAATCTGCATAGTGTAACTTGAAACTAATGGGTAATTAATGTACAGTCAGATCTGCAGTAGCTCCAGGGTACGGGTACCTAGATTTTGCCTTTCTTCCCAGGACCTACTTTCTTTGAATCCTTTTATATCTGTATCTCTCACTTATATGGGTTAGTGTGTGTTTAAGCTGTGAATAATGGTTGAATTCATTCCTGCATGGGCAATACTGTATTCCTTTAAAGTAGATCATTATTCTGTATGGAATAAATAGTGTTATCCAGTTGATATGCTTTAAGGCTAATGAACCAAAGTCTACCATCTAAGAAGCCAGATAACAAGACATGTTTCTCCACTGGTTTCTTCTGATATATTAATTAATGAAAACCAAGATTCCTCTCTGAGAGCAAAATACACTTCATCAATTCCTATCTGGTTTCAGGAGTTTCCTTCACTGTTACTCCTTAACACTTGCTAATGTGACTAGGGGAGTGAGTCTGCCAGTGATCTGGGTAATGGAGTGCTTTTGCGTGCTCTGGGGATGGGTGTGTGTCTGAAGGCAGCCCCTTGAAGCCGTGATGGGGAGCAGCCCAGCCCACGGGCAGGGGCAGGGGCAGGGGCAGGGGCAGGGGCAGGGGCAGGCAGGAGTCCAACGCTCCCGAACTCCCCTGGCTCCGTCCTGCCTGGCTCTGTGTGCTGAAGATCTCTTTGCTGTGTATTTGTTATGGCAGTGCCCGAGGCCCGTCAGGCCTGGGAACGCAGTGTTTGTCTGTGCAGGGAAAGCCAAGTATTGCCTCATCGGCGTGGATGAGATCTGGGTAGGAGGAGGGAGCTGAGGCCAGGAGGTGGAAGGCAGAGCAAGGTGCTCCTGGGTAGGTGAGCCCCTTCCTCAGCAGGCGTGCGCTGGGAACATGTCCCCAGGGCTGTAAGAGGGGACCTTCCAGCACTGGCAAGTCCCTGCAGCAGTCGTGCAGCCCAGGGCTTTACACTTCTGAATCCAGGAGCCTGATTCTCCCTGGTCTGCGCTTATATCATGGTTTAGAGTCCTGCCAATTCCAAACATGAGACACTCATAAACCTGGCTTAGGAAGCATGAGATTAAGTGAAAAGATGGAAAGTAACTTTCTTCTACTTTGTTGACCCTTTAGGGTATATTGGCTGCAAGCTAAAGCTTCCTCGCAACTGTCAGTTGGATGACTACCTCTTTAAAATAAAAGCGGGTCTCAGACTTGGGCTTTAAGTAGATTAAGGCTGTGGGGACAACTGAATGCCGAGGTGTGGTGGCATTTATTTGGAGAGGGAGCAAAAAGCCATCTGTGGCTTACGAGAATGGAATATGCTTACAAGAGTATGCTCTGCATGGTTTCTCCAGAATAAATGACTACTAGAATATGTCACAACACAATATTGCAGAGGGAAAGAGTTTGTAGCATCTTTTCCGTACGTTTTCCCAGTCTGAGGAGTTTTCTGACCCACCTTTCTGTGGCAGGCTGCTGCTCCCTTGAAGATCACCTCAGTTCCAGGGGGGTCTTCTAACCTGGGGCAGACTCCAGCAGAAACACCTGAAATACTCTTTGGTGTTGGCATTGCCCTGTAGCATTCTGCTTTGTATTGTGAGTTATTCCCTTTGGAGTCCAAGTACTGAGAGTTATTACATCTTTAAAGGCCTGCAGAGTTTGAGGAAAAGTAATTGGTTTGTTGCTCCAAACCTCTTGGTGGAATTATGTGAGAAAAAAGCTTTTCAACTTAATTTTCTATCTATATTTGGAGCCGTTGGCATGAATTCAGCCTGTACCGTATACCCACAAGCTCTGCAAGCGTGTGCAACTGAGTATTACTACAGCATATCTAGTTGGGATAGCCAGTAGGACTCTTTGCTAGGTGCAAGATTTCCTGCTCTGCAGAACAGCTGTTTTATACAGTACATGGCAAGTCTGTTTTTCATCTTTACTAGTAAGTTGTTCAATTGCAGTTTTATGTTAATGTAAAAGCTAATTAATGCTGTATGTTAACTATGCATAGTGCTTTCCAAGAACAAAAAGAACCAAATCCCAAATCGTATCTTACTCTCCTGTTCTGACTTTGTCTTTCCTTCTTTATTAAGCTACAAAAGCCTGCTTGTTTCATGCTACAAAACTTCCACATTCATCAGCTGTAGTTTTGGGAGCCACTGAGACATCTTAAAGTTTTTCATCTACCTCTAAGGTCAAATGTGCTCTTTCAGTAGATGAAAGCCTGAGGCCCTGGTAAGGAAGGCCAAAGGTTTCTTTCTGATGGTTTTACACAGGGTGTCTGCTGCAATCAAATGCCACCATCCTCCGAAGTCTTCTGGCTCGTGCACCAAAGCAAAGTAGGTGTTCTGCAGTGACAGGACAGATGGGGTGAATGTCACTCTGGTGTGGCTTTTCTGATGAGTCATTGCAGAGGACTTCTTGGGGACAAACTTGCATGGCAACAAAATATGTAACAACTAACAGGTGAATGGGGTGTGTTACGTGGTCCTTTTTTCCAAAGTTTCATCACTCCAGTATGAAGCTTTAAAGTATGATGCTGAAACCAACAGCCTTAATGATCTCAGTCTAATTCATTCCATCCTCTCCCTGAACCAGATGGACTTTGACCTCTTCTCTTGCCTTGACATTCAGAAGCACCTGATTTGTTCTGTGTGGGGCTTTTGATGGGCATCTTGTGTCTTCCTTGGTGGGCAGGAGGAAAACCATGATGGGTGCCTCAGTCCTGCATTGTCCATAAGCGCCATCTGGGAACAGTGGAAGACAGCTGGACTACCAAATGCTTGTAAAAGCTGCTGCTTAGTCAAAGCAGGGGAAGGCTAAAATCTGCTTTAAACACCCCTTGCAGTTCTGAAATATCACTTCTCTTGTCTAAGTGCTTTCCCAACTGCCTCAGCCCTTGCCTTCTCATGTTTCCCTTCTCACCAACATGAATTTCACAGGATGGTTTTATCTGATCTATGGCACAGATTCATTTTTCCAAATTTTTGTGCTAAATGACTTGGCAACTCCGGTCTTTGAATAACTTACTTGGAAAGGTGGAATTGGATGGATCTCCCAAACCCATCGCTCTTCCTGGAATTTAATATTGAAATAATTCAGTTTGTGGTTTAATCCAGTGAATTATGTCTGCTAAGATCTCTGTTTACAATTCTAGGTATGGGAGATTAAGCAAATCCAGGTTAAATATGCCCCTTGTTCTGACAGAACCTCTGGACCTTCGCTAAACTACCATCAAAGGGAAGCTTACTCCTTTGGGGTCTAAACCAGCCTGTTTTTCCAGTCAGTCTTATTGATTGAAGCTGGAGCAGGACTGAGCCCTACAGCTGCAGAGCTGATCTTTGCATTTGATGATATTGACAAAAATTTTGAATAAATCAAAGACACTGTAGGTACTTTGGTAAAACATGGCTGGCCTATTTCCAGACACTTTCCTGGGTTTCATTAGACCTGGACAGGTGATTCCTCAAGAAATGGTGATTTCAAGTTATCCTTCAATGTTCTTCAGCTGTTGAATGTAATGACCTTTTTTAAAAGTGACAAATATGTGAGGGGCTGGATCTCTTACTACATAAGAAATCGCTGATCCATTAGTTCAGATATTGGAACTGGAAGCAACATGCAACTTCCTGCTTCTGACTTCCATTAAATATGGCCAAATTGTATTAGATCATCATCTATAATTAGGCCAATTTTTCCTAATCTTTGTTGAAATGGGTTCAATCTGGTTTACAAATGAACACTGTTCTTTTTTTTTTCCATAGGCTGCAAGCTTTCCACTGTCCAGCAATACGTGTATCAATTCACTAGTAAGCTAATGTATTGCACATGCTTCATATTTAGGTAGTTTTAGCCTTAAATTATTATCTCCCGGCTTTCTGTTCTTCCCTGTGCATAGCACGTGTGTGGTGTGTTTCTGTGTGGTAACGCAGCCATTAGAACTTTTTGATGCCTTGTGAACCTCTGCAGTAAGGTCCTTAGGACCTGAGGACGGCTTAATGCACCCCTGTTTAGGCTAATTATGAGTACTCAACAGAAGCTACCCAGTCACTACGGCTTTTGTTACACCATGGCAGCCGAGTAAGCCCCTGACATGTACATTATCAGATTACAATATTCTACTTAATGCTAGCATTTTTCCTACAGTACATGTTCTTTCTCATACCTAAATATGCTCATACAGGACATTTGTCAGGTCACTCTAAATGCTGAGTCCTTTCAGCAGAGACACAGATCTCTTCTGATACCACTCTTCAATCAGTCTTAATTACTAGTCAGAGTCCAATTTCGAGGTCTCCTTAGGTGTTGGTACTAGCTAATATTCAGTAAGTAAGGCAAAAGATGACGCTGTCAGTCTCGTTCGCCTTTCAGGTTAGTATCTCTCTTTTCCCCACAGAACACAGTAGGGCTAAAACCTTCTTGTTTAGCTTGGGGCAAAACACACCCTGCAAAAGCTGAGAAATAATCTAATTTTTTCAATGAAAGTCAGTGCCAGTCAAAGAAGCTCTTACTTACAGTTAGGGTAGATCAAAAATGTACAAATATTGGTAACTCCAGTTTATCACGTACAAGATTATGAAAGAAAACCAAATTGAGGGAGGATATCCACAAATTCTTTGAAATAATGAAGGAATGGCAAATGCTGCTTCATTTTAATGTTCTGGAGTCACTGAAAATGAGGAAATTATTGTTGCTTTCATTGGATGAGTTTCTTGGTTTTTAACACGTTAATATTTATGTTGCTCAATTGTCTATGTTATAAATACCCTCTCAGAAATCTGTGTGGGTCCCTTTTTAGTTTAGGTATTTAAAACATGAGTACCCTGAAAGTGGCTAAATACCAGCGCTACATGCAACTTCATCAAAAGACAGAAAGAAGGTGCTCAAGCACTGGATCTCCTCTTCCTCCCAGGAAAGAGTTAACACAAAGAAATAAAATCAGATATGTGTAGCCTCCAGACGTCCATTAAAGTGCAGAATGCTGTTTTCTATCACAGATTATATGCCAGATGTTCAAACTATCTCTAATCATTGCAGATGTAATGGAGTAGAATGTTGCAGTTTGTGAGTTTACTGGCATTAATTCTGTATACTGCACAAGGGAAAAGATTTTAAATATATAATTATATCTCATTAATACTCAGGTTTTATTTCCTTTCAATGGAACAGGACTTATTAAAGCAACCATTTACCGCATGTTTTCTTTTAGTGTTTGGCCCCAGCATAATCCTGTGTGAATTGTACGTGTAAATATGTACTAACCTGAGTATATAGAAACACAGAGTACTGTATATAATTCCACTGGTACAAACCCCCACTTTTTATATGCATGAGATGTTTTTATAATGTAAATTGACAAGGAAAAAGATCTTCCTTATACAGTACTGTTCTAACCACATGCTATCTTACTTTTTATGGAGAAGAACTGTAAAAAATATATCTTTTGATGATATTTATTCAGTTATGCTAGAAGACAATTGTGCAGATACGTGAAATGTGTTAGGCTACTTTCATGCCCTCTGACTGCTACAGTCTTGCCCCAGTGCCAAAGGTAGATATTACAGTGGTGAGAGTGACTTGCTGAGGATTTTTCTTTGGTATTATTCAGCATGCCGAATGCCGGAGAGTTGGTCCTGGCCTGCCTCCTCCCTTGCCCCCAAATGCACACTGTGAAGGGACATTCCTGCTTTTTCACACTTCCTTTCTTCTGTCCTCCTTTGTATCCTTTGGGGCTCAGCTCCCATCAAACGCTGTCCACAGCGCACAGCGTTTCCTTTGTCCTCCACCCTCTGCTGGGGCTTCCTACCCAGTGCAGACTTCAGCCACATCTCAGAGAGTCTCTTTACATCCTATATCTATTGAAATCACTGCAAGAGTGTTCATCATTCTCAATGGGCCGTCGACTTTGCTGTCCTCTGAAAGACAGTGACAAAGCTGTGAGGATGATCTTTGTGGGGAAGTTCCTACATCTGCTTTCAGATACAGGATCGCACTCATGATTTCCCCGGGAGCCATCCCTCATTCAGATGATAATTTTTGTCTTCCAGCTTTAACACAGCCTCAACCTATGTAAAACATACCCCTTGTACCAAATGCGGAGTCCTTTCTGGGAGCTGTTTGTGCTCTGTTGTCATTGCACCCAGCAGCTCCACAAACACTGACTTTCCTCTCCTGGTCACACAGAGAGAGCAGTAGTCACCATACCCTGATTTTCTTGCTGAAGACCAGGCAGCCAGTGAGGCTAGAAGCGCGTTTCCCAAGTCCCTGCTGAGGGCTGGTGCACAGGGTGGGACACGCGAGTGTTGGTGCTTGGGCTGCAGCTCAGGCACCTGCTCCTTCCCACCGCTGCTCTGCAGCCGGTGTCTTGCTGAGTCATCAAAAATGGTTTGACTGCACCAAGGTGGTGGTTAAATTCACTTGCTTGGACTCTTTCTCTGTGCAGAGACATTCTTCACAAAAATTCAGACCAAAGATTTAGTTAGGCAAACTTAGAAGCAATTGCAAAATACCTTGTGCCTAGGCATTTCGGGGAGGCTCAGTCTGTGATGCAGTACTTAGGTAAAACGGGGACTCTTTCAGTCTTCTTTATACCCTGCACATATGCACAAGGTTCAGGCAACTGCTCCTGTGTTTTAAGACTGTTCAGGCAAACAGTACTGGGAGGATGTGGGCATTTTTGCCAAGGACTGCAGGGAAAAAACTTAGCCATACGTATGGCATGCATATAATCGTGCCACATCTCACAGTTTGAGAAAGCCAATAGAAAGAAACCTGCGAATAACTTCCTTTCTCCCACAACTCATGCGTCTAATTACTTTGCCTTGTCAAATATCAAATAACAATAGTAATTTCTCAACTATTTCCTTGAGAAGTAAGCAACTATCATAAAGTGTAATTTAGGCCCTGAAGTCGGTTGAGCGCTTCATGGATGCAGAGGTTTGCTTTTGTGGAGCTAGCTGCTGGGTGATGGCCTCTGCAAGTGTGCCATATCATACCGATTGCTTTGCTTTGAGAGGAGTATCTCAGTCTCCAGTAACGTAGTATCAGGGAAGAGGTTCTGAGTAAAGTTCAGGTTTATTTAGAGAAACAGATACGTATGCAGGCAGTACAGTTCTGCTGCTGATATTTTAACATGATTTGTGTATTATATCCTTGATTAAGAAGAAAAACTGGCAATTTGTTCTACATAGTTGCATATAGGTACGCCTTTTAAACATAAGCAAGTGTCCAGCTGCACACAAACTGAACAGGGTTTGGAAAGCCACTGGGCTCCCCCAGACACACTTCATCTTGAAAGAGGACCTTTTCAAGCACTTGATAATTTAGGTTATACTAAGTATGTACTTATATACTATATAAAAGAAATAACAGTACATGAGCCCCAGTATGAAATGAAGATTCTCTTCAAGATTATTTATATCCGTATTTCATGTTGTATATTTTGAGATGCATTAATGCAATGCTTTTACACTAAGGCCTGTCTTATGAATTTTCATGCTATGTGCATCATATCATATGCTGTAGCTAATAAAGTAATTAGTAGATGAAACGCCATCAGATCCTATCCACTGAATTCAGTAAGGAGTTAAATAGTTAAAAGGTAGAAAATGTGACAACTTCAGCTCTGTTCCATATGGTCCAGAGATGCAGAACATCAGCTGAAATCTCTCTTTTTAGTGGTGCACAGCAAGGATTAAGTCAACCAGGTAATTTGCTCCAAGAGTCAACAACACTCCTCGTCAAAAAAATAACTCAACAAAAAACACCAACACAAAACCAACCTGGCTAGCAATCTCAAGAGCAAGGAGGTCAGGGATGTTCTCTTGGCGAAGACCTGCGATGTCTGATAAGAAGAGAGCGCAATTTTAAAATCAATGTAATATTTACTGGAATACTGAAAATCATTCCTACTTTATTTAAAGGGATGTTTCATGGGTATCTATAAATAAAGGATCCCTTCCTTACATGCCAGCCTTTCAGAAACAAGGCAAAGATGCGAGACAGCAAAAAAAGGTCTGACCATATCAGCACACAGTATGATAGACTGCCCCTCCAAATGACACTTTCATTATCAGTAAATTTATGTTCCTATTTCAGTCTGTAATAATGACCATTCACAGCAAAAGCATGGTGGCTGTTAATGGACAGGAGTGGGGATAAAAATTCATTAATTAATGTGGAATTGAAGCATTTCCTCCACACACTTTGAGCAGCCAAGTATTTCACAGCAGATCTTGGCACCCGAGTGCAGGTATAATAATTATACACAATTTTCAGTGATTAAAAGGTTGTAAAGTAATTTTAGATACATCTCAAAATTATTTATCTTATAAATGAGGATAGAGTGAATACGAGCTGAATCATAAGTACCACTGTTCAGAGCTGAGCTGAAGAGCTTGCAGGGGGAGATTCCTGCTCTTCAGCAGCGATGTCTCAGCTGCACCTCCATGGTGGTTATCTACTCATAATTTTCTGCCTTTCATCTTCTGAAAAGGCAGGTGACTCTGAATAGTATGATTTGCAAATATCTGTAACATCTTTTATGTAACAGTAATTTAGGCAATGATATTCTGGTTCTAATAGTATGTTGCCCATTTTGATAACCAGCACATTAGTATCTGCTGTTGTGGTGAGGATGGCAATCCTACACATCACTTGGTCGTTCTTCCCATCAGATTGCATTTTATTCCACCATGCATTAATTTCTATCTCCTGTCTCTTACCTTGTCATCTAAAAAAAAAGTTGCCACACTGAATCAGATGGGCAGCCCAGCTGTCTGCCACTCATGGGACCACTGCCTCCAACGTAACTGCAGGTTAACCTGTCCAGAAAGCAGGCTTCCTCTTTGCTGTGTCACCATGACTTAGGCAGTGAAATGCCAGTGCAGATGCCAAGGTGTTGTATAAGTGCATATTTGGAAATAGTCCTGGGGGTTTTGTTATGGAACTTTTATCTTTGTTCTGGATGATGTAGCCTCCAAAATTGTTCCTTAATCTCTAGAGATAGACAATGAAAATAGGTCTTTCACCGTTCCTGGGCTCTGATCTAAATTATTTCAGCATGGCACCAAAGGCTATGTTAGACATCAAAGGCGTAATCATTTCATTTCAGTGTTAAGATCTAGGAATGTATGGAAAGGCTGAATGGATCCCAGTGGTAACCTGAAAGGAGGTGATGGTCAAAACTTATTCAGGCATTGGAAATGTCCTGTCTGCATCTGGTAGTCCTAAAGTTTCAGGAACAGACAGGATGTCTCATCTGCTTTCTCATGTATTTTCTCTTAGCTTTCAGGTGGGAGGGGGAAACCAAATGATTCATTAATGAACTGAAAAAGCAACCAGAAGCTGTTAAGGGGGAAGGGGAAAAGCCTTTCATTTGGGATCAACTATAAAAATAGCCAGTTCTAAAACATATTTTCCGAAACAGGAATATGCAAACCCCTTGTATTTTAAATGCAAACGAAGCTGTTACTGTCAACTCTTCCACATGTGTCTGATAAAACTGGCTAGCCTTGCCATTTTTAGATTAAGCATGATTATACAAATGAAATCCAGCAAAATGTATGATATGGATCACTGTAACAAGATACTAGGCGTGTTACATTGTCTCTGTATCACATGTTTTCCACTGCGTGGAAATGTAATGTTTTTTGGAAATTTCTCCTGGTGTGACTGTGCTAATAGTAGTATGAAAGTGGTGGGGGCCATAAAGCTGCTATTCACTCGGTGAACTAGAGCACTTATTTCTGTGACCTTAGTAGGGTCAGCTCACTTCTGAGCCAAGCCAGCTAGCAGTTGGATGTGTTAAAAATATAACATGAGGCTTAAGAGAAGGAAGAAAACAATTCTAAAATGCATTGCATTCAGGTGAAAAGTAGTGTTTCTTCCCTAAGACCTGAAGATCACTGTGAATAGAGGGGGAGGTTGAATTTTGGCGGCATTGTATTGATCTCTCCAACAATACATGTATCTTAATGTAAAGCTACAGAAAGAAACCTTAGCCAGACTCTGCAGAAAGTTTCCTGATGTGAAGAGGTACTCAGCTCCTGGCCAGAGTTCAAGGGAACGTTGTAAGTCTTAGATCTAATAGTAATTTCCATCAAACACACATTTTAGTCTTTTTTCCTATTATTTCTGGAAATTAGAGACTGAATGATGATATTCAATGACTAATACCTGGTTATGACATTAGCTGTCTCTTTTAAATGGTATTTACCTCCCCAACTTCTTTTTTTCAAAAGTCTTCCAGACTGAGTTCTGTTCATAATAATGACAAAAACCACAAGAAGTGAGATGCAGGATTTACTTGCCTGAAAGTGGAAGATATCTGTTCCACATTGCAAAGATACAAATTAAAAGGGCAACCGAGCTCCCCAAAATCATTTGTTCATATCAACAAAGTGAATATTAATGAAAAACAAAATTGAGTTCTTCCTGTGGTTGATTTTCATCGCAGTGCCCAGGTATTAAAAACCCCAGGTATTAAAAATGGCCATAGAAATTGAATCCATCAGTCATTAAAATAACTTTGGCTTCTCCTCTGTAGCAGGCAAGTACCACTGCTGCCTGCAAAGGCATGAGGCTCTTATGCGGAGTCTATTTGGACACTTTATACCATGTAATGGAAAGGGGGGCAAAAACATCCGACTTCGTCTCTCCCCATAACAGAATCCAATGGTGGTGAGGAAATGTGCTTGTTCCAGAAAACACATTAGCACAGATCAGTCAATCCTACTTTCCTGGCCGTCTCTGCATCGCATGTCTGCACAGTGGGGTTGTGCCCTAGAAGTAAATTAGATCACTTCGTTCCTGAGACTTAAGACTGATACCCACACAAGGACTTAGGCATTTGAAAGAGGAGGTAGGCATGTATGTCAAAAATGGAGCTTTACAAAACTCTTGTTCAGCTGCTGCCTGTTGGAAAGTGGGAATATTGCATATTTGGCCATAAGAACATTGTCTGGAGAAATAGGAGGTGATGCTTTCAGATTGCTTCAGATAGCTGAGGGAGCTGATCCAAGGTATCCTATAAGTTGTGTATGTGTGCTGTGAGGGCAAAGCTGTTAGATGAAAGGTAGTGGTGGAGAGGGACTTCCAGTGCGTTTTGAAGGAGATGTGTCCTCTCCCGTTGCTGGCTCTTCTGATGGTGAAGTGGAAGCTGCAGGAGAGGCTTCTACTGGGCTGTGGGCAGTGCAGGGCTCACTGCCTGCACCCAGAAGTGCGACGGGATTGTCCTTAGCATTGGCGTTACAAAAGTTGCACTACCCACTTTCCGCAGTGTCCGAGAAGGACAAGTGGGCCATCTAACTCAAGGCTGAGGATTCGCTGAAGGGATGCGGTACCTGAAAGTTACGTGGTTTTGTTCTGAGCATCGTGGGCCCCCATCCCTTTGGGCATATTGAGTTGTGAGATGTGTTGATTAGGTGACGTGGAGCAAAATGTCGTTGCTTTTAATGGGAGTGTCCATGTCGCCAAAAGCCATCCTAATGGCAGGGTTAGGAACTCAGTCCCACGCAAGTGGGGTGTGGGGAAATCATAGTGCTAGAGGGGGTAGTATAAAATAAATTAATTTGTTAAAACTCTAGTGAAAGTGTGCGTAGAACTGGCAAAACATTCGGGTATCTTTTGCCTTGAGGAAAAGGACAGTTCCCATCTTGGCCAACAAACCAGGCAGTGAAGCAAAGCCATCCATAGCTAAAAGCATGGGTTTCTCCTGGAGCTCCAGCTCTGCAGCTGGGCGCTGCAGTAATTCATACCCTCTGTGGACTGGCACAGAGGGAAACTTGTAACAAATGCCTGCCAGTGGTTTGAACAACATCCCTCAGTCTCAGCATTGACTCTGCTCCCTCAGTTCCCTCATTTTATTGTTGAAGTATTATTTACATCATAAATAAAGAAGCTGAGGTAATAGATGGGGACTTTTATTAAAAGGATGAACTCAGGAATGTTCTGACTACCGTCCTTCATACTTTTTGGGTACCTCATTTTGTGTCTTTATCACTCATTTGCAGGCTGAGAGTTCTCTGAGCAGCAAATTAACTTGTAACTTACGGGAAAATTTCCTTTTTCTGCTTTATTTTATGCATTGATGTTACCAAACAGGGAAGCAATGGAGTCAATTCAAAAAAGGCTAGCACCAATCAAGGTAAAATAGAGATGTGGTTTGGGCAGATGCCTCATTCATGCTGGTGTTAATCAAATTCCAGGTCGCCCTGTCTCCAAATGCACGCAGGACAAGCACTCAGTTTGGTTTGCTTGTGCAGAATTAGGAGCAGTTATTTCAGCAGAGACTGAGTTATGTGGACCCAGTAGTGACTGGGAACCTTTGTTTCTCCAGAAGGTCTGGCTGATCTTGTGTTTAGCCCAAATTCTGTAAAGCACTGAAGTTCTTCAGCATTAAGAACTTAAAGGGACGCTTGGAGTCTTAAAATCCCACTTTCTCCCAGCTGTGTTTGTAGGTATCGTCTGCAGTTGCCTTAACTGATGCACACCGAGCTAAAACCATTGTTTCCCTGTTTTGGCTTATTTACATGTAACAGCATTCTGCTTATACGCAGTGTCACTGCTTTTCCCCTAGTTGTGTCTTGATCATATGACTGCTTAATTAAGCATGTGCTTAATTTTGTATAACTTACTTATTCAGGAAAGTTTCTCACTTGATTAAAATTAAGCATATGAATGTTGCATATCTGGGGTTCTAATTAGTTTTCTTGGCTGCTCGGGCTTTTTTATAAATTATGAAGGGAGCGAATGAAGACAAAGGAAAACTATATCTGTAAAGGTAGTTCGGGGCTTAGCAATGGCATCTGACATGGTTTTTACTTTGCTGAGAATAAAAAAATCAAGTCAACGCTTCCTTTTAAACTGCTTAAGGATTTAAAAGCTTCAGGGCAGAATGAGGTAACTGCTTCAGACTTTGCTTTAAGGATTTAGACCCAATTCAAATCCTATTGAAGTCAATGGAAATCATTTAACGGATTTCGCTGGGCTTTGGATTGGGCCCTCATAGCACACGAGAGCCTTAACTGTGTTAAGGAGTTAATGTCCTTAAAGCTGTTCCGGACTTGAAGTGGTTTAAGATCTTACGGTGTGTTTTCAGGTATTGTGGTGTAATTCAGAGGAGCTAAACCCTTGCATTAAATGTGCTCTTCCGTGCTGGTAGCCCTTGCAGTAGCAAAGCCTTTAGGACATCTCTCAGGGCAGCTCTAACTCATTCATTTTTCTAGAGTGAGGTCTGTGTGCAGCACAGCTTCTCCCCCGAGCGTCTAAGCCCCAGACGAGCTGCATTGCTCACAGCTGGGCAGCTGGGACAGAGCAACACACGGGGCACGATTTTAAGATACTTTCATGGCCTCTGCTTGGGCAGGTAGTGTGGGAGGATGTGTCTGTGTGTGTGGCTGCGGGGGAAAAAGCGTCAAAAGCCATATTAATAAAAGCCCCTTCCGTTTACCGGCCACCTTCACCGGCTGTGATGAGCAGCTCCTCCTTTGGGGAGAGAGGGGCTGGGGCTTTATGGGCTGGGCGCTGTCGCTGTTTTCTGCTGTTGTGGCCTTTCCCTCCAGCTGCCCTGGGGCCTGAACCCTGGTTTTCGGCAGCAGGTCCTCGGTGGGGAGGCTGACACTCCCCTTCCTTTGGTCCAGACCTGTGCGGGGACAGCGCAGGCAAATCTCACCTCGCTGACTCTGCCATTCCACCGCTGAAACTACTCCATATTCTTCTTCTTATTTAATCCGATATCCTTGAAGTCTGCCTCTAGTCACAAATTTAAAGATGTTTTGTGTTCTCAGTAACCGGCACAGAATACAAGAGGACCCTTTTACAGCCTTTGATTACATGCTATTTCTCCCTGCCTGGGTAATTGTTGAGGAGTGAGTCAGAAAGATGTTCTGATTAATTAGATATGGTATTTTAGGATGCTTCAGCCTGGTAAAGTATGGACTAGAATCCAGATTTCCCACTTATCTGCCTTAAATACTCTGACCCTATCCTGAACTTCACACTTGCTGTATAAGTGTTTGTTTATGCTGGAATTTGCTACAGGAGGCCTTATTAGCTGGTGGTCAAGATTTTATTTTTAAATGGATTGTTAACTTGTTACATACTCAAGGAGAGTGTTGGTGCATCTTTGCGTAGGAATCCTTTCCTCCCATTCCTGCACCCGCCCTGTCGGCCCGTAACGTGAACCTGCTTAGAGACCTTATAGGTTTCCTTCCATTCGCGAGAAAATAATAACAAAACAGAAAAGGCAGAGAAAAAAAACGAGGGAAGGAGCAGCAGTGGAAGTAGAAACACATTCTTTAATCACGGTAATGGAGCAGATGCTTCAATAGCAACAGCAGCAGGTCCAGTAAGTGCTGCATCTTCTTCTTTCATCCCCCTCTAACCAGAGCTGCTAGCAACATGCCATCTTTCCTTCTCGGGATTTCGCTTCCAGTAGCATCTGCTGTGCCTCTTTCTCCTACATGCTGCAACATATGTAGCTGCATCACAAGAAGCAGCCAAGTCATACGCTAAGGTAATTTCTATTAATGATTTGTACTTGCTTAGTGGATACAATCGGGCCTGTCTGTAGGCCTGATCCATCAAAGCTGCTGTGTGCTACTCGTGTGCGCAGAGCAAGTGGGACGAGAACAGACGGGCGATTACTGGATCGCCCAGGACTGACGGCAGAGCAGGAGCGCTTGGATTAAGGGAAATAACTTCAGTGAGGGCAATGATAAGATCGTGACCTTACATTTGTTGTGAGAGATGGTGGCTGCTGGATTTCCATGTGAAATTCTTCTCTGTTCTCACTGGCTTTGTTGACAGAATCAATTATCAGAAATTTCCAATACAATTTCCAGAAGCACATGTTTGCGTATTTTAGATTAGGGGGAAAAAAAAAAGGTGGGAAGGGAGAAACTCGCATCCGTGGGGGTATATGCAGACTAAACTGAATCTCAAACCGTACTCTTGCATCCCTCACAACTGCACCTCTAGAGTAACCCAGGCGTTGGCTGTGGTGGAGCCTATGTTTTGGCATCTCTTGAACTGATACATTTTAGCCTGAAGGCTGAAACCTCGACATTCGCTCTTGTGCTCGTAGGAACACGGGTGTTTTTACCCAGCTTCTGTTCCAAGAATGACGAATGTGGAAACAAAACACAGGTGCAGGACGCGGCATCTCCCGAGAGCCCTGTGTTGGTGTCCCTTGGTTTCAGGGGCAGCCGGAGGCTCGCGGG
The DNA here is from genome assembly GCF_035582795.1 of Mycteria americana. NCBI lineage: Eukaryota > Metazoa > Chordata > Aves > Ciconiiformes > Ciconiidae > Mycteria > Mycteria americana. The sequence goes on from NC_134372.1 coordinate 36,776,917, forward strand.
TAGCTCGCAGGATCAGGCCCACCAGGAATACGGTGTTTGAGCTAATATGCAAATTCTAGGTAGTGCAAACACCAACACAGTCAATTACACACAGCAAAAACATACACAACAGCCAGGAAGCCATATGATAGATATCATGTTGTGACTATGTTGTGGGACTTTAATCTTTATTGGCAAACATTTCAGGCAGCAGTTCAGATTTACATAGAATCACATATGTGCTTAAGAAAGCATTTTATCTCCCCCTTCCTTTACTGAGCTGCAGTTACTAATACCCTGCTACCAGTAAGTAATTAAGATATTTCAGTGCTCTTCAGATAATCACTCAAAATGTCAGTATCTTTTCCAAAACCCATCTAAATTTCCTGAAGTTGTAAAACTGGGATGGAAATTTCAGGCAAAGTGGCAATTCTGCTTCCTTCTAAGCTGAACCTGTCTTTTTTTCTGTGGTGTTTTGTTGTTCTTGGTTCTTGCAAGGGCCCAAAGGAAAATGTGCAAAAAAAAAGCTTATTGTATTGAGAGAAGTCATCCAGAAACAACCTTTTTATTTGTAAAGGTATTTAAAGCAATAGACTTATTGTCAGTGTGTCGTATAAAAAAGAATTCTGGTTTGATTTTTGTCATGTAACAGGTTCGTAACTTGGACCACATTTCTCTAGCCTTTTTTAATTGCTTACTAATAATTCCTTTAAAAATTACTTCTGTAAACTTCCACGTAACTCTTCTGAATCGGAATTTTTGAAAGGGACCAGAGGGAGTTTGGTGGTTATTGAAAATCAGGCTCTGAATGATAGTCCTAAACACAGTGAGTATTATGTAGTCTAGTAATGATTTAAATTCACTAGCAAATAGAGTAGTATATTTTAAAATATTGCTTACATTCTCTATTCATTATATACCATAAATTCCTAGTATCAGCTGATTTTTCATTTTTTCCTCCATGGTTCAGTTTGGTCTTTTTAAATGAAAACATTTATGAACACTCTACTCATTAAGATACTCAGCACCTAATGAACTTGGGGAAGGCCAGCGATCCCACTGTTGTACAGAGATTTTTATCAGGAAAGTTTCCCCAAATACCACATATATCACTTGGAAAATTTCCATGAGATTCTTTCCAAATGAACAGTATTTAAGTATTTTTACAAAGAGCAATCAAAGCATGTAGCACTTGAATTTGTTATATTAAAGCTCCCTGATTATGCAATAATAAAAGATGAATGTGGATTTATATTGTATGCAAATTGACTAATCTTTTCATAGCATTGTTCAATAAAAACACGGGGTAGAATCACAATGGTTATCTACTAGTACTGAAAGGCAAACAACAGAAGAGTTCATATAACATCCATGTACAGGCATAATATATACAGCAATTTTTCATCCCAATTTTAATATAAAATATGTGCAGTATCTGTAGCAGTTGCAAAAAATACTCAAGAACGGCAGTTGCAAGGCACAGGTTAGGACTGTCGCTGCAGGACTTCTGAAGGACATGCTCCGAGATGCCTTTTTGCAGAGCCTTTGCAGTAGCAGCTGTTGGGGAATGCAGAAGTGTCAGCTTCTGTTTTGTGATGCTATGTCTTGGAGGATGATGAGACCGTTCCTAGTGTGACTTTTGGGGCAAATATGTAAGACATCTTGTCCTAAAGGTTCAAGAGAATATGATCTCTACTGTTGCAACATCTGTAATTGTAGCGAAAACACGTTGTGCATAAAGAAGACAGGCTGGTGGAAGCGTAAGCCTCTCAGGCACAGAAAGAGTTACCATGCCAAAATGTGCATATTTTAATAGCAAGGATCATTAACAGCAAATGTTCTTAGCAAAATGGTTTGTTGCAAATAGAGGGCGCTGGGGCTCCTCAGGTGTCCTCAAATGTGAATTAGATTGTGTTTGCAAACTTTTTTTCTGGTTCATTGCACTGATCAGAGAGTTGTGGATACGGAGAGGAAGGTAACATTTCTGTATATGATTAAGATGTAGTAGCTGGGAGAGTTAGACTAGGATTAAAACAGAGGCATTCACATTTACTCAATTAAGTGACATTGGTCAGCCACCTCGCAGTTCAGGAAGACACTTAACAGTGTGTTTGAACGGTCGTCCGAGTAGGATGCAAGTGTTTATACCCATCAGCCGTTGTGTGAATTCTGCCTGTCTCTCAAACCCAATTTCAGGTATATTATGAATTCCTCCAACAGGAGCTATCCCTTTCTAATGTGTTCCCACCTTGCACAGAGGTGGCTTGCTCTGTGTCTGGGCCTCCTGGGCGGTGCTGCAATGCAAAGCTGTATAATAATCCTCTAGCAATAACTGCCGCTGATCATGCAAAATATGCAGGGATAAATACGGCAGAAGCAACTGTACGACATGAGTTTGTGAGATAAGCAATATGGGACTGTCTGAAGAAGGCATATGGGCGTTTTCCTCCTACCCCTCTTTTCCAAGAGCTTTCTTTCAAAGGTCTTCCTGCTGTCCTCTTCTGCACTGTTAAAAAAGTGTGCAGGTGTAGTTAATTGGCTAAAAGGCAAGGTGCAGCCAGCCCTGGAGCTCATTTGAGTCTCAGAAGCATCCCTTGCTCCTCTATTTCTCCATTTAGAAAAAAGAAATATTGAAGTTTGGACGTCTCCAAAGCCTTAGAGATTCTTCATTCTTAACTGGTTTTATTTCATTTCATGTTTATTTCATTTCATGGAAGTTGAAGTTGCAGTTCATCTCTATTTATGAGAATCTTTGGAGCTGATGACTCCGTGCTTTAAACCCTAGGGCATGTCTGTCCTTGGGCGCTGGGCTGGCTGGACCCCACTCGCCTCTAGTAGCAGTATGTGTAGGAGTGGTTGGGTGTTTTTATACTGGAGCTGGCTCGTGTCTGACAAGCTCAAAATGTGAATGGCGTATATGGGATTGTCTGCACTTAGCCAAGTGAACACCTGACCATGGAGTTAAGGTGATACCCTAACAGGTCAGGGAAAACAATAGCATAAGCCTGACTTTCCCCAGTTAGTTGCTAATTGTGATCGTTTATGCAAAGTAATACAGGAAGTTTTTTATAATGATCTACTTCTGTTTTCTTATTTGCTTATTTGAAAGTAGTAAATTCATACTCGTTCACACAGCACAATGCTTTTTTGTCATAAAGTAAATAACTCAGCAAAATATCAGCATTACAAAGTGATATTATTTTTCCTTTGAAGAGTCACTTTACACGGCATGTCATACTAGAGACAGTGCTGCTTTCAGATCATATTATGATTTTTTTTTTCTTTCTCCCACACTTTTAATTCCATTCTGGCTAAAGTTAATGGAACTGCATCTTAATACCTCTATTACTGGTCTTCTTGTATTTCATCTGCCAACCTGTTTACTCTTCCAGTTAGTGACAACAGAGGACATGATAGAGGTGTTTACAGTAATGAATGGTCTAGAGGAGCCCACCTGCACACCGCCTTTCACCCTTCACCAAAACACAACATCACACAGACTTGCATGCATTAGCCTGAGCCAGGATTAAATGTGCTGGTCCTTTGTGCATCCCGCGAGCAGCATTTGGCCATTGGGTCTTGCTAGGAAAAGGCCCAACCTAGGCATCTGTCCTACCTGTAAAATGGTGCAAAGCGGACCCCTCCAAGGCACGGCACCAGTGGCAAGGCACCGGCATGGTTTGCTGTGGTTTATTTTAGAGCCGAGGAGCGTGGGAGCCTGCAGAACGTCAGGGCAGCTCCAACCCATTTAAATTAATCACTTCACAGGAAAATACAGCTTACTGCTACAAGACAAATTCACTTGCTGCAAACCCTTCGTGTTTGACAGGAAAAGTGTGCTTCTCTTTAGGACTCTAAACAATGAGTTGAGAAGCCTTTATAATTAACACTTTATTAAAAGATCCTAGATAAGGAGGAAAGCCATTGTCAGAGTGCGTGCCGCATCCTCGGTAGGCACCCGGCTACATGTACATCATTTCCTCATACAAATCCTAAAGCTGAAAAAAGATCTGTTTAACCCGTCGATTCCCTGTATGATGTCCTATGTGCTTTAGTACACCTGCATTGTTTTAATAGCATTACAAGCAGATCTTTTGTAGTTTTAGTCCTAATTCTACAAATGGTTCACTCCTGGGAGAAGTGGGAGCCTGGGCTGTGTCCTGAGTGGAAAGTAATACTAGGGATGTTTGGGTAGCATTGATTTTTGATAACAGCAGGCAATTTCAAATAACCTTGGTCTCATGAATGACCTCTAAAACACTGTTTATAGGAAATGTTTTTAAAATGAAGTGGTTTTTAATTTTCACATAATTTAAAAAACTTATTCCAGGTCAGTTTTGCAGAGAACTGAATAGAAGGAGCTTATCCAAGTTTCTGAACTTGGGAAGACTACGTATATAAGGAAGCAGATAGAAAACAAGACTGACACGTGAAGCTCAGTAGTGTTTTGGACAGTGTTCCCCATCTAAGACGTACAAAATACAAGTGGTCACAGAGGGTTCTGCTTCTGGAAGGTCCCTGCATGCTCTCGTATCCCTGTGTGAGAGCAATCATAGTCAGTCATCTTAAAGAACTGGCTTCTGTTGCAAATAAACATATTTACATACCGAGAGCTGAAGCCACCACATCAAAGACCCAGCTGAGGTCAGGTGCCTGTTCCTTTCAGAAAGGTATACTGGATGCTGTCACTGAGGCTGTGAACACTTTACATCTATAAAACATCAGTTATAAAAGCACAGAGTATAAAGCTTTCAATTTAAAGGCTAGTAGCAGATTCCTCACTTTCTGATCACCTCCCTCCCCCACAGACTTGCTCACACTCATCTTTCTGCAAGTCAATCAACACGTCGCCAAACAAGCAGGGCTTCTGCTCTCATCTCCAGCTTGGTAGACCAAAGCCCTCAGCTGACCGAAGCTGGCTACCTTAGGGTCAAGACTGCAGAGCTTCCCCTCACCAAAAAAAGTAACCAAGCCACCCCCCTCCCCTTCCGAGCCCCACCCAGCATGAATGCAGTAACCACCTGAAATGAAGCCGAGTCAATAATACTGATATGTTGTGAATTTCAGAGAGATCAAGAAAAAGCAAATTTTGTGCTTGATTGCTCTAAAGTAAGATTAAATCTAGAAATATCAAAAGGCTGATGACCTCACAGGGATGGGGTAATGCCTGAAAGATATGACATTCCTATGCATTATTGAATGCTATGCATGTTTGCTCATCCCTTTAAAAGAGTAAGAGCCATGCAACACAGAACATCTGCCACTAGTTGTAAAATTCCTGGAAATGCAAAGAAAAAAGAGAAAAAGTTTCTCTCTAAGTGAAACAAAACATAGGAAGTTGCTTCTTTTTGCTAAGTCACTGCTTTCTGTGGCTTTTTGATCCATTTCTGAAAGGATTGGCAGTTCAGTTGGTAATTAAACAGTCTCTGGAAGAACACAGGCCTTTTGGAGTGTTTCGAACAGTCTCTCCGTTTTCACCTCTTCTCAGGATTTCTTTGAAGAACCAAAGTCAAAGATGTATTTTCAAAACATGTCTCAACTTTGTGAGTTGCAGACAGAAAGATCTAGATGACTCCCATTGCACAGTGGATACTTCATGCTATATAGTGCTCAGACATGTACAAATGTTACTGAATGTCCTTTAGGTTTTTTAATGATTTTGTGGCCTCCATTCAGGAGTTCAAGACAACATCTTGAATACTACGTAGACAATACTTTCTAGGTCAGTGGTTTTTTATGGAACCTTAATGAAAAAGAGAGGAAAAAACATACTGCGTTTTAGCTATTACTATATACGAGCATGTGAAATCTGAAGTATAATTTCAGGACATTGAATTGTTAATTGCAGTATATTTCAGAAAAGAAACATCTGAGTTTGCAAGTTTTCAGTTTAACAGGAACAACATACAACCTTGTCTACTTGAAATTAATTCGTTTTTTGCTTGGAGACACTGTTGTCATTTAGGATTGAATTCTCGAAAGGTCTAGGCATTGGTCTGTTGCTGCTCCCTGTGAGCTCTGGGATGAGCTGATTGACTTCAGTGGTGGCAGAGTTGCAATGTTGCAGCTTTTCAGGGTCTTTCTATCATTCTTGTGCTCAGATTTGCAATAGGAGTGGACTGGTGGATGTCCAGGGTCCACGGAAAGTAATTCTTTGACCAGATCAGAAATCCCTGCAGGTACTGCCCAGACCCAGTGAAATTCCCTTTTGTTCATTCTGCTCTGCTGGGCTGCACAAAGCTTCCGCAATTTCCACATGAGCTCTTTAGGGAAGACCCACGGGGAAGCAAAAGTGGGAAGGTCTTGTGCCGGTCCTTAGCATAAGGGGAATTTCGTCAGTAGCTAGCTGAAAGTTGTTGTTCCCAAGTTTTTTTGAATGTAGCCACAGCTGGGTACAGTCATCTACTCAGCAAGTGGATATAAACGACCAGGAAGCATATCCATATTTTGCAAAGAATTTTGAGTGTTCTGAAAAGACTCATTAGGAACATTCCCATTTATAAAACCTCATCTATTGCACTATGATTTAATTGTACTTGCAAATAATTAAAGAAATCCACAAAACATTTGCATTACATTAATTTACTTCACTTGGCCCTGCAATACTAGAACCATAATTACTTACATATTTCCCTTTACTATTTTCCAACCTCTCTTTGTAAATTGTCAATAAGCATTCTGGAGACAGTTGGATTAAAAAAAAGTACCGAGCATGTGTCTGATTAATATTTTAAGACCACGAGGATCAAATCTAAAAATGTGGGTATTTTTTTTTCCAGCAAGTTCAAATTAACTGATAAAGCTGTACAATGTGTATTCAGAAGCCCTTTTTAATCAATGACTGATAGGAGTTTGTATACTTCAGAATGCAACCACCTATACAGTAACTACGAAAGGAGAAGTCAGGTTTTGGTTTGCGCTGGTGGGGTGGCCACGGGGCGAGCGGAAGGTGCGCTTGACACCTCGGCTGTACAATGCGTGGTCACCTCAGGCAGATGTCCTTCAGGTACTGACATGGGGGCATGCGGCAGCCCCAGTGCTAACCTCTCCCCAGCCTGGCTGGCAGCGATGCTGTGGCTGTCAGTGCAGCTCATCCAGCCTCCACTGTCAACAGGGGTGGGGTGGTCTCAAGCTCACCCCCTCCTTCCACTGCAATTGCCAAAATAGGCTCTTATTTCTCCTTTGCATAATTTCCTGACTTATTAGGCGGGAAGGAAATACATAATGCAATGTGCTGCTTCTGCAGTCTCGGGTTTATGGCTGGTTGGTGCTGGGTGCCACGAAGCACTGAGGTTTTGCCCGCTCGCAGTAGGCACCAACCCTCCTCCAGCTCCTCGTACAGGTGCTCCCATGCAGAGCTGTAGGGTCCCTCCTCTCCTTCAACAGGCATAAACCCCTCTGTGTTAGTAACAGTGCAATTCCCCACGGGAAAAGACCCCTTTTCTGTGAAGGGCTATATGAAAACTCCTTAACTCTTCCCTTGAGATTTTTGGTCAGGGTTGGTAACTACATGGGTTGTGGCCCAACCCTCTGCACAGGGACAAGGCGAATTCAATGTTTGAAGATGTTGTGCTTTTTCACTTTCTATTTCTAAAAAGAGGTCTAAGTCCCACTTTTCAGTGAAGCGTCTACCTCCATGCCTCTGCTGGTGTTAATTTGTGGTACTGTAGTCTTTTACCTAAGGATTATCAGCAAAACTTCCTCCACTTTCCTCCATTAGAGTTGTGCAATATCTTCCTGCAGCCATAGGATCCCATAGGAGGCTTGGGAAGAACATACCCAATTCAGTGACCAACTCTTGAGAAGAACAACTTCATTGCTGTAAGACCAGTATTTCACTTGAAGTAACTGGTGGGTTCTTGATTCCCCAAGGCCTGTTCCTCCATGTTATACACTGTTAAGTAGCTGTCATGTTCCACCCCAGAAGAGAGTGCATTTCAGTGATGGGTGAACTAATTCTTATTCTTTCTGCTTCACTGATATAATGGGGTGTCATTAATCTTTGTAAAGTCTTTGGAGGTTGTCATATGGGAGATGGTGTCCAAGTGACAAATATTAAATTAATTAGGACTGGTAGCATTCTGTTTTTTGAAAAAAAGAAAGAAAAAAAAAAGAAAGAAAAAAAACCCTGGATTGCCTCTATAGTGCCTATTTATTGGTTTTGAGTGGCACTGAAGGATCTGTACAGAGTAGGATCATGTCAGAGAACACTGTGATGATCTGAAAGGTAAAACTATCCTTTGCTGATAAACTTTTACTGCCATCAGTTGAGGAACAGTTCATTCTCTGCACTAAATTCAAAACCATAATCCCTTAGGGAAGAGGCTAGTGCATTAAAGACAGTGCATCCATCAAATGTACCACCCAGTCCCCTCAAGCTTTTTCTTTTTGGAATGGCAAGATTTATGGGATTTCTGCCACTTAGTACCTTACAAGAAAAAAACAGTGTTAAAAAAAGACACAAAGCTGCCAAGTTTGGCATAAGCCCTACCAGCTGTCTTGGCTTTCAACACAATCATGAACCAAAGCATCCAGAAAGAGAACTCCTAACTTTCTCCTGGTTAGGCCAATCCTGAAGTCTTTCCCCTGGCAAAATCAGCGTTGGAGATCAGAGAGGATTTACCTGGGTAAAGATGTCAACGTTTGCTCAGGGATTTGAAGGAGCATTTGGGAGTATCCTGCTAACGTTGCTAATGGAGGGACAATCAGCAAGGGCAATGGTACTAGTAAATCTCTGCTTGTCATTTAGCTGCTGCAACTGTTTTAAGACCTGGAGGGCTGATGGGCAACGTTAGCTCCGGAGGCCTAAGGAGCCTTCAAAACAGATATAGATGCCACCCACAGCAGCCTTTCTCATTGCAATGTTATAGGACTTAAGGGAAAGCTACCATTATTGAAAGTATAGAGCTGGATTTTTTCACAAAAATGTCTTTAGACATTTCTCTTGACATTTTTTTGTGCGGCTCTGAAATTTCATTTCACATATCTTAAGGGAAATCTTTGATTGTCCAATCAGAATAGAAAAATAAAAGCATGCCTTGCATTTAACTTTATTAGCCAGCATCGTATCAGACAGTAACGCCTTCATTATAGCAATCTGAGTACTTCCTGAATAATTCAGAAGTGCCAAACAGAAGACTTGTTGCTTGGATGTGCTAATGAAAATATCAAGGGAATTAATTAACAGTCAATTATATCAATTTTAGATTTGGACATTGATTATGACGCTAAAAGCAAAATCTACATTCTTTACTATACATAATTCCTTACTTCTGAGTGCTATATCTCAGTTTAATAATTCCAGTCAAAACCGTAAAGGAAATACAAATTCAGATTATTTTTCACTCTTTTTCTTTCCTTTTCAATATGCTTAAGATAAATAAGATAAAAGGCATGGTAGACACATGTATGTACATCTTCTAACTGTGGTGACACAGATTTTGCTAGTTTGTGCATTGTAGCAATATATTTTGGGAAAAAGCTTGAATTCAGGGGATAAAAAAAATGAACATATAATATGGACATGTGTATATTTATATTTTCAAGCGTATTTCAAAACTGGAGAAATAATTATTTGTTATTATTTGGTATTTTAATATACCAGTTTTTCAAAAAGGAAAGTTTTCATTTTTTTTAACACTCCACAAAGAGCAAAGTTTATCTAGAAGTGTTTTGTGAAACTCCACATGTGCTTTAAAAAAAGAGAACATTTTCTGATCTTTGGTGTTAGAGGAAAGCATTTCATTGAGATCAGTTTTTGCATGATTTGGCACGAGTTGTCTAGACTGGTTTATGAAAAATGACAGCTAGTAGGAAAGTAATTAAAAATGTATTTTGCTGAAAGCAAAAGTATTTTTGGAATCTCTAACAACCATCTTTAATTTGCCAAGCATTTCCACAATTATTTTATATTAACTGGAGGATTTTGTATTTTAGAAAATATGTATATTGATAGCTGAGCATTGGTAGCTTTCTGGTTTGATCTTCTCACAAACTCTGCTCTTGTAACAAAATGGCAAGAGCTGAACAAGTGATCAAATAGTACATTCAAATCTCCATGGCATCCTTTATGAATTATTACAATTGACAGTAGATGGTGATAGGACTCTCTTCCATGGATGAAACGTTCCAGCATTTTGGCTGGAGCTGAAGGAAGCATTGCTTTACTTGGGGCTGATATACTTTTTCAGGTTTGAATATAGTAAAGCTGTGTCCCCAGCTTGGGGGGAAAACAAAACAAAACATAACAATGCAAAAGTCTGATAAATGTAAAATTCATAATCTGGAACCAAAGCCATGTATTGCAATATAGGGTCTTCGCTAATAATGCAGGGGCTGAACTCTTATTGCCAGTGGTGGAGAGGCCTTGGTATTACTCAGGAAATTATTGCCAATATCCGAATAAATAGGTACCTCTCTGCACGTCATCGAAGCACTGTCTTTGTGCAACCTAGATCAGCCAAAATCTTGCTGTAAGTTATTTCAGATAATTTTGAGGTGTGAGCAAGTCCAGGGTGTGCCCCTGCACTGGGAGGTCAATGAGTTAGAAACCAGTACAGAAATGTCGGAGCCTAAAACTGGGCCTGCTCCTTAGTATTGTTTTCAGATAAACACTTGCTAAGTGCGTAGTAAGCTTTAGTCTCAAGAGGCTGCTATTTACTTTTGCAGGTGCTGGTGGGGGAGCGTGGGGCCTCGGGGGGTTTCCACGTGTTCAGCCAAGCCCAGTCCCTTCCCAAGAATGGCATAAGTAATCCACTTCAATGAGTTTATTGTGTTGGTGTAAATTTATCATTCTCAGGTTACATTTCTGATTCAATGTTTTAGAGATGAGAAATCAAATCTGAAAGACAGCAGTGAATGCGTTATTTATTTTAAAGTTGGAGATTAAGTTAAAGTATTCATAACAATAAACTGATGGCTGAAAATGTGCTTGATAGTCCATTGATCTGTACCTGTCAGTCATTGCTCCCTGGTATTCTTGGTGATTACTTTATTTATCACACTGTCATTCTCCTATCAAGTATCCATTCCATACTGGATCCGTAGTTAGAAGTCCAGGACCAGCTCTCTTATGAAAAAATTCAAGTATCATTTCACCATGATGGGAACCCCTAAAAGCTACAGAATAAGTAACTCTGTACACTGAATTTTCTAAGCTGTGTTCCAGTTCTGAATGATACTGAAAACTCCCTAAACTTCTATGTTTAGATATAGGGAATTATAGTTAGTGTACAGCCCTAGGTGAAGCAGGTGCATTAATGGTCTCTCCTTCAGGCATATGAATCCTGGTTAGGATACCTGCAATAAACTCCTACAAAGTGCTTTGAAATCCTCAGTGAAAAATGTCTCACTGATGGATTGGCCAACTGCATGATAACTGCCCAGCTGTGCAAGAAAGGTTTTACCTATCAAACATTCAGCAGGGGTATTGCTGTGTACCACACCTCTCATGCGTGGGACTATAGTGAGCTGTCTTTCGACTTATGTCAATAAAGCAAGCTGTTTGCAAAGTTAATTTAAAAAAAACCTTTAAAAGTTTACCATGGTATGCCTACCTCTGACATTTCATGCTGAATATTAGATCTTTCTTTCCTTGTTCCTCCTCCGCTAACCAGCCACCTCTTCCCGGTCGTGTTGTGTCCCACCGTGTGCAAGCGTCACAGACCTTCAGCCTCCTCTCCTCTGTGATTCTGTCTGTCCTGCCTCGTGGGTTTTCATTGCTGCCTTATCTCAGAGCAAATTTTCTCCTCACTTGATATGCATAGTCAGACATAGTTAATCCATGCTTATTTTATCCACATGTCTAAGTATCCCAGAGATTTAAGGAACACCAATAATCAGCTTTATAAGGGACAGCAGACAACTCCCAAACTATTTGCAAGGGTTTGGGGCTGACATAAACTAGTAAACGCAGCTCACAATTTATTCCTGTGATGGGACCCCAAACTCTTGATGTCAGTGGCCTTGCGTCTGCACAGACTTGGAGAGAAAGTCCCGAAATCACTGAAATGATTGCAGGTTTGCATGCGTATAACTGACAGATTGTGTCCTCAATACTCACGATCTTTCCTGTGGCATTAACTAAATGTGTATAATAATTTATGTTGTCATTTAAATTTAAAAGAGACTTTCTGGGCAGCAGTGTTTTGCCTGTTAAATCTTGCGAAGCACACCTTAAACTGCATTTTAATATGAATAGGTAACTAATGCAGATAACAGAAAACCAGACAGTCTATAATGTGAGAAGAACCAACCAAAAAAAGTCCTGGGTTTTACATGGGCTGAAGTTTGTGAATGATTTTCCTGTGCAAAGCATATTGTACTAATCCAGTTTTGTGTGAAATGTTCTTAGGATAAGCTCCTATCAACTGACCCACCAGTTGTGTATGATATATACAGAGAGGATATTAGTTATGGATTACAGACATCTTTCTACAACGCATTTTGTTAAGTCCTGCCAATTGCAAGACAACGGCTATTGTTCTATATTGCCCTCCTTGACTAAGCCTGTCTCTGGATTAGTAAATGCCCCTCTTGGAGTTTCAGTTGTCCAGTCTAGTGCCAAAGTGCAGATTACCGGGCAGATGTCCTCAGCAGTGGTGGGACAGTCACTCTCACCAAGGGGCAGAAGTCGCCTAGGGGCACCTAGACCTCTTAGCGTACGGACTAAAGGCATTCGTCACAGCTGGGATTTCTATCCAATGCTGGAGGCGGTTGAAGCGCAGTCCCTCAGAAGCGGTTGGGTTGGTGTTCGCTCTCCCAGTGGGGGTGAAACTAGAGGGTACTGACCTACTACAGGTCCGGCTAGAGAGCCACCCTGCCTTGCAGCCTGCTGCGGGGGAGTGCAGTTTGACAACCCGGCCGTTGGGTGGGAGAAGAGGCGTGGGAGGGTGCCCTTCACCTCTGCCTCCGGTAACAGCCCGGGGATGGGCGCGGAGAGGCAGCGTGCTGGCGGCGCTGGGGCTTCTCCTGGGGCTGCAGGGGCTCCCCGTCACCGCAGAGCCACGGGCAAGAAGCAGGCGTCGACAACTGGAGCTCCTCCACCATCCCCAACCTTTGCATTTCTTATTTTCCTATTCCAGCTCCTCCCCACCTCCCTCTCCTGCCTTATTGGAGTCATTAATGAGGGTGTAAGCCGTCCCCTTACTAGACAGGCATACATTTTGGGCTTGATGACCCTGATCCTCCTCATGCTCAGCCTATCTCCTTTCAATTGTTTCATCAGCTGCGTGGCTGCCGGCTCACACCTGACAAGTGACAAGTCTCAGGCTCCTGCTGACTAGATAATCAAAGTCTTGTCAGAGCTGTCAATACCCTGCAGATAGGAGAGGACAAAGAGAGGAAAGGTTTCTACAGAAACCACTGCCTTCAAAAAATACTGTCGATTCTTCTTACAGAAATCACCTGTTTGTTTCAAAACATTATTTATTACTGAAAATACAGTCTCTGCAGAACAAGCATGTAAGCGGAATAATGACAGCGGCTTTTAATGACATAGCCCTCCAAATCCGCCGGCCCCAACATTTTGTTGGGAATTGTTTTGAATCCCTGACTAAAGGGAAAATATTAATATTCAGCAGTCATTTAACCTTCCTGAAGAATTTAAGGGGGATCATTTCAAGCACAACCATAATTATCGTTTGATAAAAACCACATTTTTTTAAAGCGAAGAATGCACAAATATGTTCTAGTCTAATATTGCAGACCAAGGTTATTTATGATCTCTTCCAATTTTGGAACATTTTCAAAAGCAGATTTGATTTAAAATGTTAATTAAAGCACAGGGCCAATTTTTTCCCTTATTTACAGAACTCTAAATCTGCAATCTACTGAAGTTGATGAATTTCATCTGGGTTTCACTAGCACAAGAAAGTGTCATATCTGACACACAGTTATTTGGATATTCTAACATATTTACAGTCAAAGTATGTGTTAATGTTTTGAGACTTTGGGATGGACAGATGTTCTGAATGTGATGGATTCAAGAGGTTTTTTAATACTTTGTATTAAAAAATAAATGACCTTTGATTTGAAAGAGCTATGTCTGGAGAATAAAACGACATTAGTTTTCACAGCTGAAAGTCCTTTAAAATAATATCGGAGGTGAAGTTTCTGAAGACCTAGTGGCTGTTTAATGTATACCATTTACTGTAGCACCAGAAATAAAGTAGTGGGTCTGGCCTGCTGCTGAGAGAAAGACATATGGCATTTCTTGCCTCAGAAAAAGAAGTCTTTAAGCAGAGTTTTCATCAGCACTTTCCATGTGCTTGCCTTCAGTGCCTCTTCCAGATAACTCATGGTTTGAAAGACGCGCCACTGTTCAGTCACTCCCCGAGTCCTGTGTGCAGCACGGTCCTTTTCTCCGCTTTTATGCCTATTTCTTTTTATTAGCAATGGCTTTGTTAGACATAAGCCATTATCCGTCTGAGCTGTGTTCAGCTGTCAAGCACTAGCTGCCTTCTGCTGCTTGTATCGGCAGTCAGCATTCGACAGCAGAAGGTGGCGGGAAGACCTGGAAGTTCAGGCTTGTTAGATTCCCTGGTGTGTTGCTACCTGCGCCCGTGGGTTTGCAGGAGGGGCTGGGTGCGTGACGCACAGCCTGAGGTAGGCAGGCAGCCAGGGACACCTCCCCAGCTGCTCCCTGGTGGGCTCCCGTGTCACCAACGTTAAATTGCTGCACTGGGGGATGAGGAAGGCAGGTGCAATGCCCATAGCCTGGGAACACCCACCCCCAGGGGACTGCCAGCCTGCTGATGGTCCGGACTGGGTTTTTTTTAGGAGAGAGGGCTGCTGAGAGACCCTGCAGATAGCGTAGTGTTTGCTCCTGCTCTGCTTGGTGTGGAGCCAGTGTTTTTGTCTGAACAGAAGTGCTGGAGGTAGGAGAGCACTGGGGATGGTTGTCCTGGGGCTGGCTCCCGCCGCTTGGCACACTGCAGTGGAGGAGGACAGCAGGATCTGTCCTGCAACCTGAGCTGTGGTGCACACCTCTGGCGTGACGGAGCAGGAGCAGGAGCTGAGAGGCCCTGGGACTCTGTCCCGAGCACTGCCCAGACGCGCCGCACAGCTGTTGACTCCTCTCGGCAGCAGCGGCTGCCGGCAGAGCTCAGAGCAAGTTTTCAGAGAAAGTTTTTTTCCATCAGAAAATGCCGATTCGTCAAAAGCAAAACATTTCACGAAAACATCTGGCTTTCAATGAATCTTCCCAGAGAACCTAGCCTGCTAAGCAGATTTTCATTGTAAATCTGTCTGGTTTCCTGCCAGGTCACCTGCGTGGCTCCATGGCTGCCTGCCAGCACTTGCGGCTCGAAGGTAGCCACACCAGAAAGCCTGCCCCGCATCACAGACCTCGGCTTTCTGGATTTACATTTGTGTAGGAAGACCCCGTCCCCGAACAGAGGGAGGCTTCCCAGGCAGACCCCCGGGCTTCCAGCAGGCATGGCTCTGGGCAGCTCTGATGGATTTCCATTCTGTGAAAAGTTTAGGGAAAAGAGAAAGGGGGGAAAAAAGGAAAAGGGGAAAAAAAAAAAGGTTGTTCTGAATCTGAATGGAAACTGATTTCAAAATGCTGATATTTCCTGCAGACCACAAATTCTAAATTTTGGCAGTTCCCAAATGCCAATAGATAGAAACAAGCTAGCAAGGCTCAGAGGTAAGATGTGGGATACGGGAAACCAGCGTGATGCTTCCAGGTTAAATGCATTTAGGCATATCATATGGAAACAATCCTATTTGTGTGACATATGTATATTTATCCACAAAGCGAGTATAAGTGATATCACTGGACGTAAGCATTTATTTCATTAATGTTTTTTAAAGTAAATGAAAGTTACCATATGTGCCAGCTTATAGCAAGTACTTCTTTTCTATATAATTCTTAAGCCTCAATAAATACCTTTTAAGTAATCTAATCTTTGTGTTTAGTTAGCATACAATGCATGTCCTGTTAAATCCTGATTAAAAACATAATTAGGTGTATTTAAAGTACTTAATTTGAAGTATTAGTGCTTATTTAGACAATAGTTTTCTTATTAAAGGTTAGTTTATTTGTTAATCAAATGTCACTTAAAATGTAGAGTGGGTGGAAAAGAGTAGTCATATGATTTACTTGAAAGAAAGCTGTAGACAAAGTAAGTGGCAGAGAGTAAACAGGAAACTGTTTGAATGACGATCCCTGTTATGTGCATGTTCCTGATTTTATCCATCTGCCTCGAGCAAAGAAATTGAAGGGAAAGGAGAAGACCGAAGGCTGGAGCCTGCGCTGGGTTGGGCAGCTCAGCAGTGCTTGGCCTTGTTGCAGGCATTTTTAGTTCCTCTTGTTTTTCTGAAACAAAGTTTTCACTGTGAAACTGGTATAAACGTTTTGTTAAAGTTGTTGCATCTAGAGATGAGGGGATGCATTCCCTGTGGTGAGACGTGGCCTCTTCCACCGTGTTTGCCACTGTGCCCTCCCCAAAGCTAGCTGGAGGGAACATGGTCAAGAGAGCTGGCTTTTAGTGCCGCTCGAGTTTGGGCTGCGTGACTCTGTGACAGTGTAGTCGCGCTGCCTGCTCTTGGACAGGCAGTACTAGGAACGCTTACTACGTAGAGAAGTTTCAAAAGGTCTTTTCCCAGAATGTTTGAGGTTTTGAAGCTGCTGTTTGTTTCAGGTTTTGCAAATACTCTCATTCGTGTTCTGCTGATTGTTTTCAGTTTTGATCATAGTGTGAAAAACAGCTGCATTAAAAACCTTATCAGAATGGTTACCGAAATTTTGGATTAAATTGTCCACAACTTTCCTCAATAAAGGAAAACTCTCGTTTAACACGGCCCGTCTTTGATGCCTTTGTTTATGGTAAAGTGACAAACAGCCCTTCCCTTTCCACGGCATCTCTGCTTTCCCTTTCCTTTCCGCATTTCAGATGGTGGGAAGAGCCTCAGAGCTGGTTCTGGCAGAAGTAAATGCTGACGAGGTCTCCGCTCCTCTGGACGGCGGGAGCTGCGCAGCAGCCGAGGTAGCCGCAGCCGCCTTCCCAAGCCCCGCGGGCTGCCCCTGCGCTCCGGGGGAGCTCAGCACGGCTCTGCTTCCTGGGGGGGTGGTGGAGTGAAGCGACCGGCCGGTCTCATGTCACTTGTTAATTAATCTATTCTCTGCATCATCCAAGAGCTGAACAGCCCCATTTCCAAATCCAGAATTTTCAGATTGCATTTGCAACCTGCTGAGACATCTCTCTGGCAGCACAAAGGGTCCTGACTTCCAGGGTTTCGTGGGACTTCTGAAGCTTCCCCTATCATTAATTTGTCCTGCATGGAAAAGGCATGGGGTAATGACAGATGTGAGGATGATATGGCACCAAAGCAGAGAATTATTCAGCAGTAAAGCAAATAATTTATTTTTTCTTTAGGAATCCTCTTTGTGGACTGCTTGGTGATTGTGGAGCTCACACAAAATCAGAAATATTTGGCTAAGTTTTCTTTTTCCTTTTCTGAGAAGGGTATAACATTATTGGAATTTGATCTATAGCGTGTACACTTACTGCTTGTAAATCTGGCAGTTAGCATGTCAAAAATTATCAGTTGTTTCAAGGTTATACTCAGAATTGAGTGGGTCTCCAATCACATTATGAGGAAATTCGTATTGAAATCTCTTTCCAAGAAGTATTTGGGCTATCTGTAGGTTGTGTGAAGAATGCCAGGCATTGCACAGTGCCAAAACATAATGGACATGCTCCCGAGGAGGCTGCTGTGGCAAAGGCTTACTGTTTCTTCCTCTGAGGAAAGATGAACAAACTTAAATCTCTGTGTTTTGACATGCAGAAGATAATGTATTTTTGTGGAAACGTTGTGACAGTTATATACAAAATGTTAATGGTCTATTTAAGGCAGACATGGTAACTGTGAGGTTGTGCGTGTCATCGGTTCTGCTGCATGTGATGTGTCTTGTGCCGAGTAGGTTGCTGCCTCCTCTGGGTTGATGAAAGTCCGTGTCATCTAAATGATACTGCCTATGTTGTCTTCAGTGACTGCTTTAGTTCATCTGTGGTGGGACAGCCCCTAGATTAGTAATTCACAATGAACCGTGCGTTCAGTTGATTTAGACTCTTTTTCTGTTAAGTGTGTTCAAAGCCAGCTTTATTGAACAGGTAAACAATTATTTAGTAAGTATTTATTTCCCCTTCCCATGCCAAGAATCCTGTCCTGCTGCAGAATCACTGGTGATGGTACAGCGCATTCTGGATCGTTACTGCTTTTTCTGGGTTCCTCATGGTCTCTAATCCCCTCCTCCATGCCTCGAGGCATTCTAGCTCCCCTGGTCCTCTCCCCTCCCATTGCAGAATTTCCTCCTGCTGCTCTGAAGCGATTGCCAGGTACTATATGGAGATGAAAACGGGGGCAATACTCAAAGCTTTTGGTGTTGATTGTCTGGTTGGCATTCATACTGGCAGGTGTTTTACTGAAGCTACTCAAAAGTTTCTTAATTGTGTAAGCCTCATACACCTCTGGGACTGCTTGACCTAATACTCTCTAGCAGAGACCAGCTTTCTTATACTCTGTGTTTCTTTTGACTGTTTGCATAGGTTAGTGGGACTAACTTATCAATGAAAAATGAGGATGACTGAGGAATACTATGGCTTCAAGGTCTTGCCAAGGTTATTCTAATATTCAACAATAAAAGCTGATTTTTTAATTATTATTATTGTTATTATTTTTAAAAGCGTGAATGGAGTGAGAAAACTCCAAAACAAGGCTTTCTGGCATGTAGGAGAAGCAGCTTCAGGTTCTCGTCCTGCTGGATTTAGGACCTCCTATTTCATTCACTTGTTGGTGCCACTGGGCTGCAGCCCCTCCTTCGCCATCCCATCTCTGAGACACCATCCCTAAGGACTCTGACATGTTTGCATGAAACGTGTAAGATTTATTACATTGTATTTTTCAATGGAAAAGTTTCACTGAAGAGTTCTCACAATCAGCTTTTGATTAACACTTCTTTTCTGTCATTCCTTTCCCTATCCCAAAATATTATTTAGACAGGAGTTTGGGTTTGGGTCATGACTCCTTGCAGAATTCATATTTAATATTTCCTTAATATAGAATCTAAATTATTTTTTGTAATCTATGTAAAGATTATGTATAATACAATTAATTGATATAAGTGGTTTCAATTCTGCTTAATATGACAAATCTCTAGTGTGAAATATTCTTAGTTAATGATCAACATAAAATAGATAGAGTTCATTTTTAATGCAAGTACAAGATTTGAATTAATTTGTAGTTAGAGCAGAGTTATTAAACAGTATAATATATATACACATACATTGCCTTCTTTTGTTTTTAAAGCTTTTCACATTCAGCAGATATGATGATATGGTTGGGGTCTTTCTATCTAAATTCCTTTGCTTTTCCATACTGAACCACTAACAGACAATTATTTGGGATTCCTCCACAATACACTGATACTTCTCCCTGCTAATCCTCTCATAACTGACTTGCATTTTGGTTTACAGTGACTCGTGTTTCCAACTGATAAGAATTGTTAGGTTTGTAGGTATGAACCGTTGGCCCATTTCCACCTGCCATAGAAACACCTTCTGTCTCTGAGACTCAAACCTGCTCGCCGCAGCACGGCGTTGCTGAAGACCGTGCTGGTCCCCATGCAGAGGTAAAATCTCTAGCAGAGTGCAGCAGGCATGGTGGGTTTGCACAGACTAATCTACCTTGAGCAGAGTATTAATGCAAGCACAAGAGAGCACACAAGAGTACTGGTAAGGGATTAGCATAAAACTATGTACATTGTCATGGTCTCACTTTTTTAGATTTAATGTGAGTGATGTTCTTTAATATTACTATTAGATTTATAGCAGTGAGATAAGCATCAAATTTTCCTACAATTGCATTAAAGATGGGGAAAAAATATCGGGAGAAGTGCCAAATGGAATTTGAATGTTGCTTAAAAGACGCGTGGGATGGAAGAAGCAACTTGCAGGGAACATCTGTTTCTGCTGGACCTTGTCACTTTTCTGTCAGTTGTAACACTGAGTTAATCAGATTCCTTTAACTTTAAAAAGTGTTGTGTTCAAAATGCAGCAGAGATCAAAAATAACTATCCAGTGTGCTGGAGTCTGTACGTGTTAGGGAATCACTTTATAAATGAGGACAGAGCAAATGTATCCACTTGTATTTTCTCCCAGTACGGTATATGAGTGAGAGCTGGAGGGATTTAAAGTGGTTTAATCCTCACTGTTCTTCATATTCCCATTGTTTCACAGGTCAGTGAGCTGCAACAGTTGTGTTGTATTTAAAAATACATATTTTAACGTATTGGCTAGATACTAGAATTTGTCCGAAGAATACAATTGAAAGGCTGCTATAGTCGTAACTGCCTTGTTTGGTTTATATAGCTCAAAAAAGTATACCAAAATAAGAGTGTAATGCCAGTCTGTGCTACCGCAGGAGCTCTTTGTGTTGGATAAACCATGCCAGCCCTAGAGCCACACCAGCCCGAGGGTCTGGGTCAGCGTTTCCTGTCCCAGGTGTAGCCTCTGGTTGCTTTCTGATGGGACAACTTACTGTAGGATGTACTGGGGGACGAAGGAGAGCCTCTGTCATCTCTTGAGAGGATGAACACATAAGCTCTACAATGTGTTTCCCAAAGCTTTTCCGAGAAAACTATTTTCTTCTGTCGTGGTATATTTTGATTCTTTAATTTTCCAACTTTTTTTTTAAGGAAAGCAAATATTTCCTTGAAACATTTTCAACAGAACAGATGTGAATCTTTCTGAAAACATTCTGATGGCAAATGCTTGACCGGTACTACCATAAAATCCTTTTTAGTATGAAGGGAAACATGGCAGTAAATTAAGATTATTTTTTTAGGGCACAAATTTAACTGTAGATGTAAAAAAGAATTAAATAGTATCCTGCATCACTCTTCATATTCTCTCTACAAATTATTATCTGTGTTTATTATTCTCATCTTCAAAAGTACAATAAAAATATATGGTATTGTTGATTAAAAGCTTTAGTTAAAATAATCACAGTCTCTTAAAAGAACATTTTAGAAGGTACAGAGTCTTCATGCTGTAGTTACAGTTATGCCAATTAATGCTGTGATGTTGTTAAATCTCACAAGCTGTGAGGCATCATTACTTGAGTAAGGGACTTCTAAAGAGACCCACTGCACTTCATGTAGTGGTGCTGGTAAATCAGGGGGCAATATTCTCCTCTTTGAGTCAACACGGAACAAATGTCCCAGTATGGTGCTGGGAGAAGACAGTATTGCTGGAAACACCATGCTAAGATGCCTGTAGGTCATAAATCGGAGGTCATGATTATTTGTGGTTCACACACCTCATTGCATTATTTTTGCAAGACAGGGGTGTGAATCCTGGTGTGCTGGCTAAACTCCAGTTTGAGCAATTACATTTTATGTCTGAAATTCCCCTGTAGCTTCAGCTCGATATGTTTCACATCTTGGTTTGTACTGTTGCTGTGTAGTGTTAAGCAGCTAACATTTTTTACTCTATGAATTGCTGCATTTTAGATGTGAGTCTTGTATATAATCACAGTCCAGTACTTTTGAAAAGACTGAGAATGAAACCTGTTGTGCAAGAAAAAGTTGCTACAGAATTATGGGAGCCAATGCTAGAGGCTGCTGTCTGCAGCCTCCAGAAGTTTTGTATAAGTGTGCAATACATAAGTTGCATAGCTCTTTGTCGTTGCACTCCGCCGTGCTGTCCCAGTTGGATCCATAACCCTTATGGGGCACGCCCAGCCATCCAGGAGACACGGATGTGGTGGAGAGGAAAGCATGGGCCATGGGAAACTTGGTGGCAGCTCTTAAGAGGTTCCTTTGGGAAGCTCCAGTAGCACAGGAGTGAGCTGGCAGCGACAAGTACTGCTTAGGTACCTTGCCATCCCCTTGGCCATTTCCCTCATTGCTGTGTTTTGCACGGGATCCTGCACGTCTTCCCAGGAGCCTGCGCAATGCCAAGCTCCAGGTGCTAGCCCCATGCTCTGGGTCAAGTGTTGAGTCCTCAGGAGTGACCCTGGTGCTAATCTCCTCATGGCAGCGGCAGCGTGAGCCCATGCCCTTCCCACCAGCTGTAGGGAAATCACTGATGCCCAACCACCACGGCCCGGCCGCTGGGTCTGTGTCACGACATACAAAACCCATCTACGCAGAGCTGAGGCAAGGTGAGACCTCTCATCACGGATAAGCTCATCAGTCACTCCCGTGCAGCAGCAATGGTGGCATACACGGTGCTGTAAATATAATTGTCTAGGACTGATCTCTGTTTTCTTTCTTTTTCTTTCAAAAGAGGAGGCCAAGATCAAAAGCCTTAGCCCAATCAGTCAGGCTTTAATCAAATGAAGCACTTGAGCACATGCCTTACATTAAGCACATAAGGATTGTTGCTGATTTCAAGGAGATAACCACATGCTAAAACAGGGACTCGTATAGGGTTCTCAGCAACCTCATATCCCCATGTCTGTCTGTAACACACACTGCTTCACCCTTTCATTTGCTTTAGAGTGAACATGCTGCCTAATCAAAAATAAGCAGAGGAAGGTATTAAAACACAAAAGACTTGTTGCTTTGAGATTAGTTGTAAGCAAAAGAGCAGGTAGAATTTAAGCCAACAGAAAGGCTCTGTTTGACTTCAGTGGGCTTTGCAATAGGCATCGTATCATGGTGTCTAAATAGACCCTTGTCTTCTCAGAACTTCTGTGATGAGTCAGAATAATCTAGTTTTCCACTGCTTCCATTTCAAACTGGGAGGCACATGCAAGGACCATACGCGTAAAGTCCCACAAAGGGCTGACACTGCACATACAAAGAGCGTACCTACATCCACAGCAATGATTAGTTTACAAATTAAATGCTTTTGAGATCTTCTACTTAGCTGGAGGTTAGCATATATCAGAGTATACAGTGTTTGCATAATATTTATGTAGTATTCTATGATCAAAGATTACTGCTACATGTGAGACAGCTTCAGCAAACTATGTTCTGGTGAAGCCTTGTTTCCACTTCTAAGTTCATGCGTTATCTTCATGGTTGTTTCTCTGTTAATGGCACAACCAGACACTGAATCCCGATTCGTAAAAGCAGAAATAGTGGGTCTGGGAGAAGTCAGAGGGTTAACATCCTAACTTAGAGGCTTGGTCTACCTTTAATTGAAGTGGGTGTCCTCAGCAAGTGGCTTGTCCCATTAGAAATGATTTTCTGCCAGAAATCTATATTCTGTCATACCCAGTTATGCACCCTACTAATCAACAGAGAACTTGGTAGCACCCTGACATGGAGAATTCTGCATCTGTTCTAAATCCTGCCCTTCTAAGCAGGATTATTGCCAAGCACTGTGAAGATTGCTTAGCTGGGTACAAAAGATGCTGTACCCAAGCCAAAAGAGGGAAGTAATTCTGATTTTATTTGAATGAGCTTATTTTATTGGATAGAAGGAAGTAATTGAATTATGTACAATAAAATAAGGTTCTGTGTTTTTAAGAAAAGCACCAGCAAATACTATCTCGTAAAATCTCTTGAAAAACCAGAAGAATACAAGGGTCCTCAGCAGCTCAAATATCTTGGATGCTTTCTTGCTCCTCTGACAGTAAGTACTACTAGGTGTATTTTAGACTACAGTAGTAGTCTTCTATCAGCTCATTTATCAAATCTGTCAGGCCTTAAAACGCTTAAGCATATGCTTACTGTTAAGCACAGGAGCATTATAACCGATCTCGATGAGACTACTTAAAGTGTTTTGTGGAACATTACTTGCTGTGGTCTGGTCCCCACGCCAGTAGCACAGCCGCGTACATTGTGATCGCTTTTTGTTTTCTGGTGACGTCCTCAATATTTCCAGGTTTATAGGCCACCAGAGTCCCTCAGAGGGACTAGCTCTATTGTTGAATTAGAGAAGGTGCTGAGGAAGTCCACAAGACACTGAATAGGTTCCTGGGTGATGACAGATTAAATAGATCAGCATTTTTTGGTTCAGAAAAGAGATGGCTATGAGAAGATGTGACAGAGGAGATGTGCCAAACAGAGGAGAGGTGGGAACAGTTGTTCAAGAGCTAGGAGGTATTGCATGAAACTATCAGGCAGCAGGTTTAAAATTTAACTTCCTTGTAGAAAAAAACTTCTTTGTTTTTTTTCTACACATCACAGAATCTCAGCACATAGAACATTGTGGAGGCTAGAAGCGTAAGTAATTTGAACGGGAATTCAATAATTTCAAGTAAGAATAGTCCACTGAGTATGACCAGATACGCAACTGCAGATATGACCGCCGCAAAGCCGCAGCTTGTAGCAAGCAGAAGGACCCCGCTGGTCTGCAGATATTCCTCACGTGTGTTGTATTCTGTAGCCATGCCCTGCTGCTGCTTTGCAAATTATATTCTGCCATTTTGGAATAACTGCACTGTAATTTGTTGGGTTTTTTTTGTCGTTTTTTTTGTTTGTTTTCTTTCAAGATGTTTATTATTCCAAATGGTATGGGGTTTTTTTTCCCCCTGTGGAAATGGCGAAGTATGACTCGATCATCCATTCCTCCTTTCCCACGTGGTCACAGGACAGTGTCTGAGAGGCTGTTACAAAACTGGGCTGATAGCAACAACTTTTAGCTATTCAGGTGAGTTGTTACTGTGCCGGCCAGCCTATGGCACTTTTGACAAAGGTGCCAAATGCCTTTCCACTTTGCAGCGATGTTTACAGGTCTGCTTTGTTTACAGCAGGATGGGAAGCTCCTGAGTATTTCTGAAAATGAGATGTGTGTTCCCAAACAGAGATTACATAAATGTTGCATCTGCCTAATATACTGTTCCTATCAGCGAAGATGTCATGTCGGTATTTTAGCACTCCCTCTGTTCGTGCGTGTTGTGTGTAGAAGTTGAATAATGTGGCTTGTTATGGTTTTGGTTAAGTGCTGAGACTACTTGTTGAGCTTATAACTCCGTTGTGGTTTTACAGTATTATTAACAAGTAAGTGGCTCTCTAGGCTGGCAGTGCAGCTGGGAAGGGCTCCTCAGTCACGGGAGGAGTCGGTCTCCAGACAGAGTTCAGGCGGGTGATGCTATGCGTGCAGACGGGCAGCAGGCTTTACCTGGGCTACAGCTATTCTAAGGCACCGTGCTACTCTTCACTTTACCATCTTGAAAGGATTAAATCCAATGGAGAGATTTCACATCTGAGATGCACTTTCTTATTACTGGAATAATTTGCGAAAAATCTCATTCTTAAGGGAAAAAAAAAAAAGAAAAAAGGAAATAAAGGATCCAAGTTAGAAAAAGTATGCCTCTGCTTGCAACAAAGTCCTTTCAATCTGCATTCAAATAAAGGTATTGACTATGTAAAACACAAGGCTGCCCAAGGCAGAACATAAATAGAGTTTGCCAGGTATAGTGTTTGATGTGGTCTTCCACGTGAGGTATTGAAGGCGCACATCGGTAAATCCTGAACCTGCCAACTCTTTCCTGTGCAGTGTCACTCCAGTCTAGTTAGAGTGTATTTAGAAAGTAGCTAAACACACTTTTGTGGAAATCATTAAATAACACAGCAATTCATACATTTGTAGCAGACAGCCTCTAATGCACGTTATTAACTGAAAATAAAATCCCAGCATTTATCTTATATGTTATTTTATCTTTAAAAAAAAATCAGATGCCCAGTATGACTGAGGATATAATACCCTAAAGTTTAAGACTGGTTTGTAAACACAGTCCCTAGTGTCTACTATTGATCTTTTGCTATTTTAATGCATTTTTACTGACCGACATGTCCTGTGGTAAAGAATATTGCCTAAATTAGTTATCTGATTGGTTCTTTTGATTAATGATGGGACTGTGCTTCATTACACATGACAACATGATCAGAATAATCACTGCAGCCATAGAAGCTGGGACTGGCATTTTTTATTCCTTCATTTTTAAAGTTCATTTATAAAATTATTTAATGTATACGTCCTAACTTGTAATTTATTTACATGACACTTTTTTCGATGGGAACTGTTGTACTGTGTCACAAATGGCTAAGAAAACAAGGTAAACTAGATGTACAAATCAATGTCTTCTGGCTCAAGGGGAAAAAAACATAATCAAGATTCAAGAGCTGACCTTGTCCAAAGTCCAACTTGTCACACAACAAACAGTGAGGTGCCCAACAAATCACTGGGATCAGCAGGATGTATTCAAAGGAATGTTTAAATGGTATTATTCCTTGCTGAAGTTCTTACCAAAACTTCAAGAATCGTGTGTGTGGGGTGAAATCAGCCCAGGACCCACGGGCTGTTGGGTCCCTGGGGTCGGGCTCGTGGCCGGCGCGCTGGAGCGGGAGGAGTGCCTCCCCAGGACACCCTGCTGAGCTGCCGCGGGACTGTTTGCCTTGGGCAAGCAACGTCTCCAGCAGCTGCTTTGCAGCATTTCTGACGGCTCTTCTCAGATGGGGCCGTTCCAGAGCAACTAACCTGCAAAGCCACAGGAGGCTGCAAACAGGTCCCTGGAGAGAAAAGGTTTCTTGATTAAACCCCAGAGCCAATCTGAGCAAATACTAACAACTTGCAACTGTATACACTTCTGCAAAATTAAACCACATTTGACTATCTCTGCGTAGAGGGCCAAGACCAGATGTGTGGCTTAGCGTCATCTTATCCCTGTGCTATCTGCCATAGTTTATAGCACCTTTACATGCTTTGAAGTTCTTGATTGCTTTTTAGTAGGTCATTCTGGGATTGATCTGTTTGAATTTATAAGGACATGCATGCCACCTTATGTCATGTTGATGAATGATTCAAAATTTTAAATGGCAATTCAACATTTAATGTTTTGAAAAATGTTTAAATGGTGTCATGCACAGAATAAATGGCAGCTTTCATTTTCTTTCTTCAAAATTCCCTGCCAGCCTGTTTACATGATGTTGACAGACATTTTAGCGTTTGCCAGAGAAATAATGTGAAGGGTTGGATACTTGCCATAAAATGGTTTCCTCTCTATGGCAAGCGTGGAAACAAATGTGTGCATGCACAGTACATACACACACATATATTTTAAACATATTTCCAAACAAAAAATTGTTTGTTTGCTGTTACAACTACAGAAATGTATCTCCAAGCAGGACTAACTCCAAAAGGGGTAGAAACTCAGAGCTCAGAGGAGTCGGAGTCTGACTGACTCTCACCGAGTCCAGCTGATGGTGTACAATGTGACACATTCATTGCAAAGCTCAGGAACGGGCTTGTTGGTCAGCAGCTAAACAACCTTAATTTCACCCCCAAATTACATTAATTTCTGATGCGGCAATTGAAGAGTGCATTTGCAAACGGAATACTTCATGTGCTGATATAATTCTCTTCTTATTGTACCATTTTTATTATGCTCTGTCTCACTTTAAGACTTCATTGTACTGGCTCCATATAACACATTATCTGCATATAAAACCAAATGTCTATACAGATTTAGGGCCCAATCCTTTACGTACATATGCACTTTAAATGGACCTCGGCATTGGTGCAATAGATTTTCCTCCTGGGATTGCAAAAGGAAGGCTGATATTTGTTGTGTGTAGTAAATGTGGAAGTTTAATATGCCAATAATTCCATTTCCATGGAATAACTATGGATTTAGGATGTTGCACTGAGTTAATTTTAGCTTGTGTTTAGACATTCATTTTGTGACTAACAACATTTGTCTAATTATGGTGGCACACCAAGCTTTTGTTTCCTGGGAAGAGATTGCTGTTGTACAAAATACGTTTCATCATGGTTAAACACCCTTTGACTTCTCATGCTGGTTCTAGCTATATAAAAGGCTGTTTGGTGTTATCTTTGCATGTAGGTGACTGAAACATTAATAATTCTTTTATGAAAGCAATTCTGAATGATGGATTGATACACTGAGTTTATGATTCTTATGTTCCAGGATTGTTTTGTTACTAGCACATTAGAAACTGTGACTAGTCAATGACATGTCAGCACTTCAGGGCTTTCCGAATCCGGACCTACCTTAAAAGCAATTGTAAACTACTGTATGGGTCACTGAGTTTTACTATTAGAGGTATATGAAATATTTAAGGACGTTGAAGGTTTCACGCTGTACTTAAAAAGTAAATTTTTAATTAGCAGATGTATGAATAGAAGAGAAAATCAATTATTTTTTTCTGGAATTGATGAGTATGTTATATGTAGAGCATGCATCTTTACTTCCGAATGAGGAATTGATGCATTTTTGTATTCAAAAGTTGTTTTCTGTCAATACAAGCAGATAATTGGTTACGCTAGTTGAATCTCTGTGTGCGTATGTACGTGTTACTTAAAAGCTTACCAATAGATAGAGTAGTTTTTGGAGCTTGTTGTATTGCACTGCAACCTTTTATACATTATAGGATCAGAGCATGTAAAATTGATGTTGAATATGCAAGTTATATGTTAGTCTGATTAAATGAATGGAGAATTGCCCAATGCAATCAATTGAAATTTTCAACAGCTTTGTGTTGAACTTGAAGGAAATTATCACCTTGAGGCTGCCAAACCCATGATACAACTTTGCATTTGCAATAATATTTGCCTGTTTAGCATTCAAAAACATATATGTATAGTGTTTTTGTAATGAAGTAAGATTAGTCCATCAAGGAGAGGCTTGTTAGAACTGGAAATGCAACAATCTCCACTATATAGGAATGTTAAATGTTGGATGAAGGATTTCAGAGTGTTTTTACTCATAATGCATATTTAAAAAAAAAAAAAGAAATGCAAAGGCATCTATATTATTTTATCATTTTATTATTTGTTTATTTTCCCTAAAAATAAAATGTCTTGATTTAAATGCGTGATGCTATTTACTTGTATTTTAAAGCCTCGCATAATATTATACAGTAGATTGAAATGCATACTTATGTCTTTTTCTTTCATTGGACAGCTATGCTAAAGCAAATAAAATCAAACGCATACATTCCTTTTCAGTGGCTTACAAACTGTAAGTGATGGGAGGAAAAAGCCACAGCCATTCCACTGAATTCTATTATTGACAACAGCAGAAGTAAAAAAATTAGAAAACAAATCCCTTTTTAAATAAAATGAAGTAAAAGACCTACATTGCTTGGAGGAAATGCTAATTGAAAATACCTTGCTAATGCTAGCTAGTCACAGGAAGGAAACATTAAGTTATTATTTTTAATAATGTTTACAAGTATATCCAGCCATTTCCAGCCAGTGAAAAATGTTAGCCTTGGTAAAATGTGGCAGTGCTACTTTTCACTGGTGATGCTGCTCATCTTCTCTCTGATAGCAATCATTAATTTTATTTTTTAACCCAGTCTTCAAATGAAGACAGATGAGCAGGAGAGTTTTAAATGCAAGCTGCTTATGTTCAGAAAAATGGCTGCTAGATTACAGATCACTGTGCCTGAGCTGAGTCCAGTGACTGTTTGGAAAGGGGGAGAAAAAAACCAAACAAGCATTAGGTGAGTGGCAAACAGGCAGGCCTGCGAGGAGCCGCTGACGGCAAAGCGTGCGTGTGTACAGGGGTGCGTGTCCCTGCGTGCGTTTCGGGATGCGGAGGGGAGGAAAAAGAGGACGAGGGAGAGGAGTCCTGCACAACGGTACCGCAATCTGATTCATTTCCTAATTGCTATGGAGACCCACAGATACTATTATTGTTAATTGCTCTTGATAATTTTAATGTTACGTTTTAACATTTATTTCTCATTAGCACTAAGAGGATTGTTAGAGACCAAAATGTGTAATATATCACATCACTGGTAGCATCATCCTGCATCCTTTTATGTCTTCCTTTAATGTCATCAGAGTTGTCTGTTTACTCAAGTGTCAACGAGTACAATGTAATTTCTACATCTTTTTAAGCTGTGATTTTTAGTATCTGACAGCTTTACCTTGATGGGTTCTCGCCACAGACACACTGGATTTATCCTCGCGCTCCTAATGCTCACAAGGCTGAAGTTTTCAAACTCGGTCCTGCCCACAGTGAGCTCGTGACTGATTATTCGGATACACCCTTTCCTGGGTACTGTTTCTGTACCATTTGAAAGGAAGAGGCGGGTTGGGCAGTGCGTTCACAACAAGAGGTAGCTAAAAGGCTCCTCATTTAGTGGAGTAGAGAGCTGATCGCTGGCTGACCTGCGGAGCTGGTCCCGCACTGCCCATGCATTGCCTTGGACAGACCTCCCAGACGTCCTCCTTCCCGCAGCCCCACTGGCGACCAAACCCCACCAGGTAGGAGCTGGGGTGTCCCTGTGTGCCCCAGCGTTGCTCATGACAAAAGTCCTCTGTCCCGTTCAAGGGGGATTTTTAAAATAAAAGTCAAGAACAGATTAGATGGAGTCTGAACTTCGCTGTGAAAGGATGGAAGGGCAGGTCTTGGACCTTGAACTCTACTCAGATACAGGAATCTGGTGCCTGCAATCAGTGAGAGCAGTCCCTGCAGCTCCTCTAACGTGCAATTTTTGATTAGTTCTTGTAAGGAGCTTTGCTGGCTCAGAGTTTGAGTAAAGACAACATCGAACATGCCTCCTCTATACTTCAGGGTTTTCTGCCAGCCCAACTGCTCCTGGGGAGTGACCTTGTCTCTAGGAATTAGGCCTTTCGTTACAGTCCCGTGTAAGGAGTTGCGAGAGGATTAATTGGTTTGCTCACTGCAGTTTCTGGAAGTATCTCACATTTTTCAGTGGAAGATGACTCTGGAAGTACTTTCCTATGGTGAAACAAATCCCTGCCAAAATAAAATGATGAATCCTGAATATTACTGGCAGCATTTCATGCCAATTTTCAAACAGCTCGTTTCTATCTGCACCTCCGTTGCACACGTTCAGTGAGTTTGATGCCCAGCTGTCAGTGTTTTCCTCCTTCGCTGACCATCGGTACAGGAAGCAGAGGTGCGGGTGTCCTGAGCATCCCCAGGTCTCACGCAGGAGACGTGAATGGGACACAGCGGAAACCCACTGCACCATCAGGGCAGATGCACGTCTGGCGTTTGAAGCCCTGAGACTGAGGATGGCTCCTATTTAAAAAATGCTTATAGGGAATGTACAGCAAAGGTGAAATGTCACTTGAGCGTTTTTTCCTCCACAATCACGGCACCTTTAACTGGGATATCACTAAAAAATTCATCGAGTGAAAAGATTTTTTTTTTTTTAAGGTTCACCAGGACAGCCTTGTCCTTGCGGTGGGATAACGTCCCCACCACATCTGGCGGAGGGCGAGCAGACAGCCAGCTGACTCAGGTGAGGTTTGGCTGTCCTGGTACGCGAGGTAGAAGATGCTCTGCCCTCGGCAGCAAAGAGGGCAGGGCTCAGCTGGCCAGGGCTGTTAGTGACCCTTGTAGGGCCAACAGCAGCCAGAGGAAATTTCTTTGGAGCCTGCCCTTGAAAGGCTGCAACACCCGAGAGACGCTTGACAGCTCTGAGCATCTTTCTGTGTTAGCTATAGGAGTGAATTAAATAACCCATGGATAGTTAACTCCTGTTCTAACTCTGTTTCGATGTTTAGCTGAAAGGGGGTTGCTTAGTGCAAAACATAGCAAACGTTTGCAAGCTGAAACCATATTCCGGATGGTGGCAGGTCCTGGGTGGCAGCAGCTCACTTGCATTCCTCAGAAGGTGAGGGCAGAGGTAGAGAGAAAGTTAGAGAGTCGTGGGAGCGGTGCTGGGAGCTAACGAAGGCCTTCAAAGTAAGAGTGATGTTCGAGGGTGTCAGGAGGCAGAAGGTGCCAGCTGCCTGACAAAAGAAATATCATTACTCACTATTAAAGAACACTCCAGATGCTTGATATAGTCATGGGTGTTCTCCTGAAAATTTTTTTAGCAAAGCTCCTAGCCTGCCTCCAATGTTGTTTTCTGGAGTCAGGGCCAAACCCAGTGAGCTTTTGCTCAAGCAAATAGACCATGAATCTCATGAGTAAGAGCCAGTCTTACTAGCTAATGCTGCGGAGTGGTGGTTGCCTCTTCAAAATCCTAAAATCCTCTTCACATTTTCTTATTCCTCCAGGACATCATTACTAACAGGGACAGATTGTGCAGATACTCTCTCAGCAGTCCAGGGCGGGATGAACATTTGCTCTAGGCACTCTCCAGTGTTTCTGCATCATAGATCTCTCTCCATCTCCACTCTCTTCCTTGCCTTTGTAATGAGCTAATGGGTGACTGTTACTCATGCCTAGAGATGCATTTGTATCAAGAAAAATGGAAGCATGAAAAAATGAAAAAGTTCATCTGTTGACTTCCATTGGCAGAAATGTTACAGTGAATTGCACTCGGACTGCAGGACTCTCCCTAGATTTTACAAGTGTGGGGGTGACTGAAACAGAATAGCAAAACAATGGTGTAAAAATGGGACTGCTGAAATTAAACAGGTTGAAAGTTGTCTGGCAGCTCCAAATACAGCAGAGAAGTATAGCCCTAGAGTGCAGCAAATTTAATCTTTGAACAGGTTTACTGTTTTATCAGGTTTTTGTTTAAGAAGGGTTTCATTATATATAACATTGAGATAAATTTTTACATAGCAGATTTATTCATCAGGTTTATTCTTTTAACAACCCTCGTTGTATTTCAGCAGTTGGTGTGTGGGGTCTTATACATCAAGCAAGTTTATTACTTTATCAAGTATGAATTTTAGGAAGTTTTCCTAGTAATAGAAGATATGTGGAGATTTATAGACGGTACGTTGTTCTATTCTGTGTTTGAGCCGTTTTACCTAATGTAAGCTACGTTGTAACTACATGACAATGCTGCTAGAAATGGTGGTAATTGTGCTGTAACTCATACTATCTTCCCACCACTGTAATAGATCTCACTTTGCTGTCCCAGTCTTTTAAAAACCCTTAAAAGTCCAAGTACAACTACCCTGACTAAATTGTCTCTGTAAATTAGAAGAACAAAGTGAGGTAAAAAGCAGTATTGACATTAGTAAGTAAATGGACTGTGCTAAGTTGTTTTGATAAAAATTCACTACTTCTGGAGTAGAGGAATCACAAAATCTCCTAGATGGGATGCAGAACTGGCATCTGCGATAGGGACCTAGCAGTATTTGGTGTCATCGCAAATTTTTGATACAAGAGTTTTCTTCCAAAAATATCCATTACTGATTATTCAATCCAGAAATCGGTTTTGGAAGTTATATCTTCCAGAGGGAATGGCATGAAAATTCAGGCAGCTGTTCCTGATTTGTGTCTCTTGCTGAGGAAAGTAATTAAAGAATATTTGGGGTTTATAGCGTTTTTAGGATTGTTTTAATCTTTCTGCTTCTGCTTGGAAAGAGAAAAGTAATATTAAAAAACCCTTTGAGATGTAAAGTCAGTTCCTATAAACGTTATTATTATTTGTACTTTTACAGAATGCATTTCAAATCAAGCTGAATCTTACTGATTTTTTTCTAATGACAAAAGAAAGATCTATCACAAATTTCTTTGTGTTGTGAAGTAGCAATTAATTTGTAGAGCTGATCCAGTGTTTGCTGATGAAATGTTTTTCCATCAGAAAATGCTGATTCATCAAAACTAGCCTGTTTATAGATTAAAGTTAATTTTAATTTATTTGTCTCAAATTGGAGGAAATCTTCTGAAATTTGCTTGAATGACAACCTGTATGTCTGTAGTTTAGGTTGAAAGGACTTCCTTTAGAAACCTAAACTAATTAAAGCAGAATTTAAGTGCTTCAAAAGGAATAGTTAATTTGTTTTGTACTGGATTACTTTTCCTTTTTTTTTGCACTTTGGTTCATGAAGACATTTGAGAGTTCAGGTTTCCATCATGGCTTAGGACAAGACGTTTCCTGTATCTCAGATTTTTACAGATGAGAGGCGTTTTCTTTCTAGCACTGCTAAGGCAAAAGTGTAAAACCCAAGAGTATTCCACAGCAAAATACACAACAGCAGTTTTGTATTATGATATGTATAGTCTGTAACTTTAATCTTTACATATAACGGTTCCTGTTTTCCTGACATCTTTACTGACATGAGTAGTCCTCACCCAAGGAATGGTAAAAGCCATTCATGGTTAAGGGATACATGCAGTAAGACGTGCAAAGTTGAAGCCTTTATTGGCATAGTTACTGTAGTGTATATTGGCTTGCTGCTCTCTCATATTAAAACTTTTCTGAGCAGTGGGATGCTGCCATCTTGAATGGGAAAATTACTGGATTTGTCTATTTGGGAAGGGAACATTCGCTATGTCCTAGCGTACAGCTGATATTTAGGCTTGTAAAACCATTATTGTGACCATGTGATTTAATAAAATGTGATAGATATAATAAAATAGGTGTACTTCTATGCGCTAATCATATAGCTCTTTCCAGTGGTTCTAGTATAGAAATTCTTACTTTTTAAAAACTAATTTGATCGACATCTACTTGATATTCTGTAATGATTTTTACATATAGCCTATCTGGTTGACAGGTGTGTTGGGTGTACTCTACAGGTATAGATAGACTTAAAAAATATCTTTCTAAAGGTAATTGTATGGTTTAGATAAAATCTGCTTTTCCTCCCAATGTAACTGTTATATCTGGCAGCTCTCAACTGATGAAATATTCTAGCTTGAGACCACTTAAAAAAAAGAGGCTGACACTTTAGATGAAACAGCGGGCCTGATTAAATTCAGTGAGAGTTTTGTCATTGCCTTTAGTGTGGCCAGGAGCTATGGCACATCTCCCACTTTGAAGGGACTTGGGTAGACAGAGAATTGACACTTTACCTTGCTCCTGCTTCCCGAACACAGCCGGGCTGTGCCCTGCACTTTCCTCCTTCCCCTCCTGACTGGGTGTAGTTCATCTTTATATGAAATGCTTTTCATTTGATAGTTTGGGTCTCAGTGGGCCAAAAGCACCTTTCATTTATGTTGACTTAATTCCATTAGCTTCAGTGAGGTTATTGCTGTCTTCAAACAGATGAGTTGGCACAATAATTAGGTCAAATTTCTGTAGCATTTTTAGTCTGGGGGTGGGAGGGAGATGTTAAGTATTTCTCTGTGCTTTTAAAAGGTGAGGCTCTTGGAGCCAGGAGTTTGCTATTTGTCGTGAACATTTGTTTCACGCTTCAAGAAAGGCATTGGTAAGTTCACGCTAAATTGTGGGTTTTTTTTCCTGAATCTCATGCTTTTCATTTAACAGGCAAGTTTGAGAATGGCAAGCTCTGTCCTCCAGTTCATGAGACTGCTAACGACCCAACACTGCTGAGTTCCAGTATGGCATTGGCAGTGCCTTTCTGCTTGCATTGTTGTTTCTTACTAATACTGTATTTTTCCCTCTTCCTGAATCATAATAACTATTGGTGCCTTCCTTGAAAGTATTGATGCATCTAACTTATGCGTGGATCTAGCACGGTGGCTCTGGTATGTAAGGTGTAGTGATGGTAGCATGCAATGCTACAGCAGCACTGTCACCGGCCTGGTACTGTCTCTTCTCTGTTGCTGCATAACCTTCCTTCTCCCACACTTCTAAATTGCTCTATGGAGATGATCCATTAAGAATCACAATAAAGCTTGAACGTTTGAATAACCTTTGAAATTATTGACAAATTGGCCCCAATGGGCTGCCTAAGAGCCTAATGTAGAACAAGAGATCGATGACAATGCTGCAGAGACAGGATCCAGACTGCAGAAGCAAGGGGCTATGTCATATGATTTTTGCATGCCGCCACTGGAGCACAAAGATAGCAGGAATGATGCACAGTTTGAGTGGACCCTGCTTTTCTTCTCATGTTCTTTTGGCAGATTAACTTCACCTGGTGCCTTCTCACAGCAGGGCCTGGGCTTGTCATGAAGTTTGGAAGAAGTGACAAGCTGAAGCCACCAAGGGTTATAACCCATGGAGAACTTGCTTGAAGTTTGTGTTGCGTGAACCTGGAAACTCCAAGCGCACCTTGTCATCTCAGCAAATTCACCCATCACATAAGGAGTTTACTCCAAGTCCTTGTATGATCCCTGCTGCCATCACATAGGAGCATCTATAGTCTAAAACATCCATTCAGCCACAAACTAGCCTCACATTATTTCCATTTCACAACTGTGGAAAAAACAGTTCGTTCAGAATCACAAAAGAAATCTGTTTTAAACCCAAGTCCCCAGCGTTTGAGTCAAGTTCATATGTTATTTTTCTTCCTTCCATTCTTGTGAGAACCGAGGTCCTTTCCCTTGAGTTTAACCATTTCCATATGAGCGGGAGCCCCTGGCCATCAGCTGGGGTAGACACAAGGGCCACATTCACTTTTTTCAATATCTCTGATTTTCTGGGCCATCCAGGAGGTTTGAAGCCAATGTGCGCACAGTTAAAAGCTGGGTAGCAAAGCTAATTTATTAATGGCTGTTACTCCCCATTCTCCAGGAGAAGGGCTATTTAGCAGAGTTTATTAATAAAGCTTAGAAGTTTGGGGGACTAATGCTCCTTCTTTTAAGCACCACTATTTTCTTTTACCAGATAAACGTATCCCACCCAGGTCTGTTTGGCACAACAGTGACCTCTAAAGGCTCATTAGATTAATGGTATCTCCAGAGACATAGCTGACTTTAATTCTTATTTAAAGGTAGATGTGTGGCTCTGTATCAGGTATTACCCCCTTCATGCTGAGCACATCTTTAGAAAGGTCAGCTCTTGGAAAGATCTGAAAGCCTGCTCCTTTTCCCTTGTGCTGTATAAAGGCACCTGACCTTTCAGTGATCCTAATTTCTCTTCCTTTCCTCCTCCCTCCCCCTTCCCCCCCAGCCTATTATTTATTGAAGTTGAATGGACCTTTTTTTTCCTTTTTTTTTTTTTTGTTAAAATAGTTTCTAAAATAATTGACCGAAGACAGCGATGATGCAAGTTAAAATCCAGGTTACCTCGATATTTCACCAGGAACCTTCTCTTTTCAGAGCAATCCCGTTGTGTAAAATTTGGAGCTGCATGTATTGCCATGCTCTGGCTTGCACCGGGAGAAGTCAGCTAACGCAGTTCACTGAGCTTACTCCCCAGAGCCCATCAGCAGCGTACCAACAACCACAGCTCATGCCGACCGCACCGCTGGGATCCAAGGAAGTCCACTAGCATAAACAGAAACTTTGCTTTTCTGTAAGAATTGAGATTCGTGCATAATCTTCATGTTTGTGAAATAAATCTCCAGGATGCCAGCCAGGATGCAGGCTGACTCTGGAGCCTGCTGCAGCGGAGGCTTTGAACTCGCCC
Organism: Mycteria americana; assembly: GCF_035582795.1. Lineage (NCBI taxonomy): Eukaryota > Metazoa > Chordata > Aves > Ciconiiformes > Ciconiidae > Mycteria > Mycteria americana. The sequence continues at coordinate 36,814,031 of NC_134372.1, forward strand.
TGCTGCCGGTGGGCTGCTGGGATGATGGTGAACCTGGCTTTTCCCCTGCTCAGTGGAGGGTGAGGGTCTGGTCCTGGCTTCCCAGATCCCCACAGGAGATGGGCAATGCCTCCATCACCATAAGCATGGCGTTGTGGAGAGATGCAGCCCATGTCTGGTCCAGGAGACACGGGAAGGAGTAGAGGAGATACGGGTGGGCACAGAGAGAGCGGGTGTGAAACTATGTTTGATCTCCTGGCTCTGCTCGCAGGACCAAGTCGTGGTTGGGCAGCAGTACCTCGAGTGCTCCTGAAGACCCAGGAACCAGTGGGCCTGCGGACTTCAAACAGGTCAGTGTGCTGGCAGCATGTGGGAACCCATGGTCGTTGGACAGAGATGGAGAGGACATGCTCCCTACGTTATTTTTAGTAGATCAGTGCATTTAAATGAGAGATATGTATGTTTGGGGTTTTTGGCTTTAATTAAAACCTATTTTTCAGGTACTAATGCCAAGAAACTGGAGTTTGGTTGGGGATGATTAAAGATGGGAAGCAGCAGGAGAAGAAGGAATAAAGCCCAGAGGAAGAAGTAAGGGTGGATAATGGGTTAGTGGGAGCTGAAATAAAGAGGAGGAAGCGGAGTGTAAATATAAGCAAAGGGGCGAAGTGAGAAAGGGGACAGTGAAGACCTGGAGGAAATAGGAAAGCCTCAGGTAATTCCAGGATTTTAGAGAGAGCTGCAATGGGCAGGAGGCAAAAGTTGAAGCAAAACCTGTGACCCTGCCTAGACACCTTAATTATCACCACGGCTTTCCAGCCACAGATTGTTCACGTCTCCTGTTCAATTGACTTGCTGTCCCTTTCCCCAAACCACTTTACCTCTGTTTCTAAAGGGGATGTTTTCTAGTTTATCAGTTGTATTTTTTTTAATTGAAAAGTGACATGGTTTTGGCAAGCTTGTTTTCTGCCAGCGAGAAGCTGGTTAGCTCTTTGGTTGGTTCCACTTCCCTGGGAATTAGCACTAATTTATTTTTTGTTCAAATCACTGCACTCCAGGGGCTTGTCTTTCTTGCTAAAGTAAGACTAAACCCAACTGCAGTCAGAGGTGGTATCCCTTCCTGGGCTGTTCAATTCTTACACTTTTTTCCTGCAGATCTTTGCCCTTTTTGTATGGTCCTGATGGCACTCTTTGCTTGACAGTTTTCTTCCCAAAGGGTCGTTCTCTCCCACTCATCTTAGTGGGGGATTTGCCGCTTGCTTTTCTATGGAGCTGGGTTCAGCTGGGATTAATAAAAAGGTCTTTTATTCAGTTTGGCCAACTCAGCCATAGCAAGGTTGAGAAGCACATTATAGATAAAATTGTATTTCCAGAATTTTGTTTTGGACCTCACAAGAGCACCCTTTTGCCCAGGTTTGGGAGAACGACTTGACTCAGAACAATGAGATTCTGCTGGAGATTTATCATGTGCCCGGTGACAAAGAACTGGAGAATTATCTAATATTACTCAGAAAGAGCACACGATGCATGCAAAGCTGTTCAGAAACAATATTAGCCAGGCTCATTATTAAAAACCTTCTAGAATTCAAAGTGTGACTGCAGACAAAAACCTAACTTGAGAGGATGGGAAGGAAATGAAACACCCTTCGCTTTAAAGTACCCATACGAAAACGTTGCGAGAGAGAGCTAGCTCCAGTTTACAGAAATAAAACCGATGGCTGAGAGATCTGAGGAAGAAGATGCTGTTCAAATCGCGTCGCGAAGCACGTCTGGGTCTGAGGAGCGGGTGCACCCCTCAGCCGTCCTGCCCAAAGAGAGCTGCAAGCCCCCCAGCTCGCCGAGGGTCCCCCGCTACGGTGGCAGCCGTGTGTGTAGCCCCGCGCAGTATCGTGAAACGGCCACGGGCTGTCGTGCCAGAGGCTGGCTGAAGTTGGTGAGGGTTTTGCCTGCGTAAGGACTTGGAAGGCATAGGGTTTGCCTCTGCGTGATTAGCACTCCCTGTGACCAGGGGCGCTTTGGATGTATCTCGCTGTGTTTATGTTTTTGGTTCTTATAATGAAAATGAGATCCCTCGTGTAGCCCTCTGCCATTTTGTACGTCAAACTGAAAGTATATATGCTCGTTGTGGGTATTAGTGTCTCAGCTTAATGACAGAAGCCTCGGACAAATAAATCCATGTGCCATGGAGGATTTTCCTAATGAAACTGAAGTACAGTACTGTTTACATAATGTCCTTTAGACTCTATTCAAAACAGCGAATGCTGGACGTCGCTGTTATCCACCGACACCAGCTAATACAGGCAGAAATGAAAATGTAATGCAAAGTGGCAGCTCCCGTTAACTTTTCTCGAAGTCTCCGTGTAGTGGCTCTGAGCATCCCCTCTGAACTTTTGCCCTCGTGGGTGCTGGGTTTTTTTGTTGGGGTTTTTTTCGGTTGGTTTTTGTTGGGTTTTTGTTGTTTTGTTGGGTTTTTTTTTTTAATATATTGACATTCCAGCCCTTGGAACAAGGTCTTCACTCCTTTTCTCATTTCGAGATCTTGTTTTGGGAGAGCTCTAACACCTGTCCACTGATCGCCTGCCAGTCTGCATCTGTGCCCAGCTGACAGGGCTGTCTGCTTTGACTAATGATGTGATTGATGGACAAAATAAGGAAGAACACACAAAAAAACATTTCTGTCTGGTCTGGTGTGTCAGCAAGCCTTCATCAAGTGGCTGCTGAAGGTATATTTTGCTGCATGCCTCATTACACAGTAATGGCATTCCCAGGCAAAGCTGTTTCTTTTCATGACACAAGACAGCAGGCAGCTTTATGGACTCTGGGCCTATTGAGCCTGGAGGAGAGAAGCACTAAAGAGTGGTCATTTCCAAAAGTGCCTCAAGTTGCTTTTTTGTTGTCATGAATTTAATATGAATCAACACAATATGAAATGAGCATGAGGAATTTTAGTGACTAGTCATTTTTTAAGACTGCTGTCTAAACAGCGATCAAGAAAAAAAACATTTTCTTCTACCAAACCTGTTGCAAAAAAAAAGTCATCTGTCAATTTTATTACATTAAAAAAGTACACAGAGGCGCGTAGTCCAAACAAATGTCTGCTTCAGCGCTAAACATGTGGAAAACGCCACATATCTGAAGCAAAAAAAGGCAAGTAACTGGCAGGCTGAATGCAGTATTTAACAACTGAGATTTAAATGGCTCTTTATGTAGATCTGTATGAAGAACGCTCTTGTGCATTTCATATGTTATGTTAGGGGACTGCCGGCTTCAGGAAGCGCAATCAGTATGTGATAGCCATTCGGCAATGTGATGTGGGACTGTGGAAGGGCGGCCGTGAAAGCCCAGCACACCTTTCGCTCGTGGCCACTAGCGAAGGATAAGCAGGACTAATCCACGGAGAGGGGCTTGCAGGCAGAAGGGAGGTTCCTCCCCTGCGCGCAGCAGCCCACCTCCATTGTCCTCGTCTGCTCAAAGGTTTGCCGTTCACGTCCATCCTCCGTCCTTCCTGCACCTTGTTTTCACTTGGTTTCTCCCCCTCCTCCGAAGGCTTGTTACTTCCCATAGAGTTTTTGCGTTTTGAAATACTTAATCTCATTTGGGAAAAGCAGCAAAAAATGAGTTGTGCTTCTTCACTAAAAATCTTTGGATTGTTTTCCTGTTCCTTATACAAGAGGTCTTTTACCATGGGTTATTGGGAATAATTTGCAATTTTAATGAGTTGTGATTAGTTAAGAAATCGTTCTTCATGTAATAAATACTACACAATAAATTAGAAAATATATACGAGTTCTTTATACCCACTTAAAGAGAGAAAAACATCAATGTAAATTCTTGTTATGACAAATGTAAAAGATAATCTTTTAAAGTGCATTTAATTTACTGTAATAGTAAGAACCACTTTATCGATGCCTAAGAGTACAGAAAAAATGAATACAGGATAATTCAAAGCAAATAAATAGCATGATTAAATTCTGTATGGCACTTACTTACAGACACAATCATGTTACCCTTACGAACGAGTTAAAAGAATAATAATAGAAATACCATTTTTGATTCAAGAATAAAAGACTTCTGCGTAGATGTGAATAACTAAAGGCTGTTAACCTGCTTTCTTTAGTCTCGATACTAAATAAGGCAATTCCAGGCTCAAGGGAAGAAGAAACTCTGTGGATTGAAAAGTTTAAACAAAGTAATTATTCTATCAAGTGCGGTAGGGGAGCTAAGTACCACGAAATATCAAACACCTGCAGGTTTCCAAGAAGTTCTCTGCTGAAAACCAGAAGCAGCTGGGTGGAGGAGAGGCCATTTTATCAGTAACCAATGGGTTTCTGTGCTCCACTGACCTTGAAGTCAATACCAGTGCCAAGAGCTCACTGTCTGCTGTTTCTTCTTGCATTATTGGTTTGAGAACCATAAAAATGTCAGAGATTTACTATAAATCACAATTCAGTGGGGTTTTGTTGTCTTGGTTCATTTTTTTTGCTTTAGCTGAGCCTGGCCATATTCATTTGTGAATTGTGGGCAAGTAGTTAGCAGAATGTGTCTCATTACCTTTTCCAGGGAGCTTTGCTATCTCTTTAATAGGGAGCTTCACGTTTCTGTGCTAATTTCGGTAATACTGGTGGACGTGGTTGGGGTGGGGCGGCTGCTAGGAGCGTGCGACGATGCTCCTGCATCGTGGTGTGAGCACCGAGGGGAAGGAGGGCTATTTTCTTATCTCCCTAGCTGCTTTTTTTAATCACTCAGATTCAGTTTCTGCTTTGGTAAGGGAGACATTCCATTTTTTTGGCCTCTTTTCCCTGAAGTTGTTGTGTGTGTCAAATTTGTCATGGTTTAATGGCTTACTGTATTTCCCTGCACTGGAACCACTAAACACATTTTCATTTAAGTTGGGATCTTTAAAGAACGATCATCTTATCCATCTGTTCAGAAAGCACAAAGACACAAATCTGGGTCAGAAAAGAGACTTGGAAAAATCCCCTGTACTCAATCAGTTTCTAGCAAGTGAATTTGTATCATGACTTCAGGAGCTGGTGGAAAAAGAGAGGAATTTAGCTGCAAAAATATTCTTTTATCAGCTCTTTGCTTGGAGCCATGGCAAACAGGTTTCCAGTTTTGTAGATGGTAGCAGAGGAACTCAAAAGGATATTTAACCTTAGGTTATTTTCTTTAATCTTAGAAGAGTCAGCCACCCGTTAACATGCCTATATATATATTTTTATATAGGAGCATACAATCTTTTCTTTCCTAATCAGGTTTGTGTATCTCTCTTGATTGATTTTTCTTTTTCCTAAATCTTTAATAATTTTTCTTCATGGTTTCTGCATCCTGTCCAGGCTTTTCTTCCTGTTCTCTGTACGTGATACAGTAGCTAAAGCCTATGGCTCTAGAAAAAAATCTGCTTATTTCTTCATTGTTTCTGACAGGGGGAAAAAAAGCATCTGAAGATCAGATGGCTTAATTATATGTCATTTGGATGGGAGGTCAGGGAGTGTGCATTTGAGGTATTGGAACTATTTTATGAGAATGTATTTTTATAAGGATCATCTGTATAGAAAGAAAAGCAGGTTTTGTCCTTGCCTGCCTTTTTGAATCCAGGCCCTAGGACTGGAATCCATAGTCCACTAAAGTCAATAGACTTTCACCAACCTTTGAACTACAGATTCAAATTTTTCTAGGACGAGTACTTTTTACTCCACTTTTATAAAAGTTCCTATTGATTGAATTGGGAATTTGACACGTACAAGGCTATCAAATTGTGCGGTGTGTTGCGGAGCTTGACTTGTCCTCCTTGTTCTTACTGGAATCACCAGGAACCCATGAAGACACCCCAAAACACCTGCCCCCCTTGGCAAAGCGGGGTATTTTTGGTTCTGCGAAGTCCGTACTCATGTTTGCGATGTCTGTGTCTGTCGAGAGCATCCTGAGGTCCTCTTTATTGTTATTTATCAATATTGATTATTATTAATATTATTTATTAATATTAATTAGTGGAAAGGAGCAGGATTGAAAGGACAAAGGTAGTATGCAATGCCTGCTGGGGAAGGCAGTGAGATGCTCCTGCGAAACCAGGATGGAGTTATTCTTTGGTGAGGGCGAGTAACTCCGTCTCCCTTGAAGAGGTGACCGGCAAAGCGCTGAGGAAGTGTTTGGTGCAAGTCACGCTTTCCCCACTCCTTTCTCCCTGCTAACTTTGGATGTGATCCTGTAGTTAACCTCCCAGAAATGCAGACCAAAGTATTCTCTTGAAACAACAAGCCCTGCCTTTGCCTGGCAAACGATGGTGGCAGCAAGGCTGGGACACACAGCAATGGCGAGAATCCTGTTCTGGAAAAAACCACGAAAAATATTCAATAAACCATGGGTCGCAGCATTAGAATGCTGTAGACATGTTGAACCTTGGAAGGTTTAATGGAAAATGTTACGTACTTGTTGATTACTAGCATGAGGACTTTTTTCCGCTTAAAAAGAAGAAAAACTAATTATTTGTTCTTGAATTCTCTGTGACCACTGGTCTTTATAGAGTGCTATGATGACTGGAGCTGTGCGAATAACTGATGTTTCCGTTCCTTGGCAATACTAAATGTGGATAATAGTTTAGTCAAATGATTTTTTTTTTTGTTTCGCTTACTTCACTGTTGATTTTTATTTATTTTTTTAGCTTTCAAAACAGAATGGAAGAAAATGTCAAAGAAAGCTTCAGTCTTTGAAATTTTTTTTTGTTTAAAATGTTTCAGTATTCTCAGTTCTCAGATTTTTATTTTTTAGTGTTGCTGTGCTTTTACCAGTGCAAATGGTGCAGTAAAGTGGAAGTGAATTTGCTAGCTGTTTCCCTGTTTTCATATTTGTATTTTTTTGACTGGAGAGTAGGCTTTTGGTAGAATAATTTTGCTTAGATCTAGTGACAGTACCTTGCATATGGGAATCATTAAGATGTGAGATTAAGAACCTATCAGCTGAAGGCAATAAAATCAATTTTAAACTTATGGTGTCCACAAGAGGGGAAAAATCCTGCCCTTTGTTAACATGTCCCTCAGGTTGTAACAGTGGGATGCTTAAGGCTGATACGGCGTTTAAGGCCCCCGTATGGTGACCCCTCAGACCAAGCCACTGAAGGCTGCTGTATGTATTTGTGAGTGGGGAGAGATCCTCAGCCACCAGAGAAGTTTCCTCTCCCTCTCCATTTATGTTGCATTTTTTTGTCCCTGTGGTGTTTTGGATATGGGTCTATACCAGCGTCCAGAGCAGAGAGCTCTAGTGCATTTATGACCACACCTTTTCTCCTTAAACATGTCCAGCAGCGAGCACGGTTGAGGTGCTACGTTGTCTATCAGTTCAAAATCTGTTAGTGTAAAATGTACGGTGTATATACATACTATTGTATTAAACGTTATATGCATATGCAATACATTAGGCGAATGCCGTGTATAATGCAGCCACCATATGTCATATAAAATAAAAATGAAGAGGGTATATGAGCAAATACTGTACAGCATATGGCAATATGAATATTAACCTCAATCTATAAATAGCTTCTGAAATATATGTTTTAAAATAAGGAAAGAAACCTAACATAATAGCAATTGAGTAGAAATTGTGCGTCTTTTAAAGTTCTTGATGTCAAGGAGGCAAAATATCATTCCAATACTTAGATTTAATATGTACTTCACACAAAAATAAATCATGTAATATTTTCATGGCAGGCATAGAATTTTATGATTTTTATGACGATCATGGAATTGGGATTCATATTTTATAGACAGCACTAATAACATAAAGAAAATGCACCAGAAGAAAGATCTTAAGGAAAGAGGAATGGTGGTGAAGTTGCAGGAAGGAATGGAAAACTTACTGTAATTAAGCCTTTTTGATAGGTTTTGGGTTTGTAGCTGTTGGTATATTCACGAGGCAAAGACATTGATTTTAAATGTTTGAAATAGAGAACAATAAATTGCCCTGTTTCCGATTGCAATCACAGTAACATTGAACTAATTGCTTTTGGAGGTAATTTAATACATGTTTAATCTTAAGGCTGTGTTTGTTCATATATGTTGTTTATACATGTTGACTGTTAATTGGTGTCTAATTGTATTACCACCAAATCCCCAGTTCAGATCGTCTGAAAGACAGGGATAGCGTAACCTACTTGGGTGACTACTGTTTGCTCTTTGCATTCTCTAACAGCGATTGTAGCAAACCGAATCTCATATGGAGAGACTGTTGCTAACGATAACTAGACAGCCAGCATTACCCCAAGGAAAACAGCATTTTCCTCTATGTGGGGCGCTTTGGAGAGGGAGCAGAGAACAGTAGGAATTTATGCCCTGAGCAAAATGAAAAGATGAACCTTGATTATCTTGAGCTTCCCCGGCATATGGGGCAGCGCTAGAACAGGATCAACATCATAAAAGATGATGTTTTTACCAAGCAGCTTAATTGGGATCTTCTGCCAGGAGGATGTGGGGACTTGGATTCGATGCCCACCTTTGTTTATTAAGGGGCTTTTAACTCGGGTTTCCTGCTCCTCAAGCCACGCACAACAGATTTAGTTACACCGTGGAACCAGAAGGGAAATATTCCGCATCTTTCCTATGGAAACTGCTCCAGTTTTCACATAGGCTTAAGTTCCAGCCTGTTTACCATATCTTACTTTTTTTGAGAGCAGTGCTGCCATGTGAATATGAGTCTGGCTGGCTGGACTCGTGAATGTGAATCACCTGGCTCTGGGTTCGCGAAGGGTGATTCCAGCCCTCACGGGTTATTTTCAACTTAATTATTTCTCATTAGAGTAAAGGATCACAGCTAGATGGAGGAAAAGCGGGTCATGAGGAGAAGGAAAGCTGCTTGGGGAAGAAAGGGGGACAGTGCAGTAGGAAGAGAGGGAAATCCTGTTCCCGTATAGGAGAAGGCACAAGAGGTGCTCACGAAGGAAGGTCCTAGTTAAGGGAGTTTTCAGCTTCTGCCTTGAAGCAGCCAAGCTGAAGTGCCTGCCAGGAAAATGAAAAAGAATATTTTCTTTTACTGAGAATTAGCCCAGTCCGTGTTTTCATTGCTAAGGGGGCACAAGATAATGCTGCTATCAGCTTCGTTATTTACTTCATCTCTGGCTCATTCAGCAGCTGCTTCCTTGAATCACCATGTCCCTACCAAATTACAGTAAGGTTTTTTTACTTAATTTCTGAAACAAACCAAAATTCTTTCAAGAAGAGGAATGGATTGCTAGGGCAGTCTGACCTGAGGTCTGCTTTAACAGTATTCCATATAGGAGAAACCTTGAGGAGACAACCCTTCAACCTGGTCTGGATTTTCTACAGACCCCGGTGTATGGGAAGGGCTCAGTCTGTTCCCCGGGTCCTGGGGCACGGCATTAAGAAATACAGCAGTGCTATTGATGTGGCACTTTCTCCTAGAATTCATAAGAATTTCTCCTAGAAGACTTCCCAGGTGTCACCTAACAGGGAAAATGTAAAAAGCCTGTGCTCAGCAGCAGCAGTAGGCAGAGCCTTGCTGACAGCAGCTCCTTCCCGTCATCTTGATGGCCGGCCATCAAAGGCCAGTACCAGGAGCACTGGCAGCAATGGGGAAGCCTCTCCGCCGTAAGTATTTCAGTTTCTACTGCATTATCTGAGCTGTCTGGACTGGTGCTTTAGCATTAGGCATGTACAATGTGTTCTGTTACGGTGAATTACAGCATCACCTGTCCACCTACCAAGTTGCAAATGCATAGCTAGGAGCAAGCGCCAAAGCGCAGCTTGTGCTTTACCACGTAGTCCCATCAAATCTATGAAAGTGCTTTCAAGGTGCCTATGAATACCTGGGGTTTGCTACCTATATGCTATGAGGCTGTGGGTTGGGAAGCAGTTTGGGCTCCTGATCCAACTCTAGACTTCACTGGAAATTTGAACTGTGGTGTGTGGAGCATGGGAGGCCGAGGGTAGATGCTAGTGCTGTTTTCATTAAAGGTTAGTAGCAGCCCTGTACTAACCTAAGCCACCCGCTGCTAGGTGACAAGCCTTTAGAGGAGAATCCCTCTTGCTGTGGTCCATTGCAGGGTGACACTGCAGCTCACCTGGCAGAAGTTACTCCTAAATACCTTGTGATACTCTAGTATTGCCAATTTTCCATATTTAACATATATTATTAGAACCTGATGGTCCCAAAAGGCCATTACAGTCAATATTGCTTGTAAGTGTATATATGTTTTAATTCCCTAAGTGCATATTTATCTGACTGAGCTGGTAGCAAGCTCTGACAGCGTGTCTGTCACACTTCCGCTCGTCTCCTTAATTCACTGGGGTTTTCTGGTGGGTAATTTCACTTTGTGTGTTCTGTAACGCCTGTCCTGTGGTGGAAGGAGATAAGGACCCCACAAAATATCTGAATTTTACCTTTACCTTCTGAATTGTCATACTTTATTTGGTTCTAAAAGGGATGCTTTGGTCCAGCTATGTTTTGCTTTCCACCAGATTAATAATGGTTAGTGTAAATAATAGTGCAGAGCACACTTCTCATAGCAGTTGTCATTACTAGCAAGCATAGTAAAGAAAAATAATTGACTAGCAAAAGGTTTGATAACTCAGTTTTATGTTTCTCAGAAATGACTCATTCCCATATGCATCCTACAAACTGCATTCTGCATGCTGAACTCACTATAACCTGCTCTTAGAGAGGCTCTTGTCTCACATTCCCATTTTGGCATTAGAAACAATAAAAGTAACAGCAGCTTTGAAGAGTATGTAAATGTATAATGGCTTTCCAAAGCGGATTGATAATTACTTATTGCACTAAATAATCCTAGAAGTATGTCAGACGAGGAATGTGAGAAGAACGAATGAACTTACATAAGTAGAGAAATCTATGCATCCCTTCTGCTGCCTGATTCATTTAAACAGTCTTATTACAGTATCAATGTGGAGGAGAGATAATGAAGGTTGGTTTATGTTGTTGCTTTTTTTTTCCAGTTTGTTTTATTTTAAGAAATGCAGTGGTAGCTGTGGGTGGAGTTAGCAGCCACCGGTGCCACTGAAAGGTTGCATTTACCTCACTTTGTATAGCATGGGGAATATGGCAAACATGTTAAATGCCAAAAGTTAAATTCTTGTCCAGCAAATATTTTGGCTCCTCAAAATTGGAGTTTTGTGCTTTGAAAAACATTTCCTTTGTAGAATTTTTTTTTTTAAATAAGCTTTCAGCTGGCACCAACTAAATGCATTTGACCTTTTGAAAGCTAATTTCCAAGAATTACCTCCTCTTTTATACTAAATTATTTTGTAAATAAAAAGGTGTGACACAAGAGCATAGGAAGCAATTGGGCTTTATTCATCAATGCCTGTCTCTTGAAATCAGTCAGCGCAACGGAGCTCGATACTCCTGTTAGAGGACAGGTACACATTGCTAGCTACTTTTTTCTTCCTTTTTTGTTGTTTTGGGTTTGTTTTTTTTTTTTTAATTACTCTTTGGAGGTTGACTTTTCAGCAGGTAGCTTTTAATTTAATAGGAAAGAAATCATACTTGTCCTTTATCCATTCACAGTAAATAGGGGATTCATTTTTGTAGCTATGGTACAAAGGATGTATTTCAGTATCTGCTGCAGGGACACCGGGAAGGTGGAATTTTTGCAGTTGCAGAATGACACATGCAAAAAGGCAGCTCGGGTTGTGGTCCGGCTGAAATGCGAGTCTTCAAACTGATGCAGCTGCAAACCTCCGTTTAAACTTTTAACTGAGTTGTGCGTAATATAAAACTAATTGTTACTTGAGACGTACACAGAGTGGGAATAAGAATGTGTGTGTGCTTCCCTCCCTTTCTGTCGCTGGATTTGAGCTGAATTTCGGTGGACTCTGCCCTGTGCATTGCCACCGGGCTCTGCTGGCCACAGCCGGTGGTGGGGCCACCGAGGGGTTGAGCAGCAGCTATTCTTGAAGCAGTACTGTGGTGGAGAACAAGGCCTGGGTATTTCAGAGGGGGCAAGTGCATGTCTTTTTTTCAATGTAATTTATTTGTGTTTCTGTCTGTGACCGCAATTTTGCCCTCGGTGAAGTCTTGGGACCGGGAACCTTATCCCCTGCATAGGTGGAAGATGATGCAATGCTGACACGGTTTCTGCCGCCTTGTGTTGCCTGTGTCCCATCTTCAACTCTGACGGAGGGGTTACTGTACCGGGCATGTGCAGGGAATGGTCACTCCGTTTAACTAGCTAAGGGAGCAGTTATTTTTTTAGCTGATTTTTAAAAATCTTATATATCCAGCAGTTCTCACTGAGGAGGGTTAAAAGAACTATTTACTTGTCTTCAAATCCATGGCAAATTCAGTGGTATTTAATGTATTTCAATTAGCAAAAATAACTGAAAACATTTCACGTTAATTGGCCAGTGCTTTTTTTGAATGCCTACCTCTCCCTTCTAGAAAAAAGTGTTTGTTTGCTTGTTTTCCTAATAAAAACCCCATGGAAAATATTTGCAAAGATCTTATTTTAGGGCTAAAATCCTTGGAAGAAATCAGCTAGAATTACACCTTCCCTGTGAAATAGCAGCAATTAGGACAGACACCCTCCTCTAACTCTGAGCCAGGCAGCTTGGGTGACAAATATGTCAAATTAATACATCACCAGGTATGAAAGCGCAGTTAGAATTTGACTGAGGTACTTCCAGCCTGAGAAAGGGAACGATTTATCAATGCAAACTTAATAACATCTATTTGAATCTAACTAAAAATCAATATTTCATTACCAAATTGTTAGTGAGAATGAAGAAAAATTGCGGAAGTCGGGCAGTTTGGTGGAAGAGAAGCATCAGGAGTTCAATGTGAAGACGGGATGATTCATGAGGCCAAGCCGGTGGAAGGGTGAAGGAGGACGAATGCAGAAAACTTGGAGGGCCCTCTCTCTGGTGACCTTGGCAGCGAAGGGAAAAAAAAATACCAGAAAATGAAAGTGACTGTCAACTCCCAACAGGGATGGATCACACCATAAATCAAGCATAGCCCTGAGAGAGAAGAGAGGGGCTTAGGGTGGGGGGCGAGCTCGCGGGGGAAACCGTTGGGTAATTTAACTCTTTGAACCTTGGATGCCTTTTATTCGTACTTTAGTGGAGTTGGTAAAACATATGTGAATCCCTTCCCTTTGCAACGGTTTACATAAAAATGTGTCGGGGCAGATAAATGGTGAAACATTGCTTTCCATTGGCTGGGATTTCCAGTACAGTACCAATAAGCATTTCCTTCAGCCCAGGAAAAGAGAAAAACGAGAGACTGAGGCTCCTGTGACACATAACTAAATCAGTCGGTTGGGAGGCCTAATCTGGGAGAGACTTTTTGGTGATTTGCAGGAAAAAAAAAATAAATTTAAGGACATTAGTATTTCTATTACTGAAATAATCTATTGATCTGAACAGCAAGCAAAAAATCACTCCTTTAAGCCTAAAATACAAATGAAACTGAAGGGCTCTTGGATTTTTTTTTAACCTTTAATGTTTTGTTTAGTTCTTAAAATCTGTTCTCTGACAGAAGTAAAGCAAAGGAGGTGACTGCCACAGAGGGGTTTGTAACAGTCCTCTGACAGGGCATGAAGGGGATTCACAGGAGATGTGATATTACCTCTCTTAACTAGAATTAAAACCTAATATGAGCACTTTATTTGATAGAGGCACAAAGTATTCCCCCCTGTTTTTTCCAGAGGATTTTTTTTACCCTTTCTCCTGATAGTCTTATATTTTCTTTTTCTTATCCATCACAAGAAGGGACCTGTGTTTTCCTTTGTGGGCCAAATGGACCTGCATCCATACCATCCACGAAAAGTGAGCACCTTTCATTTCCAGTTGGAACAAAGACTTGCAATAGAGCATCTGTAGTCCTGAGCAGACATCACAACGGCTGCTGTGGTGGGCGGCAAACCCCATGTGCATCAGCAGGTTTGCATGAAGGTGCAATGAAGGATGTGCTGATCCGTACTGCCGGGAAAGGGTAACTCTGGTTAACTATGGGTAACCATAGTTAAAAGGGGTAACTATGTGTCTGACTTCTCCCTGTCTCTTGCGTATCGAAGGGTGGCAGAAATACTAATGCTAGAGGTATTAGAAATGCACCTTGGGAACGCCGTGCAGGAGCGCTCCAGTGCTGGGGTTCCTGCAGCAGGCCAGCCGCCTGTGCTGCATCTTTGGAAGCAGCAGCAGGGGGTCGTCGTTGTGTTTCCCCACCCCTTATAGCGGCCTTCGCCATGTGTGTGCTGGGTACAGCACAGTTTTCCATCCCCTGGGGAGAAGGCAAAGGAGGGAGGGAGGTGGCTTCCAAGCTCTTAAGGCTCATGTAAGTACCTCTGGCTTGAAGGTGGTGGGAAGATGCAATGAAATGTGAACTAGTGGGTTGAGGGAGAGGGACTCGTGTGTTGTACTAAAAAGCTCCCACTTCAAAAGAGGCGGAAAGCCTGGGAACTACAGCCCTGGTCACTTTATTAAGCCAGTAAAAGTCAGGTTTGCTTATACCTGGGGCAACCTTTGGTCCACCTTTGTGTGGCTGTAGAGTGAGCCTGAAAACTAACGTGTTTGCTCTTTCTTGACTTAGTTTTCAGCTGAAGCAATTTGCTGGTCTGTCTTGAGGCATTTGCCTGCATGGTGCTGCCCACAGGAGAGGACAATGCCCACCGTGTCCGGCACTGCGCAGTTACTGGGGGCCGGGCGTGGGCTGTTGCCTCTGCCGGTGCTCCCAAGGCGAGGGCTCAGGGCTGCACAGGCAGCCCTCACCAGCTCTGGATTTTGGGAGTAGCGTTGTGCATTGGCTCTGAAGTAGTAGGTAAGAAACTGCTTGCTAAGATCACCCAACACAGCCGTCCTGCTGACAAGGTGCTGTGGTAAATGGGGAGATGTTTCCAGGGACAAGAGCAGCTCCCAGGTGGCAGAGACCTCCTGAAGCAGCCCAGAGGGCTCCAGGGCTTTCGGTTTGCAGGTTGTGCCCAAGAAGCAATATGGTAAATCAGCTACCAGCAGGAGGGCAAATAAGGGGCACTGGTGTGGTTCAGAAAACGTGGCAAAGTACATATGGATGCACTGCAGTTCACTTGCGGTACTGCTTTTTTTATCTAAATATAGGACTCATCTTAAAGCCTCACATGAGAAGTTGCAGATCTAATCAAGGTCAGAAGAACATTAAAAAAATTGGAACAGGAAAAGGCCATCAGGACCAATGTTTCTGTTCCTTTTTTCCTCCTGTCTTAGCTCTGGATCTTGGCTCTAATTGCCATTTATTTTTTATTGCTCTCACTATACTTCTCATATAATGTTTTTATTAATGGGCGGGGGGGGGGGAGGGAAGTGAAGAAACACCAGGAAATGGAGTGCAATTGGAGTATGTGAGATGTGGCTTTTGTCTTCTTTATCACTGTTTTCTTGTAGTACTTCCAGCTCAGATATTAATTTATCATTGAGAGTGCTGCAGAAGTGTGGTCCCTTGTATTTTATTGAAGGCTTGATCTAAATTCCAGATGGTCACCATGTGATCAAACCAGCCATGGGCAAATAGGATATTTCTTTGTGTCTATATTTGATTTCTTTGCCAAATTCATACCTATCTAATCTTCTGCCCATGAGCCTGCATTCATTCATTCTTTAAGGAAGTGTGCAACAGCTCTGCCTCCTCATGGGCTAGAGACAATGAGGATGATTGCAAACATTCACCATCTAAATGCGGTTAAAATGTGATGCTGTTGCATGCAAATAA
Organism: Mycteria americana; assembly: GCF_035582795.1. Taxonomy (NCBI): domain Eukaryota; kingdom Metazoa; phylum Chordata; class Aves; order Ciconiiformes; family Ciconiidae; genus Mycteria; species Mycteria americana. The sequence goes on from NC_134372.1 coordinate 36,829,715, forward strand.
TAGCTCTCCATGTCACAAAAATGCCTATCTAAAGTTTCCAGCAGAAAAATAAGGAATGAAAGGTTCTCAGAGAATATGCGATGGGGGACATGAGTGTATTGACTCAACACTGCTTCAAGTAAATGCTTTGATTTTGGGATGTGAAGAACTGTGAAATATTACTCATGGAAATCCATGGAGCCCTTCTCCTTGTGGAGTCCCTGCTTTAGTGCAGGAGTTTAATGGATGTGAGCGAGAGACCATCTATGCCAAGTAGGCTCTTCTTTTTTAAAAAAAAAAAAAAAAGAAAAGGCAAATTTCAGATTATAACAAAATTCCATATACTTCAGAACACAGAAGTAACAATATAAAAACCTTCTTAATCATGATATGATTAAAGGATTTTTAAAAGCTGCCTTGTAGTCACATTTCCATTTCCTGATAAATTCTGTACTTTCTTTCAAATCACTTCTCATCATAATAATACGAACTGTAAAAAATCCTTCCATTTCTGCAACGTGCTATGAAAAAAATGGGGATGGCAAGGAGAGAATTAAGAAGGCTCCAAGTTTTATCATTCTGTTCATAAAGCAGCACAGCAACCATAACTGCAGCGCAGAAAAGAAACAGATACTGTACTGTCTGAGGTATTCTGTGCCATAAACTCCCATAATAGAAACAGATGGCACAAACGCCTTGCAAGTAAGGGAAGTACTGTACATGCAGCTCTACCCTAACATATGAAGAGATTCAGGCCTGACACATAAAGGAATACGTCTGGAGCTCTGCCAGTGCTACTGTGTAGTGCAGCAGTTGGTGCTGGAGAGGAGAGAACCCGTGATTTTGGGTTTGGGGCTCTGGAGCGGCTCGGCAGCAGGACCTTTTCCTGCACTTTAGTGGGTGTGTTGTTCCGGCTGGCGTAGCAGACGTGGATGGAAAACCTCGTGGGGCGTCATCGGGAACTTCCCTGAAGCCCCTTGGTGCCGGCGCAGCTCGGGCATGCTGCGAAGCGCCGTGCGTCGTGTGCCGGGGTGGGGTCTGCCTCGGCTTTCTCTCCCTGCCTCTGCTAAGCAGAGATCTTAATTTCTAATGAGCTAAGCAAAGTTGTGTGGCGAGTATCGTGCATGCAGTGAAAACGGCAAAACGATTTTATTCATCTCTGGTATCTAGGTAAGGAAATGTCACTTATTTCATCCGGCGTTGTTTCACCGGTCCTGTTATGAGTGAAAGGAAATATAATGTGTGCATTGCACTAGAGGGGGAGCTGAAGGTCAGGAGTGAAATATAGCTTTCTGCTGCACTTGGTCTCCGTCTGAATGTTACCTACATTATCATCAGAGCTCACTGTCATAATGGGGAGACCTTGTCACAGGAGGGAGGTCACCTAGAAACGGGAAGAAAAATTGGGGGAAAAATACTAAATAAGATAAACTAAAAAGAAGACCAGTAGGATCCCCAAACTTCCTTTGTGTGTGTTTGAGAGCAGTAAATTATCTGCAAAAGACATGCTTGTCCTCCAGCACCTGAAACCCCACTGCTGTCTTGGGCCTGAGGTGCCGCGCTCCTAGCGTCCTGTAATTTCGTTATCAGCATCTTTCCACCAGTGTGTCTGGCTTTGACCTCTGTGTTTTTGTGATGCCTTGGATTTATAAACTCCAATTACATTTCGGGGCAGCAGCCTTTCAGTTAGTCTTGGGAGAGGGGGATATATCAGATTGTTTTCATTAGAAAACAGACCATGACAAAGAAGTTTCACTATCCTCTCTGCCCCCGAGACTCCACGTCGGACCCCTGAAACACGGTTATCCTGCTGGCGCAGCACCGCGGGAGGACCCGGCAGCGTGGCTGGCGTGTGTCATCGTGAGCTCTTCCTCATCGCCATGGGTAGATTTTCTTCAGAGTTTTTGGAGGTCAGACCTGTGTTCCCACTGCGTGGCTGAAACTTCTGCCTAATTGCAGTGCAGACGAGATCTTAAACATTAGTGTGAAGAACTAAGTATTGCATTGGGTCTGCACTGTTTGCGTACCCTCCAGCCACCCAATTAACAGCCTAATATTTGTGCATAGCCTCTTTCATCTAAAGATGTCAAAGAGTTTTGCAAACATTAATTCATATTAATATGTTGCTAAAAACAAACAAACAAACAAATGTTTCCTTAGTGCTTCCAGGCCTCTCCTCCCCCTGACACGAATTCAAACCAGCGATCTCCGAGCTGGTGCTGGGCACCCATTCTGGTAAGAGGACCGCCGCCTCGGCGTGTCAGCGGTGAAGGTCTGCTCTCTTCCAAGACCATCAGCAAACGTCCTGGCTGCAGCTCAGCAAGGCACAGAGGTCACCTTCCCCTTGATGTGCCATGGTAAATGCTTATGTGGTTTCTCCCTGGTCCTGTCAAAATAATCTAGATTAGCAGCTGCTGTTACTAACAGCGTCGGAGTTAGTCCAGACTGCTTCGCCAGTGCAAAGGTAGGAGGGGTTGTGCCTCCGGGCTGCAGCAGCCACGGAGGGCACAAGAGGTACCGAGCCACTGGGCATCCGTGTTTGAGGCTCAGCCGTGGCTCAGGGGGATGTTTGGCTCTGGGCCCATCCACCTCAAGACCCCTCAGCTGGGCAGGCAGCTGTCTGTCTGTCTGCAAACACAATTAGGTAGGGCTACAAATGTATTGCAATAAATATCCAGAAATTCAAATTGCGGATCGTATCATATCTCCTCTCTGATTTGCAATAAATCCTTTGGAGACTCACCAGAATTCAAGGTTTAACAGCTAATGCTTCGACATAAAATTTTACTTTTCAGTCTACTGGAAGAGCATCCAGCTCAAAGAAGCCTTTCCACATGAAGTAAGTCTAATTTTATGTTTGTCTAAAAAAGAAAAAAACCCACCCCAACCCAAAAACCACCTCCAAAACCACAATCAGGACAAACTGAGTTTCAGGATTTACAGTGGTAGTTTGTACAACTCTCAGCCATTCTGATGTTTTTTATTCTTGTGTCAGATGTCATGGGATCCCTAACATGTATTTGGAGATGGGAGAGCAGCTGCCCTAGCACAGTCACCAGGAGCTGGCTGAAGGGGATCTTTGCAGCTCTTTCCTTTGGAAGGACGGTATTCAGCTACTGAAATACAAAGCCAGGTACCAATGTGAGCATTAGCCCACAGAAGATGCACTCTTTCATCTCAGTGTAGTTGTTACTCTGACAGTTTAAGCTTCTCAAATACTGTATCTCTTTTTAATGAAGAAATTGTACGCTCACATACAGAAATCACATATTTACAGCACGGAACACCTATTGATATATTTTGGTCATTTTAACTGAATTTGGAAGTCTTCATAAAGTGAGAAATACAACATTTCATTACACAATTACAGCTAATTATTTTAGAAATACAGTTTAAATGCAAGTTATCTTAAATTTATTGCTTATCTGACTGGAAAGATCTAAGCAAAACCTGAAAATCATAAACCCTTCCAGAACATTATATTTTATGCAGTCCAAAATGTGACACATGGGGTCTTTAATAATTCACTGCTTGTTAACATTAAACAACTGTTAACATGCTCAAATAATTAGTTATGCTTGCTTGACATGTTTGCATCTTTAATAATTGATGCATTTATCTTAATTACTAACAGTATTATGGTCGTAATATGCATCTTTTTTCTATCTTAAAATTTTAACAAAAACTGACTTTTTGCCAAAAATGATTATCCTCTAAGTTTTAATTACTCATTGTAATTAAATTGCAAGCTGCAGTATTTTATTAAAAATAGCTTTCACAAAAAATATTTAATGGAAAAGAGGTGATTTGTTGTTTATGCATCACACTTAGTAAATATTTCATAAGTTTCATATTACCCTTTCAGAGCGGATATAAAAAACATAACATTCTTAATATAAGAGTCAATTTAAAAGCTGCTATAGTAGTCTTCATTTCTCCTCCCAAAGGTTTGCAGAAGTCGGTGAATAAAGGAAGACAAAAAAACAAACAAAAAAATGTTGTGGTGATTGTAAATAGGATGCCCATAGTGACAGGAACCAAGGTTGGAGACGTGCTGGTGAGTATATAACGCGTTCTCCAGTGGAATTAGTCTGACTTGAAATAGAGATGAACATTAGAAGTTCTTTCATTCTTCAGTGTTCTTCTGATTCAACTTTTGCTTGCAGGCTGCTAATAACAATAGTGGCAGTACTTTGACTGTAATCATTTATTTATTGCCATGCTGATAGAGATAGGGTGAACTTTGTGTCAGCCAATTTAAAAAGACTGTGTTTTCAAGGCCTTCCCGTTGGTAAAACAGGTTTAGATTAAGATGGCTGTTTCTGGTCCTGAAGCGTAGTGGAGGCAATTACCACTCCTGTGGAATGACAAAACTTGTTAATGGTGTCAAAGGATTCAGCCGCATCCATGTTCTGGTGTGTGGTTGTGTTCCTTCCCAAGTGACCCACAAAGATGCTTGAAAAGGCATATTATTGGCAGGAAAAAGTCCATTTGAGAGACAAAAACGTTGTCCAAAGTTTTAGAAATAAAACCCAAAAGCTGTGAGACACTGTCTCACAGTGCCACAGACTGAACGTCAGGGCTTCGTTTAGCAAGTGACTAATGAGAGCCCAGCTTGTCTCTGAGGTAGGTGGCTTCCAAGGAGCTAATACTTGAACCGTGAGCCGAAGTCAGCCAAAACACTGCATTTTTAAAGGCAAAATGTGCCTGGGAGTAGATCTAGTATAACACTTTTTTAAGGTGAGTCAGTAGACCTAAGGTGCAGAAATGTCCCACGTGCCAGACAGAGCGGGTAGGGAGATCATGACCAGATCCAGGAGTGCTTCCTACAAGCCCTCAGCTTCGAAGTCTTCTTTCAGAAGGATTTACCCCAGATGCGACCCTTGGCCAGACAAACAGCTTGAGATCAGATGGAGAAGAATGCTGAACTCTGATGTTGAGCTCTGTGCGGAGTATACTACCTGCTTTCTCAAATATTTGGGGGCTTTCCTGCGTGCAGTAAATCAAACTCGCATATTTAGTCCTGAGCTGCCAGCAGAGCGTGTGGTCCTTCAGCTTCCACAACAGCGACGAAGCAGCGGTGAGGATTTGAACCTATTGAGAGAATTAGATGTAGAGCAAAAGTAATATGATGTTTAGTCCCTAGGCTTTGCTTAAACCAAAACATGAGAGTGTCTCGCAGGCAGGGCTGCAGTACTGCCTGCCGTGGTGTCCAGCACTGGGTGGACACCACTGCTGTGGTGTCCAGCACTGGGTGGCACGCATCCACCATGCATGGGTAGGAATGGCAGAAATGCAGCAACCGCCGCCCTTCCAACTGCTGCTTCCAGATTCACTGTATACTTTTAATCTACCCTGCCTCTTCTGACAGATTTAGAAGACTCTCACTATTACAAAGTCCTCATGTCCTTGACATGGTGTTCTTCAAAAAAGCGATTTCTAGTGTGATTTTAGAGTTAAATAAAAATTTACACATCACAGATCTATTAATCATTTTTTCCCTTCTGTGGGTGTATCTTCAGATTTCAGTGATTGATTTATGTGGCCAGATGGGTGCATTTGTTTCCTGCTGTCTTTCAGTCCAGCAGAATCCATGCATGCTGTGCAGTACCATGGGCTTGAACTTTCACTTAAAATGCACTACTGTATATAAATTCTGAATATTATTCCCGCTTTGGAACAAATGGGATTCAGATGTGAATCCTTTGGACATGGCACAAGTTGAGTTTTTACCTCTCAATTAGTAAAGAAGCCATTCCTTTCAGCTTTAATAGGAAAACTTCAGTATCGCAGAAGGAGGTCCTCTTCATGTCCTCCAGGTTTTTGCTCCAAACGCCTTTGCGTTTCCTGTCACCACATAATGTGTAGAAGCTCATTAGCTGAAGCCAGAAATAAAGGGTTGTCACAGAAGTTTACCATGGGGAAGGCAATCTGTAGTCTACACATGCATTTACATTGAGATATGCTAACATCGTAAAAAATATTTGCCTACAGGATAGTAGGGTCAGTGTTCCCAGATCCAGGAACCGTGAGAACAAAGGCCGTGAAGACCTGAGCGGGGTTCTGTGGAAAGAGCTAGAACTGGAATTGAGCAGACGTAGTAGTTTGGTTCTCAGCAATATTGTATGCAAGGGCACGTGTAGGCATACAGTGTCTTCCTGGTCCTTAAGAGCCCAATGTAATTCTTTATCCAGATGATGCAAACACTTGTGATAAGTCCGTTTCTGACAGAGGAGTGGAAGTCTCAGAAGCAGCAGGTTTCCAAAGGCCATGTGAAGGTAAGCGGGTGGTAGGAGAGGGAAATGCAACTGATGTCCCTACTGAGGGACCAGCTTCAGAGAATCCACGTGGGAGAGAGGCCTCCCAACAGCCCAGGCAGGAGCTCGCACTTCATTAGGCACCAGGAAGTCTCACCATGACATGCGAAGTCACAAGAAATTAGCTTCAGAAGTTTGCCCGGTCAGGGAGAGAGTTATTTTGCATATTTTGCACCTTAGTGTGTATATTTCTGTATGAAGTGGAATTTTTTGCTTCTTTCTGCAATTAAAAAATAACTTCTTCTGGTTTATAATTCACGGCCACTTTTCAAGCCCTGGTGGTGCATTAGGGAGAGGCCTATAGCACTGCACCAGTGAAAAGACTGTGGCCAAGTGACAGTGGATGTTTGGGTGAGAGTATCGCTGCGGTGTGACAGTGTTTTACCTTTTTGACAGAAGACGACGCAATGCAGAAACAGCGTTTTGAGGTGTCTGGCTTGCTTCTGCCATCCATTTCTGTTGGGCTTCTGTCTTCATGGCGTGTTAATTTCTAGTTTTCTCAATTTTTAACTCTTGACATTGACTGCAACTCTAACCTAGATTTGCTAAAAGCACAAGAAAGGCTTGAGTGCTGCCATCAAAGCAGGAGTCACGCTTGCAGAGTGCTGTTCTCCGGCACTCCGCTTCAGAGCAGAAATCTCCATTAGAAATCAACAAGCAGCACCATGAGCTAACCTCTGCCACAGGGACTCCTCAACCCTTCTGAGCTGGCACGTTTTGCACTTCCTAATTTTTTTTAATCCAAATATTTGGAAAAGAGTTTGTCTACAGCTGTAACAAATCCAATTGTATCTTTTATTCGGTACCCTTTAATACTGGTTTCCCGTGACCTGCAAGAGCTGGCGGGGGACACGCTGACCCTCCTGTGCGTCCCCCAGAGCACATGGCCCTTGGGACCAGCGGACCAGCCTCCCATGCTGCTCATGGTCTGAAACGGTTTGGCCAAAATTCCTGTTGATGCCTCGTTCACTGATGCCGGTGAGGAAGGGAATGAGCTCCTTAGAGTTTCACATAGACATCCAAAAGCGTGAGTGTGGAGAACAGGAGGTGGAGGAGCGGCCGGCAATGATGGCAAGCACTGATACGCATATAGATGAATTTCCAGAAGGGGGCTTAGCTTTCAAAAAATATTGCTCACAGAAATATGGATTACTTCCCTATGAACTCTATGATTTGCAAAATATACATACGAGTTTTACAGTATTTTCAATATGAACATGTTCATGTTTATGACCCGGAATATTTCAACTGTGAGCTAAATTCTTTCTAGCTCACTCAGGGTTTTGACATTTGTAAGTCTTTGCTCGATCTAGGAGTATCTTTAATGGCTTATATTAATTCAAGGTGTCCCTTTATGCACTTAAAATAAAAAAAAAAACCCTTCCTTTTAATGACATTTCCATTTATTCAGAATTATTATTTAAAATCCTAAATTAGCATTCTGCACTTCGGTTCTGACAGAGCCATTACATTTTATACTAAAAGAGTTTAGTTAATTTTAAATTATTAAACCCCATTGGCTGCATGAAGTGAGCATCTTTAAGCAAGTTTCTGTAGTTCAGGTGCATTCCAGTCAACCACAATTGCAAATGTAATTCAAAATGTTTTGCCTATGTTGCTTTTTATCCTTATATATGGCAGTTGTTATTCTGGGTTTCACGCTCTGGTCTGAGGAGTTAAATAGCAGCTGAACACACTAACAGCAGTACAGAGAGCAACCTGTCCTGGGCAACACAGCTCTTCAAACTGAAGACAGAGAAAATCACAGAAATAATTGTAAGTCTTTTTTTCTGAAGGAAAAATTTAAAAGTCCGTTGTACATCTTGCTTATATAAGAAACTAATTTCTTCTGTCAACAATAAGTATTTACTTTGCATTTTTAAAAGTTTTATCTTAATTAATATTTTCCACGGTATAAAATAATTTTATTTTGATTTTCAAAGACATTTGCTTCCTTTCCATTGTTACTTGGCGTGACTTAGGTAAAATTCTAACTTTTGGACGAATTAGCGATGATAATTTCTTCAGGCGTTTAACTGGAGAAACAATTGCAAAGCTACTTATCTCAGAGAGCAACATCTAGTAAGTGAGAAGGTCTTTGTATAGGTGAGATCTAATACACAGTCTTAAGGAAACAGTTAAGAAGTCTTTTTGACCGCAGAGGAGCACAGTGGAGATGAAAATAATGTATACAAAATGGGACAGAATATAGTGGAAAGTATAGTTACTTTTCTCTTAAAATTGAAGTTACACTTCAAGGGCAGTATGAATATCTAGCAGTAAGCAGCATCTTAAAGCACTTGAATTGATGTGACTTCAGGTGAAATTTGCTGCAAGCTGTAGATCTGCTTTAATTATTTTTTGAATCTGCAAACTATGACCATTTACATGCATTGCTAATTCACTTGTCTCCTGAAACTTGAGCTGCACAGTTTGGGTTTTACAGATTTATCAAGTGAAACAATTGGGCTAATATCACATTAATTCAATTAACTTTAATTTTAAATGACTTGCTAGATCACCTAACAAATGTAACATCTCCAAGACGTTTTAGCAGATAGCTGCGGCTTTGTTGTACACTCTTGTCTTCGTAGTGAGAAAACATCTTGTTAGCATGAAAGGCCCCTAACTACTTTAAAAGAGAATATCTTGTTTATACACTAACGTTTGCCTTCATTGCCTGACTGTCATTTCAGAGGTGAAAGAAAACAGCAGAAGTGCTGATTGGGGGACCAGTATAATTTTAATGTCTCCACTGTTCTGCAAAGATCAAACATATGTAGCGTTGATAGTTTATCGTATGTTTGGGATATCCACAGGGAATTGCCCACAGCCTGGGCTTGCGAGTGTGTGCCCAGCTCCTGGCCAGCAGCGGCTTCGGGAGAGCTGGTGCATGGTAAAGACCCGCGTTACTGGCCAAATAAGGACCAGGCTGGTATGCGAGGCTGGTCCCAGAAAGGAAGGCAGATGTGGCGCTTCTTCCATCACAATTTTTTTAAAAGATAAAAATAGTCTAAGGAAAATACTGGTAAAAATTCTGACTATCCAAAACCAGTCATTAGGTGTTCAGATGTCCCATCATTGGTGAAATTTTAATGGCAACTACTAAATATACATCTAAATATTTATATATATATATATATATATATATATATGTGAACATAAGTGGTCTGAAGTGGCAGATTGTCCTGTCTGACAGGAAGGTAGGTGCACTAGATATTTTAAGAGAATATAGTCTTTCAGTTTGCAGAGGCAAGCTGGAAGAAATAACATGGCCATAGTCCACGTGTGGACACAGTCAGGAAGATAAAGGCAGGACGGTTGTATTAGAACGGCAGTTTATTCGCATTCACTTTGCATCATACATATATATTAAATATTAATAGCACTGTATGAATATTCATCTATGTTTAATATTCATTTATACACTGAAGTTTACAGCTGATCACTTTAACTTTTGGTGCCAAAACCAGTGTTCAAAGGGTTATGCTGCCATTGTTTCTGCAAAACGTTTACATTTATCTGCTGTAAAATAGGCTGAATGGCACCGAAGAGTGTCGTGTTTAGTTTTAAAATGCCACAAATAACAGATTTATAGATTTTTCTAAATACATTATTTTAGCTTGACAGCATTAATCATTCATGCTTCCTTCTTTCATTTTTCTACCTGCAATGGATTATTGAAACAGAAAATAACAACGGGAAAGGCTACAAGCAGTATCAAAATGTCAAGTTTGTACTTACAGTTGTATGTGCGTAGACAGGGTCAAGAGCCTCAATTATTTGTATATGTACACAGTGGTACTACATGAAAGGTTATGTCACCTGCAGCTATTTTCTTGCAGATTTAAATAGGACTGATATTCAACTCCACAGTCAGCCAGTGACATGGAACATAGAATTGTAAAATACTATGAACTCTTATGTCAGGACCTAAAATATGAACTGGGTGATTGCAAGGTTTAGCTGTGGGCAATCCTATGTATTGCAGTATAAGTCCTTTAAATTACTTTGTGTTATCCCTGACCCGTTCTTTTCATTTAAGCATAAGCCAGAAACAACATGGAAGTACTTTCTAGGGAGAAGAAAACCCCTTGATATTGCCTATTTTTGCAGTTGCGTTTGCTTGGGTTTTGAGGGTTCTTGTGTTTTGGGGTTTTTTGTTTTGTTTTGTTTTGTTTTTTTCTTTTTTTAAAAAATGCTTCGTATTTCCATGAATCCACCCAGGTGTGATAATTTTAAAAAAATCCAAGAGTATGGCTTGCATATTAATGAAGTGCAAGTCTTATATCAAAACTGACAGCAGCGTTATTTGGAGTAGGATGTGTGGTGGAGCTAATCAGTATATTTTCACAGTAGAGGGAGGAGGAGAGGAGCTAATCAGTAGATTTTTGCTGGTAATTTGCTTATTTAAGTTATAGTTTAAAAAAAAAGAAGAAGAAAAAGCATTAGTATGGAGTTTTCTTGACCAAGGTCCTTATGGGTAATAGTCACTCTTTTGAAAGGTCAGGACAAGACCTACAGCTCAGAAAGTCTTATTTTTGGAGAAGTGATTGATATAAAGGTGCTCTATATCTTTAAAGCAACCTACTAAACCAGCAGTAATAATCGTATATATCGATAGACTTGTTCATCACTGATGTATGACAGCATGAGGGGGACAGTTAAGGTTGTAAATTCAACTTTGGCATTTACATTTATGAATCCTTGAGAGTAACATACTGCTTCCGTATCTTTACACTTTAATGACAGAAAAAAAATGCGTTATTGAAGGCCCAGCAGTACAACATTTATGTACTGTTGATTTAAATTATTTATAGGTAATGATATAATTAGCGTTGGAAATAACTATCTTATCAGACAAGAATATTTCAAAGAACAAATAAATAAACAGACATTAACATCAAATTCTCTAACTCTATTCAGGTAGCACAAAGCACATATATATGCTGAATTAATAAAATTATCATTGCAAACTTATTTTGAGACATGTCATTCACTTAGTGATCGTGCTAATGCATCTTGCCAATTTTTACAGTTCTGTCACTAGAAAATTCTGTTCATTTTAGCTTTTTATGGAATCTTAAAATACAGATTTCACTGTCTCAAAGTACATTGAAAGTAAATTAAGGCATTAAGTATTGCTGAATGAATACGTTTTTCAGAACTTACTCGTAAATGCTGTTACACAGCCAAAAGTTTGATCCCTGCTTTCCGGGAGGAAAAACGTGGCCGTATTGCCTCTGGAGCAGGGCGTTGCCATTACGTTAACACGCTCTCCTCTATATAGTTTTCATTTTTTGTTATTTTAGAATTTTTTCCTCTGTTATTTAATCTCTAGAGTTATCTCATTCCATTATAAGAGATAATTGATTTTAATAAGTGCTAATTGTTCTACAGAAATCCTTCATATGCATACATATCCTTATATCCACACACAGAGGCATTCACGCTACAGAATTTAATATCAGTTCCAGGGAAATAACTTTGAGCTGCTTAACTGAAATAACAACGATATGAAAATCCTGAGGGTTTCTGCTTGCAAATATAGCAGTGGAAATAACATGTATAAGTCAGGATCACTAATATACAGGTGGAGTTTTAAAGTTTTAGGGCCATGGGTAGGTAGGTATATCTGGTCAGTAAAATACAAGGGACCGAGAATAGATGGTCAGAGGGAGGACCGAGAGATGGAGCTGTGGGCGTTCGTGGTCTGTCTTCCCAAGAGAGATGCCTTCAACACGCGATGTGTCTCTGGCAAAACTGCCTCCCAGGGAAGGGTTCCTCCTTGGAGTACCGGAGCAAGCCTTGGGACGCAGTGGCACGCGGGGCTGTGACAGCCAGGGCTGGGAGCACTCCTGCATGGCACTCACCCCATTTGGATGGGTCCTGCAGTCGGTGCTCTCTGGTGGGTAATTTGGCTCCACGACGACTCTCTGGAGAGAGATTATCATGGGCTTTTTTCCCCCGTGCTTTCTTTCCTTTTCTTTCACTTTTTCTGCAAGAGCAGGTTCCATGATTCACATTAAAAATATTTTAATACCAGGGCAATATTGATTGACCGTGAAGAAACCTACTCGTGATAGTCAGTATACTCCAAGTAATAATATAAGTGAATAATGTTTTACAGTCACTTTGAATCAGTCTCTTTTTCCAGGTCCAATCCATCCGTATCCAGTTAGAAAAGACTCCTCCAAGGCAAGTTATTCATGGGTTCATCCCAATTCTCCTCTTTAGATCCTGTAAACAAATCCAATCACTAGCTGTTTAACATTTTTATTACATAAATCCAACATGCAATAGAACATTACTGGGTACTGCTAATAATGGCGTGCATTTCAGATGTATTCTCTTTTTGTCACAAAACCCCTTAAACCATATTCTAATAACTGTGTATAAGATATAATTGGTAAGAAGCATCACATTCAACGACCAGGAGGAATATCTCTGTAGTGCTTTTTGTTGCTCCTGTTTACATCTAAAGTAACCACCAGACATTTCAGTTCCTTCAAGGAAAAACAACCCGTGTCTCCTGTGATAACCCAAACGTGCAGACACACTGATAAATAAGATATGTTTACAATTCTTTTATTACTGTATTCTATGACAAGATAAAATAAACAGTATTTTGTGGAACATTACAACTTATAATAAAGCTAAGCTACTGTCCAAAGATGCTGAAAAATTCCAGTATAAAACCACTTTATTTTCACCTGGCTCATGGATGATTAGGGCATCCCAACACTTTGACAATTTTCATATCATACTATGAAGAATTTCATGATTTCCCTTCATCTTACTGCTGCTACCAGCTCAATACATCTTTTTCTAGTAAAAATTATACAAATCTATGATTTTTACTCTTCTTATACACCATAAATCCCCGAGATAGTTTCGTACATGTTAACTACCATCTTTCTTCCTCCCCCAACCTGTCCCTGGAGTTCAACCCGCAAAACCTCAGATATATTGCACAGAAGAGGAACAGAACATAAGGAAACATCACTTTGGTGAGATTTGAGTAATTTCTATTTATAAATATCTACCTGTATTTCTTTTACATAAACAATAGTGAAAGCCCAGGAAAAGGTTGGGTCATCAACTGGCATCTGTTTCTCTGCATGAGATGTCCCAAGAGAATAATATTTACTGAGCAAACATGAGTTACATGATGGACCATAATGTAGAGTTTTCAAATTGTCTTGGCAGCTGTTCACCTGTTGAATAGCTCTGTGACTTTCTGAGGAATTATTTGCTTGATCCTGTCAAGGCAGAAGAAAGAATTTTGATATATACAAAAAGCCATCTATGCTTTTCTCTTTAATAATCTCCCTTCACAATATACTCATTTATGAAGCCTGACTTTACTGATGAGAAGGGACAGGCAGATCTTTGGCCTTAAGAGTTTGTCTCTGTCTTTGTTTTAGAGGACTTTCTTTGGGTTAGATCTCTGATTTTTCCCGCTCTGCTTATCCTCAAGATATTCCCATTGCTCCCTGGGCCTCCCGGCAGCCCGGCTCCTGTTAGAAGGGAGGCACAAGAAGCAACACCCAAAACCCGTGTGCTGTCTCCATCCTTCCCATGGTGCTTCCCATTGACCATCACTGGGACTCATCGCTGGAGGCCTGTCCATGGGGGCTTAGCCCCAGCCTCCATCCAAATCGGCAGTGGTGGGAGAGCGTGCTGGGGTCCCTGCCCGGCCCTTCAGGGCATCAGGGAGGAAAATCCAAATACAACTTAAATGTTCTTGAAAAGCCAGAAATCCCACCAAAGCTCATTTCCTTGGTGTTCTTTTCTGCTCTACTCCTTTCTAATTTTACCACCTGTAGTGTAAATTTTTATGAGGAAAGGCTAGCAAAAGAAGTAAATACGTTTTTTAATGTGCTGCTGCCTGCCGTTCCCTCTGTTTTGTTATTACACATAGGAGTTTATTCTCATTTTAAAATTCTATTTACTGCCCTCTTATGCTTCCTTTATCTCTGAATTTACTTTTTATGCACTCTGATTATGTGGGCAGTAAAGCTTTCTTTGTATGGGTCAGGGGTTTTTGGCATAACAAGAAGAAATGTAGTTCCTTGTAGCCTATCCCAGTAAGTTTTTGCATGCAAGGAACAGTTACTATGCTTTGAAAAACAAACAAACAAATGAGAAAACCCACAGTTAAAGAGTGCAATCCCGCAACCAGAGTGCCTGTTCCAGGGTTAAGGGCTAGCTATGTCATGCACTCGATTTACCGTAACTTCAAAAGACATTCAGAATGCAAAATATATTTTACTGTTTTGTGCTTTAAAGACTAAATCCAGATTAAATCCAGAAGACTGAAGCAAAGCTCCCACTGGAGAGAGATTGTGCTTTCAATCCGTATCTTGAAGGTGAGCTGTGTAAAGTTCTCAGGGGTGATGATAAGAGTTCAAAAATCTCATAGACGTGATTTTGCAGGACCATGACCCTGAGACTGTGCCTGAGATACTGCAAAGAACTTTGTGAAATGCTCCGAAAAGCCTTTCTTCTGTGCCTAAATTGTGTTATGGATCCAAACTGGTTCATAAATTAGGTACATGCATCTGATGACTTAAAACAGGCAATCTGCACGTGGAAGGGTCTAAAAAATTATATTTATAATTTTGACAAATAGTTATGTTTTGTTCTCTCTGCCATGAGTTAGGGCACACTATCGTTCTTTGTTTCAAGCAAGTAACTGAAGTATTAGTAAGATTTTCTTTCCATTTTCTTAGAAGTCCCCAAGGTCTATAGTTTTCTTTGCAGAAACAGTTGCCATTAAATATGCTGTATGTCAATGCAGCAGTGAGGTGGTTAATTTTGACTGAATATTATGCTATATAACCACTTGGCATTTAACTTGAAAAATGACTTTCTGCTTCACCTGTCAGCAGCCCAGTTCTCATCAAATAAGTGAGTGAGAAAAATTTTTAAATTTCAATTTCCTGATGCTATTAGACACTACTTCTTCCATACTTAAACAGTTTAGCAGTGCATGTACATGTTTTGGTATTCATGCCATGCATCACACTACATGCTATTACAATAGCTTTTTTGTTTAAAGGGTAAAGAGATGCATGGATCTTTATCTTGGGGTTAGGAAAATGTATTGCAGGAACATGGCCAATCAGGTTTCTGAATAACTTTGTAACATAGTACCATAACCCTGATGCAGTGTGAAGAATTTAAAATACTAGGTGGCTACGACTCCACGGAAAGAAAGCATTCTAGGTGGAGACAGCATGCACAGTAATCTTGCCCTGTGATTCCTCTGAAAACCAGTGCCTTGTGGAGTATTTGTCTATTTTATCCTTTCTTCTGCCAGATACATAATTCTGATAAATCATGTAAAATATTTTTTTTGTATTTTCAGTATATTTTAGAGATTAAAATCATTGTCATTTTGCATTAATGGTAAGTATGCTTTGTTTCTATTTCAAATACAAGATCAGTTTTCCCTGATGGCCAATATATCCCCAAACAGTAAGAAAACTTCATTGACAGAGGGAAGGGGCAAATGAAAGAGATTTCCCCATTTAATTTTCTTTTCTTACGCTACTTTACACAGTTTTCACTTCACCTCTAGTAAGTCTGGAGACATTTTACTCAGGTGGAAAAATGCATCATCTCTGCTGTATTTCCCTTTATTCTTTGACATTAGTTTTTATTGCACATTACAATATGTATACACCCAAAGTTGTACAGTAGCCAACATCAAACATCATTTGAAATTATAGTTCAGTGTAAATATGAGCCGGTATCACTAAGGTCATTGTTATTTGTTGTGCTGGTTTTGGCTGGAATAGGGTTAATTTTCTTTATAGGTTAATTTTCTTTATAGTAGCTAGTATGGGCCTATGTTTTGGAGTTGTGCTGAAAACAGTGTTGATAATACAGAGACATTTT
The DNA here is from genome assembly GCF_035582795.1 of Mycteria americana. Classification (NCBI taxonomy): domain Eukaryota; kingdom Metazoa; phylum Chordata; class Aves; order Ciconiiformes; family Ciconiidae; genus Mycteria; species Mycteria americana. Next base: position 36,845,917 of record NC_134372.1, read on the forward strand.
AGTTGTTGCTAAGTAGTGCTTATACTAAATCAAGCACTTTTCAGCTTCCCATGCTCTGCCAGGTGCACAAGAAGCTGGGAGGGGACACGGCTGGGACAGCTGACCCCAACTGCCCAAAGGGATGTTCCAGACCATATGGCGTCATGCTCAGTATATAAAGCTGGGGAAGAAGAAGGAAGGGGGAGACATTCAGAGTTTCGGCATTTGTCTTCCCAAGTACCCGTTATGTGTGATGGAGCCCTGCTTTCCTGGAGATGGCTGAACTCCTGCCTGCCCATGGGAAGGAGTGAATGAATTCCTTGCTTTGCTTTGCTTGCGTGCGCGGCTTTTGCTTTCCCTATTAAACTGTCCTTATCTCAACCCACGAGTGTTCTCACTTTTACTCTTCCGATTCTCCCCCCCATCCCACCGGGAGGGAGGGAGGGAGCGGCTGCGTGGGGCTTCGTTGCTGACTGGGGTTAAACTACGACATTAGTTCATTTATTTGGTTAGTCTTGACAATTGACTCAGTACTGTGGGTTACAGAACAGTATGGACAGTTTCAGACTGCAGCATTTACTGTCTTAAAAATAGATATACAGAAGACAGGTGGTACTTAGGGACCCAGAGGTGAAAATTACTCACTGTTTTTTAAGTCATCCTTACAGTGAAAAAAAAACCCCGACCCTCCCCCAACCCAAAAAACAGTGTGGGGGTAAATTCTACTACTTTTAAGAAACTACCAAGTTATGGATTGGATTAATCTGTCTAGTATTTCCATTTTACTGTAGTGTAACTTTGCTAAAATGAAGGAAGTTTCATCAGCCTGAATGAGGCATAAACCCCAACCAGGAATCAGGCCCAACATTTAAAAAGCTGTGGCTGAGCTTCTGGGTGTTTTTTAGGTGTCTCTATTCCTGGTAACACTCTTCAGGGGTTTTAGTGTTTCCAAAAACGTGTGTTTTCTCAGCTGGCAGGGAGGTCTCCCGAAGCTGTGATGGAGAGCAGCCCTGGCGTGTACTTCTGCTTGGAGCTCCACGGGGCCCTTCTGCCTTGGTGCACATTTGTAGGTACAAAACTGCATCTGGGAGGGAGCACGACCTCCTGAACTTTTTTTATAAATTTGTAAGAAGGCAGGTTGTATGCGAGTGAGAAAATTAAATATACCTTGTAACATGTGGGAATAAGTATAGGGGTTTAGTGACAGTGACAATAGAAACACCGTGCCCTTAAGGTTGATTATAGTTATGCTCTCAAATTTACAAGAATTACTATTTAATGAAACAGCAGTAGACACTTCTAACCTGTGGATAAATTAGTATACTGCTTGCCTAAGGTTGGCTAGTTATTAACTTGATGGTGTTGCCCTGGATTTACTCTGTGGTCATCGAGCAGGCTTTGCCCTTCTTCTCCATCCCTGACAGCATGGAGGTAGAGTACAGGAATTCCCCTTGGTTGGCCTGATTTTTCCCCACAGAAACGTCCTCTTCACTCTCCTAGGGTGAGAAATGTGGAAACCCATCGGTTGTTGCAGCCTTCTCTGTGTAAAGAAGGGCGTGTTTTACTATGTCGGTAGAAATGAGAAATTTTTTTTTGTTCCACGCATGAGTATACACACATTTAGGATTATGTTTTGTAGGCTCTGCGCATGACCATAGTGTGGACTTGGATGGCTCCATGTCCTACAGACAGTTACCGCTGCTGCTGACTATGATCAGATGTCACATCCATGTGGTGGCTTGTGCTCTTAAATCCTCAAGGGAAGAGTGAGCTCCAGAAGATCACCTGCCATAAAATGGTGAGTGGGTTGAAAACTGCATCTTCTGATGTCAGCTGGATGCTGCAAGGGTGATAGGTGTATTAAGGTCGTGAAGCAGTTGGATGGTGGCTTGTGGAATCCCTGTTCAGCCTGTGCATGGGTGAGGGTCTGTAAGAGCTGGACACTGCTCGTTTCCCAAGAGCTTACAGGAGTCTGTTTAGCTGTGACCCCTGGGGAGAGCAAAAGCAATGAGGAGAGATGTATTGGTTGTCTTCAACTCAACCACGGGGTCAGGGTGGAATAGGATTGTTTTAGGCAGAACAGCAAGAGCAAAAAGTTAAAGGAGCAAGGTGCACAAATCATTGAGCTGTCCCAGATGAAATCTTTGGCCACGGAGAAGCGTCAGTATGGGGTTGCACCCATGCCAAGCAGCTCTTCTGGGAGGCCACTTCATTAGCACCAGCTTTGCACTGCCCAAGGCACGGCCGGGTGCTGCTGTCTCGCATGGGCACTGCCCTTCCTTCCCTGGGGCTGTGGGGTTTGCCAAAATAACATTGCATGTGCAAACATGTCCTGAGGAGGCCTGCGGAGGGATGTTAATGGCTATAAGACCTGTCAAAGTCTAATTAGTTACTCACAGAAGAGAGATTTCAATTTTTTGGCCGAATCTTTTTGTTTGGAAAGATCCCAAACCCCTGCTTCCTGGGAGTCTGCCTTAGCTGTTAAATCCGCAAAGGGCTGCTCCATGGGATGACAGATTTTATTTTTAATTTTTTTTTAATAATATTCTGCTTTATGATGGGATTTTTTTTCAAGGTTAAATAAATGATAATTAGAGTTGTGAATGTTCTAACCCGATCAGTTGTATGGGATGTTTCCTTGCTGACCTCCCTCCTGGCAGCACCAAGGGGAGTGAGTTCATATATCACTGCAGAAAGCTTACGAGTCCCCTTGAAGCGTTATGAAAATTGCTGTGCACAGCTATTTTGTTTCTGAAAGACAAATTCCGTGCAAAAGGTAAGAGGCAACAGGTGAGGAGCGTGCTGGAGTGTGCTGCCCAGACGCAGTGCTGTTGTGGCAGTGCAGGTCTGCACATCGGGACCTGTACTCTTGGCGAGAACATCAGGAGAGCCTTAGCCAGTCCTGTCTCCTCCTGCCCTGCAGTCATAGCTAAAGAAATTTAGATGATGAAGTGCACAACATACCCTTATGCAAAATCCCAGGCACTACAGGCTGGTATTGAGATTCATTAGTCCTGCATGCTCTTATTCTTTGAAACCACAAGACTAGCACTTCTAACATTTTCACCCAAGTCCTGTTGACGGCTGAAGTCCCAGAGCCTCATCAGGTGAATGAGACATACCTCAGGCTCGAGCCCCCCAGACCTGTTGTGTGTGGAGTCCGCTCATGTGGGAACCTGGGACAAGCCTGCCCTGCAGGGTTGGTGATCAAAAGGTCTGGCGGTCTGGCCTCACCAACTTTCAGCTGGAAGGAAAATGGTTACAACCACTCTGATTCCCTCTCAGTGCAATAAAATAAGGAGAAAGACCATATCTCCTAATTCTGTTGTCATTTGTTAACATCTCATCCTTCCCACATTTCTTTAATCATTGGAGGGTATTTGCAATTATTTAAAAATGCTCTCTCCTTCCTTCAGGAATTTTTATATTGGGTTTTATAGAAGGTTTATAATAGAGCAAATAACAGTTTGGATGAAATTCTGGGAATTCTTCTGTAGTGCGCTTCTGTGTGATAATCATTATGAGATTGCTTCCCCACTGCTTGCTTAATGCAGCTGTCCAAGTTTTGTATTTAGTGGGAATCCAATTTGTTTTAAGAAATTAACAAAACAAATACTTAAGTACTGTGCTGAACACATCGTAAAGTTTTTATTCATTTTGGTGAGAAGGAAAAAAGCATTATAGTGCTCACGGAACAGCCTTTGAAGCCACATTTATGAAATTGAATCCGTACCAAAATAATTTTCTCATGTTAATACAGATGCCGTATGGCATTGCAACAATTATTCTATTGTTTTTGTCTCCAAACTGTGTCGAACTTTGCTGTGGCAGTGGTCTAATATCTGCTCAGAGAGGCAGGCTGTCTGCTTGATTACGGCAGCGATGCCCCCGATCCGCAGAGATGCTGATGGGAACCCTGCGGTCCTCAGATACAGTCGTGATATTTGTGCTCCTCAAAGGAAGGAGCACCCTGGCACTCGCAGACAGGTCTGCCGAGTCCTCCCATCCTTCTCTGTAGCCTAGCACATGAGATAGTTTCTGTGCTCTTCAGGGCAGGCGCTGTTAATCCCTGTGATCTCAGCATTGCTCCTCTGAACGTTCTCTGCTTAAAAGCACAGGGGAAAAAACCAGGTCTTTTGTGTGTCTGGTCACAGGAGCACTGTGCATCTCATACTGGGCTTTCCAGCTCATTTCTCTCTCTCAGGGCAGCCTCTGGAAAACTTCCTCCCTCCAGCTTAGTTGTGACTCCTCACTCCAGCAGACCCCAGTGACTTGCCGTGCTGGGAGCTGTTCAATCCCCTCCGTCAGCCCGCGGACCTGCTGCGCCGGGTGCTGGCTCTGCGCTCTACCTGCCTCCTGTCAAACAGCGGAGAGCTGCGTCTTTTGCTCATGTGCACTTGTAGGATCAGATTTTCCCCCCAGAACACGCTGTCCTTCACTACCAAATTCTGAGCTCTTTCTGCAAGATAACTGGTATGTTCAGCCACCGCTATTTTCCCCAGATATCTGCTAGCGTTTTTAAAAATTGCACCTGTAATTGTGCTCCTGCCAGTACGAGTAGCGTACACTGAATAGGAAATACAGGTGCATCTATGAAGTTTGTGCTGTTTGTTTTTAAGGAGAACAAAATCTTGCTAATTGCCAAAATTCAAAGTTGAAAGGTAATATCTGACACCAACTCTGGCCAAGTTTTGTTTAGAGTAGACAGAATGTCCCGGACCTCACAGCTCACCATGCTGCTGGACGAGCCTGCAGAACTTGCCAGTGTCAAGCTCCTACCCAGCAGGTTACAGTTTTCTCTCCTTGGCATCCCATGTATTTATTTCACTTTTCAAAGTCTTCATTAAAAAAAAAAAAAACAAAACCCAAAACCACAAACAAACAAACAAAAAAACCAAAAAAAACCCCAAACTCAACATTTTGCCTAACACATGATCTTAGACCTTGTGTCCTTGCTTCATTATGGGTATCGATGCACTTGGCCAGGCGACCAGAGTAGTAATACTTTACCCGTACGTTGGACTCTGTTTTGAAAAGTGTAAACGATAACCTGCGGGGCGGGAACAAGCAAAGGGCGTTTCTGAAGAGTCCTTTGATTCTCCCTAAATTCCTCTCCGGCAGTAGCTAGGCTGTGGCTTCAGAATATGAACCCTGTGCCAGGGAAATTAGCAGGCCATGCCCGTGAGCCCTTATCGCACCCCACAGTAGGCGCGGGCAGGCGGGGGGCTGGCGGGGGGAGGCCGCTGAAGCACAAAGCGTCGGGCACCGGTTGTTTAAATCTGTGATGGCAACAGGTGACGTTTTCTGAAGGGAAATGATGGGGCCAAACGAAGGACGTGCGACTGTTGACCTGGCTTTGCCTGTTGGGGAGCAGGGGAGTTTGGGGGACTGCTTTTTTGCTTCTCCATGTGAAGGACAGGGGAGCACGTCCTGGGCCCTGGGACTGGCCAGCCCCCTGGACCTCCCCAGCAATGTGGTGGGGCTGCATTTCTGGCGGGATTTTTTGCCTTTTTCCCCCCTTCCCCCCCCCCCCCCCCCCGCCCCGTGGTGATGCAAACTGCATTAGGCTTTCCAGCTGCTTGCTGTTTTACAGCTAAAAAATCTTCAATAGGCAGTAAAAGGACAAAAAAGATGTTTTGGCAATGAGATGTCTAACTGGTTTTCCAAAACTGGGGCTTTAAAATCTTTGTTAATATAGTGGATGAGTGTCTGACTTCAGAATAGGTAAATTTTAGATAATTTCCCTGCCTGTTCATTAACCACTCAGACTGAAAGAGCTAAACTCACTTTGCTTTAAAACTAAGCTACAGTGCAGCTTCTCTTGCTTCAAACTGATTTCAGCGACATGGATCGGAATTGTAGCATTGCTGGGCCTACAGATACCTATGATTTCAAGTTCAGTCAAAGTGTTTATATGTTTGTTTACACCGAATTGCTTACGTGTGTCGGCTCTGTAAGCTTTTGCAGAATTTGCTCCATCTCCTTGGAGAAACTCACAGTACAAAAGTTTCCTCCCCGTAACGGTGACAGTGATGCAATCCTCTCCTCGATCGGGATGCTTAATAACTGCCTTGCTACGTTGCGTGTTGGATGCTAACAGCAGGAAGCATTATTTTAAAAGATTTAAATTAGCAGATTTTATTTACCACACTAGTATTCTCACGAGGCATCTCACTTCTATCTAAGAGTTTTAAATTATCAGCTTTTATTTATCACAATGGTATGCTCCTGATTTGTCACACTTTCCTGTATGTTATTTACTCAGACCAATATGGCATAAAAATAGCTGTGTAATATAGAGAACTCGGAAACACTCGTGAAATTTCAAAACGAGGGGGAAAATTGAAAAACAGTTGAAAATATCAAAGAAATGTTAACTGATATATCTTTTGAGTCTACTTTTGACTGTAAATGCTATTGTAATCAGGATAAGAGGACCTAATTTAACTGCTTTGCCAGCGCTTAGGATAGCGGCTTTTGAATTAAACTTTAAAATTTAAGGCTACTGCAGCTGTCTTTAAGTCTCTAAGTTAAAGCTATACCAGTTACAAGACAAACTGGTAGGAGCTTTTGGGCTTTGTGTCATTCAGTAGACTGTTGTCTAGTTTCAGATGTCATTTCAGCTAAATTCCTGTGTAAAAAACATTTAGGAGTATCTTATTTTAGTTTTTTAATCTCTGTAACTACTTCACATTTTTCTACTCACAGAAACATCAAAAGGAATTCAGGCTCGCTTGGTCATAGTCTGGACATCACATTTTTATAGGAACAAAGAAAGATGGGGTGTGCCCTTCACACATGCTCATATTAAAAATTTATTAGCTAAGTTTCAACATCTTGCAATTAATAGGCAGATTTTAAGGCTCTTGTAAGTAGTACAGTAGCAGTAAATGCCAGCTGATATTTTACAGAAATATTCCAAATAAAAATACCGTTTGATTACAAGGGGGAGCAGAACCTCCAGGAACATATCTTCATTTTTGGTAGTTTAGTCCAGAGTAACAAAAACCACATTGTACCAATCAGATATTTAATGAGCCTCTAACTCCATTTCTACCTTATCCCAAAGGTATAGCAAATAGTGCTGCTTTTTTAAAATATCAAGAAAACATCATTTGCTCTAAAATGTCCCTAAAAGCAGGTCTAAATTGCCAATAAAGGCTAGGTAATTGTATCAGCATGGATCAGAAAGCATTTCTCAGAACTGATGAAATAGTTTGCAGTATTGCAGAACCTGAATGATGCTCTCTGTACATTACACTGGAAATATCAGAGACTGGTCTCAGTTTAATTTGCTCACTACTGTGTATTTTGGATTCTCAGGAAATATTTCTTGCTAATGTCATTCTGTTTTTCTTTAAATGTAATTTGTTTGGGGAAAGTCAGACGATTTCTGCAATCTAGGGTTCACTTAGAAGAACTTTTTGTTTGTTTGTCAACTATAGAATACTAGTTTTCCAAGAAAATTGCATGTCTGAAAATTCTGAAATCCTGTATTCCTTATTGTATTCAAGATTTTAAACATTTCAAATTTGAAAAATAATAATTTGCAAGATTGTTGCCCAGCTTATCAGTTCTGCCTCAGTAGTTATACAATCATTTGACAACCAAACACACATACAGTATAAATATTTAAGAAAAAGTAAATTCCATTAAGCTGCAGTGTGATAGATGCAGTAGTAGGTACTTATCTTTGAAATATTAAACTCTAGACATTTATATCCATACAAAAAAGAGTTTCCTGCCATTTGATGAGAATTATGTGCCTGGCACTAATAAAATATTAAACTCCAATTTAAAAGATAAGTATCTTACCCACTTTTTTCATAATAAAACATTTTACAGTGCATATGAGAGCTAATATGCATCAGAATTTCCATATAATACTGTATTTACAAACTTTTATGAAAGTTTTGTGTCTGTATTTATTAGTTGCTGCCTCTATTTAAGCACTTATTATTTCATATAATGACAGTGCGCATTTCAATAATGCATGATAGAAGGTGTACGAACAGGCTTTATTTTTTGTAGCGGAGTTTTCTTTTGTTACAGGCGACTGCTGCTAGTTAATTAAATGTAGATAGCCCCTGAAAATTGCATTATCCTTTTCTGTCCCTATTATATAAATTAATGTCAAACTGATGCAATGTTTCATGTTTAAAATAATAGATACATGTGTTAAAAATTATAGCCTGCAGTTTTCTTATTTGACAATGCATTATTTTCAACTGGAAATGTCAGTTTCTAACCTTCTGCCAAGAATATTTTGTAAAGGGCAGTAAGTAATAAGTGTTAGTTATCAAATAGAGTGTCTTTTGAAATTTGAACAATACTATATGTGGAGGAAAAGTCATAATATACAGTGTTTCTATTTCAAAAATAATCTCATAAAATGAAATGATCAACAGATGGTTACCACTAAAAGGAAAAGAAGTTCCTTTGAATGAAGAAAAGTCACCTTTTCCAGCAGATGAATTTCAGAGTGTCACCCGCTCCGTTTTCAGCAAGTGGCTGATTTTGCCTTTTCTTTTCCAATTCTTTACAGAAAAGGGTGAGTGTTCGGAAAAAAAAAAAAAAGAAGAAATTGAGGTTTGTTTTCTCTCAGGTGCCATCCCATGACGTCATCTGAAAGCTGCAAAAGCATTAATACGTTTGTCAATGTCCTCTCAAACTCCACGATCTCACAGCTTTGCTTCGCTACTTAATTGAACGTTATCATATTGATTTCATTAAAAGAAGCTATACAGTTAGGGTTTTCTTTCCTGTTCCCATAATTATCCTTTTCTACAATTTACAAAAATATTTCATTAGACTCTTTTTACCACGGCTTTTTGTATTGTGATCAATGTCAGTAGACAACTCTGCCTTTTTTAATTACTGAACTGGGTGATTAGAGTTAATAAGCTATGAGATGTAAATACTGCCATTTCAAATAAACAAGAAAGCACTTAGAAACCAAAACAAAGCCTTTCACTGAACTCAGGCACAACGTACTCTGAGAGATATGAGGTACAAGTGATTTAGTATGTTACTTGCTGTAAGGAAGGATGCACCTTGTTACTTTAAACAGCAAGATACAGCAGAAGGTTTTCGGGGTTTGAGATACTCTTTTAAAAGGTGCAGCTTAAAAACGACCATATTTTCAGATCACAAAGGTCTTGTATTTATATTTTCCGCTTTCCAACCACAGAGACAGTTGTGCTCTCATAAAACTACTTTATAAACAGACAGCTTTGGTTTTCACTTTTCTTCTGTAAAGGATACCCTCCCTGCTCTCAAAGGCGGCAGGTTTACACTAAGCCATCAGCTGCTTCTGAAAATGGTGTTACAAAGCAGAAAACCTTTCTTTGTATATGTAGTCTATAATGTTTAAGATATGTAATATAAACTTGGATTTTGGGTTAAGAACTAAGAAATACTCTTTTTTAGAACAGCAGGTACATAATGTTATAACGAGGAAATTTCCTTCCACCTTATGGATCCTTTTACTTCTACCTGCCCATTCTGTCCATATGGATGGCAAGGTGCATACGCATATGCACTTGTGCATCAGTAGTAACTTAGCTCGCTTGTTTTCAATCGGTTATATATTTTATTTTGAGTAAGAGTTAGTTACTTGTGAAAGGGATGCATTCTTTTAATTTCAAATGAACTTTTCATTAAGGTCCTTATGTGCCTTTTTCTACTCTTTTCAGAAGGTGTCTATTAATGTTACGCTGTTTTTGTAAACTCTTTAAAATAATAATAAAAAACCCGAACCGTGTTATGATCACAAAGCTAGGAAAGTGGTGCCTAATTACGGGCAGGATAAACTGCACTTAATATCTATCTGTTGTCAACAAAGCAATTTGCCAGATGATATCCTTAAATCCTTTCCTTAAATTGTTTTTCCTACAAATCATTGTAAAAGGTTATGTTTGAGTCCATTCAAAAGAGCTGATGGTTTTGCCTTTAAAAAAATTTTAAAAAAAATCAGTTAGAGAGCTAAATCCATGTTACCACGATCAGGATTTATTTGGGTTTTTTTCATGGAGGTCTCCGCGATCCCTTTCCTGACAGTCCCTAGCAGCACAATATTTGGAAAGCAGCGTGCGATGGTGGTCTGCATGATTTCATTAGCGCAGCTGCCCAGCGCCCTTACAAGGTTAGGCGGCTGCTGCCCCAGGCACTACTTCCCGCGGTGGGGCGAGGGCCTTCTCCTTCCCCACGGCCCCCGGAGGGCCGAAAGGGAGCGGTGGGAGAGCGGGGACCTCAGCAGCTGGGGCCACCAGCTCTGCTCCCCGGCACTGCGTGGCTGCAGAGCGGTGCTGCCGCGGGCAGGACGGGGCCGGGCGAGCCGACTGGCTTTTGGCGGGGGTTCTCCCTGCGCTGTGTACTTCAGATCTCAAGGGCTGCCACGTCAGTCTTGAAATTGGGAAATTTTGATCTCTACCCTTCTTAAATCTTTTTGCAGTGAGAGATTTCAAGTCAAATGTGTTTCCACACACTTCTCCTGCGAAGGCAGATTTGCATATGCATTAGGTTCATTTTATCAGAATACACACGCAGCAATGACACATCTCATTGACAATGTGCTGCCTGATGGATAACTCCATACAAAACACGTATTTGAAAGGAAAATAGGAGGAGGAATAGGATTAAGAGTCTGTACATAAGTGACATCATGTTTTGTGAAGATGAACGCCGGGAATGTCTTGCCCTACTTCATATTTTTGGATTATTCAAAGATCCAACAAGTGTTTTGCAAGTGTAAGAAATTCATTGCTGTACAGCATCATCATACAGAAACTACCAGGGCCAAGTCTGTCCGCACCTGAAATCATTATATGCTTTATTTAATAATGAAAAGATAAAGAAAAAAAAAGTGACTTGGATTTTGCCTGCTCCTGCAAACTTCGATTTTTCAGTGCCACACCTCCACATTGGATTAATTCCATGTGCCGGCAGTGCAGTGTTGCGGTTTTGTCTTTCAAAGGTGGGTAGGAATACTTAAATATTGTGGTTTTAACTGTGTCCTGAGACAGAGGGCTGCTGCAGTCTGTCTGCATGTCTCTCCTGCCAGGCTGACGTCGGGTGCTTTGCTTGGCTGGAGGGAAGCGGGAGAGGAGCCGGCACAGCTTTGGCCGTGGTGGCCACTTGTCAGCTCTATAGGATGTCAGTGACTAAGAGGTGTGGAAGATTTTAGATGCTGAAGCATATGTGCTAACATTCCTGCGAGAGGAATGTACGTATTCTGCCGGCCATCCTTCTTACTGCACTGCACAGGTTTCTTCCTACTTTCCTTCTTTTCTTCCTTTCTGTTTCCTGATTGCAAGGATTGTTAATAATTTAAAATATACGTCGCTGGCTCAAGTGACATAGTTCCTTCTGTAGGTCCATGGAAAAAAAGAATTTTTAATTAAAAAGGAAAAGTATAAGTATCATGCAGTGGTATTTCTAGGAGAAGATGCATGGCTTCTGGGATTTACCACCATCACCAAGGATGGATAGGGGCAACAACATCTCCAAAGCAAAAAGCTGCAGCCCTGAAAAGCTGTGGCATCAAGCTCAGTTACCTCTTCAGGTTTTATTCTGTGTCTGACCAGGGTGACATTCATAATGGTCTAGCGTTTATTTTTTTGCTGAAGGGACATGCCACCCATCCTGTGCCAAGTCTACAAAATGGAAATTTCTGATTAATTTCATGTAGGCCCTTGGTCTCTGCTTTGTAGTAATGATGTTTGCTGCGGAGATAATATTGGTCACACTCAGGTCTGGGACTTGACCCACCGCAGAGCTGCGCCTTCGCTGCTCATTCCTGCTGGCCATAAGAGAAAGCTTGCCCAGAAATGCACTCCAGTACAATTTTACCTTGGGAGTGAAAAATGCTTGAAGTCTGTCTTGGCTTGTTCATTTAATGCCTCAGTGAGATAGTACATATCTTTAAATTCCTACCTCAGGTTTCCCCTCTATAAAATGGGACAATAATACTGTCTTTGTGCCTTTCAAGGAGCGTCTTCCAAGGATCCGTTAATAAATGTCAGTGATGTACTTTAGAGATCCTCCAAGGAGTACCCTGTGGAAGGATACTCTGAAGTATTGACTCTCTTCCTGGCCCACTCTCTAGCACACATCCACACCCCTGAAATCCCTTAGAAATAAGGTGCTGGCACCATAGTTTTAAATTACCCTGGCACTGTTTATGCAAATCTAACCACTTAGGCACCCAGCTACCTATATATATATATAGGAAGGACCATGGTAGCAAAATGCTCCGCACACTTCGTCCTGTGGGGATGCGGGGGAAAGCAAACAGAGATGACGGATCTTGCTTATGTCGATCAGTGCGTGCTCGAGGGGGCTATGGCCCCATCGCTACGAGCACCTAAGAAACTACATAGCTTTGATTAGGACTTATTGTTTCTGATTTGGGGGCAGGGGGGCAGGCAATCGCATAGCAGACACCTCAGAGGCTGGCTTCAGGATGGGACTCAGCATTTTCATCAGCCTGTCTCCAAAGATGAGCTCTAATTTCGTATTTGTCGTCAATGGTTCATGAGAGTGTTTAGCACCTCTCCAGATCAGCTGTGTAAGTGCTTATGTGTTGGTTTACAAGAAGAACAGAGCAAAAATTTTCATTTGAAACCATTTTTATATTTGTGTGCGTGAAAAACAGAGAATCAGCAGTGCTAAGATATTGTTAAATTCTTCTTGGCTGAACTACGTTGTTCACATAGAGGAAGAAAGGTAACAAAACCATGCAGAAAATGCCTGAGTGTTTCACCCCTGTGTTTTCCAAGTATGTCATTTCACTGTCTTTAGTCACAGTGTTTCATCCTGATGTTTTCAAAACAGAAAATGTTGGTTTATTTCACTTGACTTCATTCTGAATTTTCCTTCTTTGGTTTTTTTTTTTTTTTTTTTCATTTACTTTTAATCTAAATGAAAATATGGTTTAAAACAAATACAGCGTCTTCATCCTCAAAGGATTTCTTTTCTAATCTTCAAGTTTACCAACAGTTTTGGGAAAAAAAGATTGTCTTCACTCAACTGCAGTTTATTTTATTGTTCTAGACCTGTTATGGAACAAACCCCCTCATTTACAAGCACGGTTCAGCACAGACCTGACCTGTGACGGCTCAAGGCTTCTCAGCCACATATGCAAAATCAAACTCTGCTGGGCAAGGATGCCCGGTCAGGGCTAAGCCTGTGTTAAACCACTCATGCAGAAGGGAGGGAATAGGGAAGAGCTGAAGGTGGGATGGAGAGGCAGGAGAGATCCCTGAAGAGGGAGGCCAGTGGCATGGGCTGCCCTCCCAGTATCTGGGGACGGGAAAGGAAAGGCTGACGGTGGGACCCTCATAAATGCTGTTGCCATAAAACCTGGGGTGCCACTGTATGGGGTGCTGTAACCCACGCCAGCATTTGTTGACACCTGTACTTCTGCGCTAAATTTTGGAGGAGGGGAAAAGGAAATTATCTCCGTGCCTCTTGTAAGATACAGACTTGATTTATAGATGGTGTTATTCTCTATCTTCCTTTATTATACATTTTCAAAAGCCTGTATGTGACTTCACCTTGGTCTCTCTGCTGCTTGCAGGCAGTACTCAAGGGACGGCGTCCTCTTCCTTATTGTACAAGTTGACTCTGGAAAACAGAAACGGTTTGCAGGAGGAATCACGATCTCATCAGCTAAAGGGGGATTTAAGGGTAGGTATTTAGTTTCTGATTGTTTGAGATACTTGCATGTGACAGGCTGGCCTTGCTGGCCTGGCTTGTACAGGAAATCCATTAGGCATTTATGGGTGCTCTTGCCTTGGAGAAGATGTCAAAATGATTGTAGCCCATTAAAGACAGTCTAATATACCTTGAGGTTAACTTACACAGTGGTGGTGAGTATGAGGATTTCCATAATCGTTTGGCAAGTATTCTCTCTATTTATGTAGCCAACTATTGATATTCATAGCATAAAAACTGGTTATTCAGCTAAACCCCCTGTGCAATCAATCAGTGATACAGTCTATCAAGTGTCTCAGTCAGCCTGTAGTCATTACTATCTTTTTTTTTCTCGTTTGGAGACGTTTGGGATGACTCAATTTCTCTAATCTTGTAGCATTCCCTCTGTCTTTAGAGGGGAATTTGTAATTGTTGAATTATTCTTGGCCATCCTTCATTCGGAATTTATGTTGTAATTTCAGCAAAAGCCAGACCTTGTACGGCAGTTTTCATCTTTTTCAAGGCTGCTTCTATTTCTTGAAATGCTGGAGGGTTTCCAATTATTCCTTCTGGTCGCTTTGGATGTGAATTGTAACAGATCATCCCAGAGTCGTGGTTCAACATTGTTAAGCTTATCAATATAAATATAATGTTAAACCCTTTTTAGATAATTGGGGCTAGGTGTGAAAATGTGACCAATTTATGCATAAATTGGTCCTACACTTCTCTTTTTTGCCTTATCAGAAAGAATCTCATCATGAATGGGTTTCAGACCGTTCCTTGTCAGGGCTGCTTCTATACCTGTTAACGGTTGATTAGGTTGTTGTATCACATTTCAATACCTGCTTAACCTGATGCCAGTCAACTATGCAAACAAAATTCATTAAGGCAAACAGAAGTCTCCAAGCTGGAATTGTAAGGCAAAAAGAAAAAAAAAAGGTTTGATACATCAGCTACTACTGTATGAAAAAATGAAGCCTTATAAATCTGTATATTGGAAGAGCACTCGATTATATGTAAAACTGAAAATGAGGAATGAGGTAACAAGCAGAGGAGCCTTTGTACCCACCCTTTCGTGCCTGCTTGTGTGTGAGAGTTTCCTTGCCAGCCACACGTGCACGGAGGGTGGCAATTTCAGGAGGCAGCTGAATTTGTAGCCTTACTGGTTTATGTCCCATTTCCAGTTGGTATTTGCCATAGCATTTCTTAAAGCAGTTTATCTTTTTCACTGTGCTTATTATGTTCATAGGAGGCTCGTTTGTAGCCTATCATTATGATGAAGTGAAGTTTAAAACTACATTGGGAGCCCGCTTAGGGACCATCATGTAGGGCCAGGGAGAGGGCTTATCCAGCCTGCTCAGACCTGACTCAGCCCAGGCACTCCATTATTCATGTTGACCAAAGCGGCTCGTCGAGAGAGCTTGCGTGGGCACGGGGCAGCGCTGCAGTCCCCGCGTCAGTGTGCCGCCCCGGAGAAGGGGCAACAGGCAGGGAGTCCGCCCAGCCGGCTGCCGCTGGTGGACTGGGCTCCGAGCCTTCGGGCAGGGACACAAAATGCGCCGGAGGGAACGGTGAGGGAGAGGGATTTACCCGGTAAATTATGCTTTCAGAAATATTATGAATAAGAGGGTTGGAGCAGGAGAAATTTTGAACTCAAACACATTTTTTCTGGATTTCTTTAGTGGGTGTACTTAGAGCAAAGCAAGTGCATTGGAAAACTTCTTTTCCTACTCGTCTAGTGCCTGCTTTGGATGTATGGTTTGAGGCGGGTGAATACCTTCAAAAGAAAAAGTGTGGTTTGTTTCGGTAATGTCTCGTCTTTTGATTTAATATATAAAAAGAATGCCATCTTAATATCAACTATAACAGCTAAAAACTAGATTGTGAAAGAGAGGGTGTCCCTACTTACTGAATATGCAAATCCACGTGAAAAGACTACAACTGCTACCTCTTACAACAAAATCACAACAGTAATTTGTCCATTGTTGGAATACATCTATTTTGCCCCTTCCCTTTCTACCCTTGGAGAAGAGGGAACCTGGATCAAATTTGTCTTGATTTTAAAACATCTATAGAGAAATATCAAATAAGCCATGTTCTCAAACAGTTCCTGTTCTTTCAGAATTTTTCTGTTAAGAGCTTAGCGTGTTTTAACAAATTGTGCTGAAGGGCATCATTACTTGCACCCTAATACTAGTCCTTTTTGGTCAAGAAAGAGGATTGTTTGGAAATATGGTTACTTCCGAGTATGTTTTGGTGGCTATGGTAAAATTCAAGGCTACAGTTCTACAAGAGCAGAATGTTTCTTTGCATAGCTTTATTTATATAAATGATCCCATGCCTAAGCAATTTCAGCATCACCGTTGTGCATGTTGCTTGCACGCCTAAGCCCAGGGGCACGGTTTCAAAGTCAGGATTTCATACTGGGTTGGATATTTGGCCCACGTAGTTTAAGAAAACAGAGAATCTGGCGATACGCATTTAATAGCAATATAAAAATAAAACCCAATAAAAATAATGAGAATTATATTTCTATTGGGAGAACATTAAAGTCATAATGGTGCAAATGGGCTTTGGATAATTGATAATACTGATACAGAAAATTATTTTCAGTTCCCCCTCCTTTGTAGTAAAATACAGCTGCATTTAAAGAGGAGGAAAGAGAATTTTTTTGTTGTTGTTCTATTGGCGAACAATAACAGGGCTTTGACCAGCATCACTTTGTAAACCTCAAAGCCACGTTGAAAATGGATGTGTGAGTTTGCTGCGTTGGCATCTAGAGCAGCAGCGTGACTGGTTCCACCTTGGGAACCGTGGGATGGTGAAAGTATGTTGCCTCTTGGCTACAACCTTGCTGATCACTGCAAAGCCAAGTAAAGGATAATCATTCTTAATCTGTGGTTTTACTGAACCAGTGTCTTGCTGTTGCTGCTGCAGTTCTGCTGCAGCTGTGGAGCAGCAGACGGCTCCCTCAGCTGATTTGCATTGAGTCTTACTGCGGTTATCTTCCTTTGGCAACACGCAGCCCGGAGCCCTGGGGAAGAGGAAAATGAGGCTGTCCCATTTCTCTCCTGCCACCACTGTAGGTAATGGGGCTTCCTTTGTTTAGTGCTGGGGCAGCAACTTGTAAAGCCTCTGGGGGAGGGTGGGGTATCGGATGCTCTCGTTCTCTGCATTATTTGACATCACCGGTTTTACTCCATCACTTGCTGAGCTTATTAACCTGTCTACATCCAGTCTTCACCACAAATTAATAAGGATTTGCCATGTATGACGTTTTCATTCACAAAGCAAAAGAGCTTCTATTTGGGCTCATGGATGGTGAGGTAGATGTCCATGATTTTTGTCCTCGTTAGACTTATATGAGACCCATTCCATTACACAGATTCCCTGTGGTCCATCTGTCTTCATTATAAAGTACCAAAATGCAAAGTAACAAATTTGACTAACAAAAGAATTATTCAAAGCTTATTTTATGAGAAGAAAATATTTTTGCGCTCTCAGGGTAAGTGTAGACTGAAGCCGGCAAGCGCTTTCGCAGCCATGGAATAATGGAAAACAAGACCAGGTGGCAGAAGTGCCAAAGCAAAATATATCCTATAAACAAAACGATCAAGAAAGAAATTTCATCCAGGCCAGCTGGACTGGCCAGCTAGTCAGTCTGTAAGGGACAATATTCTTCTGTTCAAGAGCTCGCCAGACTATATTTAATGCGGTGGCTTTTTTAGATGAAGTCTCTAAATACTCTGTTTTCTCCAGCACAGCAAAGGGAAGCAATAAGTCAGCACAGCTGAAATTTCAACATACACTTGGACTCAAAAAACAACAACAAAAAATCTGTGTTTGTTTCTAGTGTTGGAACAGAAATCTTGTAATTTCTTTTAATACTTGTTTAGTCTTTCTGTGCTTTGGTTTCCTCGACTGGTAAAAGGAATACCTGTATTTGGTTGCCTGGATTGTTGCACGAATGATTGTTGCACTGAAACTAGCATAATATAATATTTATAAAGTATTTTCAGATCATTGAGTAGTAGACAATTTGGAAACCTCTTCTATTGTACTGAATCTTAACTAAATCTCTAGTTTCTGTCAAAGGATGTCCCTTCATATTTTAAACAAGGAACTGTTTGTGGTTTTGTGCTTATGAATCAGTCTGTATTAGGTTGGTTTATAATTGAACAAGTTTAAGAAAAGATTGGAAATATGTTACTGAGGCACAGCCACCAACCATAAAATAGGGTAACCAGTGGTGTCCCTAGAAGTATCACTGTCATGGAGACTCCTGACATTTTGCTGGGGTTTTGTTGTTGATTTTAACAATGTAGATGGATGTAGATTAAATGTTCTATCTATTTTTTTTTTCTTTAGCTATAATATGTCTGTTGTGCTAATCATTTCAGACATGCTTTGATTAACATGGTTCTTAAAAAGTAGAAAGAAGATTGACCATGCATTATTGCATGCCAACTCACCAGTTTTATCACCCGTTCGTGGGGTTTAGTTGATATTAATAAAGGAATACCAGTAGATAAGGTAAGGTACCTTTGTTTTTAAAATACATATCCTTTGAGATCAAGCTTCTGCTGGGTATGTGATCGGTCATACTACAGTAGGGGTTTTTTGCCACGTCTACTGCTATTGCCTCTGTTATGGCTGCAAATGTACTCTTTGTGGCTGAAACTAAAAAATATACAGTATGCAAATAACTGTACATAGGTGGGAACTTTTCATCCTGAAGTGCATATAAGGTAATGGTTCAGACCCAGCAATAAAGGGTAAAAAGAAAAGAACAGGTACCTCATGCAAATATCCTGCCATTTACCGGTAACAGAAAGGGGGATGATCTGGTTTCCCCTTACAGCTTCTGGTCAAGCTGCTTAAGGGTAACTTACTCAGTGCTGCTAGAATTGCTATTAGAATCGCTATCATGAAATGTGATATAAGATAAATGGAGCAATGACATTCTGAAAGGTGAATCACAATATCCCACCAGGTCTCCGCTGTGTCCAGTACGGCTGCTGCATACTCTGGTGCCACGTTACGGACTCAGAAATGATGGCAAGTGTGGGCTGACAAATAAAGCATGGAATTTAACACAAGGAGAAATCTATGCTTGAATCTTATTGCAGTGTGTTATCTGACTCCATTGACTGCAGGATGTGAATGAATTAAAGTGAATGATGAAATTATGTACAGTCGTTTTCATAAGCAGAAGTCAGTTACGAAGTGCTTCCAGATGTATGTTTAATGTATTTCTGTTTTATTATGGTGTCTATTTGATGTACGTGGTACTGACTAAATGGTTAAAAACACTGCAATGTGTACAGAAGTATATTGTACTCAATTTTTTCCAAAAGTGTCAGTGTTGATAACTAAAAACTGAAATACTGCAATCTAATCAACAGTGCTTTTATGGGCCTATGAGCATAGGCTTTTAACATTTGGGTAACTCTACTGTTTGTAGACATAAAAATAAATGGCCCTAAAATTATTTTAGGATTGTAGGTTTAATATAGGGAACTAGATAAAGCTACAAAAATAAATCAGAGTAGAATTATTTCTGGCATCACATCTGCCAGGCCCATCAAGAAACAGATATTTTACATGCCTGCTTCATGGGATTTGGGAAACCAGCACTCTGCTCAGCTGGATTGGTCAGGTGGACTCACAAAATTTATCTCCTTGGCTCTCTATTTTCTGACACCTTATTTTATGGCCGACAGCCATACCTTTCTGGTTTAAGATCCTATCAGATGCCACAAACCACACCGTATCCAGAACGGCCAATACTTAAACCCTTCAAGTCCAAGCGTAGGAAATACCGTTAGAGAACAGGTGAGTATCACTCTGAAAGGAGAGTTTGTAATGGGAAAATGTTGCATCACGCTGTTATCAGACACTGTATGTTGTAGGCACTTGGTTATGGTTAATATGTGAAACTGGCATTCTGACTCTCAAAGATACATGACCCATTTTCTGAAGGAAGAAGATTAATCTAAAAATTTTAAGTTCATCTGAATTTCAGTGTTGGGTTTTATTTTTTCCTGCCTAACATTTCTACATTTAATGCAGTTGCATATGGTGCATTTCCTGTGTTCAACACTGTAATATAGGGTCATGCTGAAAATTACTTGGCTCAATGTCATGGTCCTCTGGAGTCCACAGTAGTGGACTCCATGATTGGCAGGAGAGCCAAATTTATTATGTATAGAGAGCCAGATTCTGATAACGGTGACTGACCATAGTCCAGGCATTACACTCCACCCACAGCAGTACTCCCACAGATGATAGCGAGAAGTTTTCAAAAAGATCAAAGCTCAAAGCATACGGTTTTAGGCAGTGACTAAACTTCTGGTGATTAACGTTATTTATTCCTAGAGTGCATGATCATTACACTTCTTATCACTCTGTGGGATAATATTGCATACTTTTTGTCTTTTGTTTTCTTCTTTAACCATCTTTTCTATTTTTCTGGTGCCTTTTTTTTCTTTACTTTTTCCCTTCTACGTTTCCCTCAGGGAGCAAATTCTGATTCCTCTCAGAAGAACCAACTTTTCACTTCTCCTTCTTATCTTCTAAGATTATTAGCAATTAAGTAGGTAATGTTAACATGTACAGAGTGATAATTGACCCTAATTAGTTGAAAGAGGCTACAGCAAGGGTGAAAAATTCAGTTTCTCACAGGTGGTGTTGTAAGAATTTTGTTTTGCAGGCAAAAAAGCCCAACAAATAGCCAATATGGCAAGGTGATGTATAGAGATTTCTCTGCCACATAGGTGAGAATTTAGACTTTTTAAAAATAAAAATTAAATTTCTAAAGAGTCTGAAATGTGAATATATTGGATGGGCCTAATTTGGTCCAATGGCATAATGCTTTAGGTTGCTGCTATATATGGGTTAGGGTGTATTTAAAATGCATCTGTTTAAAATTATCCATGTGAACAATAATTTCTGAGCTCAGGAGTGGTCACCACGAAAAGGACAATTGGGCTATTTACTCTGATGCAATAACCTTTGTAGTGAATGGTGCCTAGGTCCTCAGTTTATAAAACACCCCAGTTTGCAATGCCGTGCGAAGTCATACGTAGTAGTATGTTTGAGGAGCACACACAGTGGTGTGCACAATGATCCCATTTCTCACACTGAATGAGCTCCATGATTCTCATAATCCTTTTTTTTTTTCCTTTCTTTTTTCTTTTTTCTTCTCAGAGGCGCTCACAAGTTCAGTGTCTGTTAATTTGCTTGGGAAATTTAAGTCATTTTCACCAGGACATTATTCTTAGTACATTAGCTTCCCGCTTCCCCTCTACTGTGCAATTCACCAGATGTATTCAGTCTTTTTTTTTTTTTTTTTTGCTGACTTTTGAGGATGGGGAGGGGGGAAAGAGGGGGAGCTGGAGGCAATAATCCCCTTGGGTAACTCACAGCTGGAGATGGGACACCAGAGCAATGGACTGAACCTCTGAGCTGGGAAGGAAAATCTGCTTTCTGAGATCCTGGTTTGGTCCTTAAAACTGCCCTTGGAAACTAACACGCCTGATCCGTCCAAGTTTCAGAGTACATATTAAGTAATCTAGGAGTACCTGGGTGAACTGGTTTGGGATGAATGAGGAGGTCAGCCTGTGAGATTTGTGGCCCTAAACCCTGTGACGCCATGTGTTGTAGATTCGTCTGTTAAACCTCTTTGCCTTGACAGAGGCTTTTCTTCTTCACTTGAGAGGGCCATATATGAAAAGTCTTGAATTCAGTGGACTACTGGGATGAGCAAACCCCTGGGATGAGCAAACCCCTTGAATTCAGTGGACTACTGGGATGAGCAAAGTGAATCAATACACAATGCAGTATGAATTTAATATATGTAAGCTGCACTGCATTTTTAATCAGCTATATATTTATTGTAGTGAAGAGTAACAAATTACAGTACCACTAGCACACAAAAGCTTATGGCATTCCATTATTCTTAATTAATAGGTAAGTGCAAGCCTTTTTTATTTATATTGGAGGAGATCTTGTTACTAATTTGGTTGCAAATGTATCTGTAAAAAGGGAAAAAATGTATATCTATTTATTTTCCTGGTTTAATAATAGAGCACTCATTCTTTCCTTTTAGTTTTTTGATCGTTACTTGGTTTGCAATCAAATATTAGCATGCTGGTTTTGCATATATTTCAAAGACGTCCACTCTTTAATAAGGAAAACAAACCTGTTTGTAACAAGCAAACAAACAAAAAACTAATAAAAAGCATCTGGAATCTAAAATGAAGGCTGGAAGTGATAATGTAAGCAGAAATTCCCTGGGTCCTTTTACCTGGAATCTGGTTCACAAATCTATCACAGGAATGATCATTAGACCATTACAAGAAAAGCATAAGTGCAGATAATATGTATTGTTAATCCATCTGGTGGTCTTCCTTTCCTTCCATGTAGGTAACTACAGGCACAGGTCTCAACAAAACCTACAAGTCTTCATTTAGAGCTTCATTGTTAATTCAGGGAAGGTGAAACCAACTGTGTCAAGTAATTTTTATCCTTTAACAGAATTTAACTATTCCATAATTAGCAATTACGGTCATCGCATACTTTCCATATTAAGATCACAAAACTCTTGGGAAAATTTAAACTGAGTCTTAAAACCAGAAATTTATATTTAATATCTTGAATTTTGGCTTAGCTTTCTAAACAGAAAGAGCCATCCTCATGTAGTATCAATTGGAATTGGGGAAGCTGACTTCTGAATATTAACCGGCTTCACTAGATGTTATATGATCCAGAAGATGGTCTTCAAGATGTTATTTAAAAAAGGAAATAAACATGATGGGAATCTCTTAATATTTAATTTTAGTTTTATTTGTTACAGGTAGTTTGACAGATTTTGACAAATACCATGAGAATGTGCTTCTCACAAAGCCATGATGGAAACCTGATGTTCTAACAGAGAATGGCAGGAGATACGGGATCTCCTGAAAGTAAGCAGTGGAATCATTTTAATCCTCAGAGCAACCAAGTAAGAAGTTTTCTTCAGAGGAAGTTGCAAGTACACAGTTTTTCTGAATTACTTCTCTGAATCTTTTTTTAAATGGGTATGCAAGTATGGAGGTGGGTGACTAACTTAGGTTACCAATATATGAAAATTCAGGCCAGAATTTGTGCTTTTTACGTGCCTTGGAAATTGTATATTAATACCAATGACCACAACTTAGATCTAGATCTTAAAATTCTTATAGTCTAATGTTTGAATATTTATGCAGTGAGCTATAATGATTTTCTACAGGACGCTGTTATTGGTGGCCCGTGTTGTAGCAGCTACCTGAAATTGCCCATTTCCTTCTAATTGTTCTGAAAACCTGATGTGTTTTTTTAAGGCTGTCTTTCTGGGCTGCTTTATTTTGTACCGAAGCTCATTGCTTGAGAGAAAGGATGTACTGCCAGGGATGCTCAGAGAAGGCAATTTGTTCATGGATAAGGGCGTGTGGGACGCTTACTAATTCAAAAGTAATCCGTTGATATCTTAATCCGTCTCTCGTGCTCTGTGAGGAATAGATGGCTAACGGATTACAGTCCCATCAGGGTAGAGCACCTCTACTGGTTAGAAGAGGCCTGTTACGCCATGTTTTTCCGTGTGGTGATGGTGAAACTTTGCTTAAAGTAACATCACGTACAGCAAACAAAATATGCAGCCCTCTCCCGCTGAGCTTTCCAGGACTTACTGCTTGGAGTAAGCGCTAAAAAACACTGCAAAACTTGATCGAGAACTGATAATTGAAAAGATGACACGGCCTAATTTAAGAAGGGTTATCTCTTCACATGCCCCACACTTGTGTAGTTCAAAATAGTACACATCTTGTCCCTTTAACTTCAGGTGTATGTGTCTTGTCTGGTTCTTGGAAGTGACTGTGTACAGGCAGAGCATAATTGGCAGCCTGTGACATCCCTGTCTGCAAGTGTCTCTCTAAATGCAGCGTATTTCAGCCTTTATCTAGTGATGGCTGTTACCTGAGAGAAGCCCAGGGCCATCTCAAAGGGCTTGTAGCGGCTAATTGTGCCTGTTAGGACTAGCAATTAGCTGGGGATCTCTCTACTCGGCAGCTCCGACACCCACTAGCTTTCAGCTCTTTTCACTTCCCTTCAGTTAACTAGCTGTGCCGAGCCGAGGAGACAGGGACAGGTAGGCAAGTGTGCCGTCGCGCTCGGGAAGGAAGAGGAGGGATGCGTGCAGGACCGCTGGGGAAAAAATAGACACTGGGTTATAGTAATACACCAAAACATGACCTGATTACTACAGAAACAAAGCAGCAAGCGACCCGTCCCTCGTTTATAGGTATCGGAAGCTGTAGTCGGACCGCTTGCACAGGCTACGCTTCAGCTTTAAGAAAACAATAAAATCTAATTACGTATAGGTCATAAAAAAGATCACGTACATATGGTGGTTGCTGGTTACCATGGTGCAAACAATGGTTTCAATGGAAACATGAAGCAGAACATCAGAGAATTAAGATAATAAATCAGTTTCATTGAATAATAAAGCTTTGCACTTACCCATTAATTAAGGATAATCGTATGCCATAAGCTTTTGTGTGCTAGAAGTAATGTGTTACTCTTTACCATAAATATATAGATGATTAAAAATTCAATACACCTTACAGGTAGCAAATTCATACCATCCTCTGTATATATTACGAAAGAAAGATGTAAGTGTTCTTTTTACACTTACTATTTTTTTTATTGGGATAGAGTGTTTCAATCATCTGACAGAATTTGAGTTTTTGATAGCAATTGGAAGACTTGAGAAAATCTACTTCTTGAAATCTTAGTGAAAATCTTTAAACATCGATGACATAATTCAAAGATATCTACAAATGTTCAAAAAAATAGGCTGGGCTTGTCTGCCACATCTGGTTTCCAATAGTGAATTGAGACATACCACATAATGCAACACACCGTAACACAATACACACTGATCTTGTATTGACCCTTCCACTTGATACATCTTTAGGTGCTTTATAATCCCTAACAAATGTACCTTAAAATCCTATTGAACTGTGTAGGCAATTGAGAACAAATGTCTTCAGACCAGAAATAGCATCTGATTCTCGGACCAAACAAGAGCGACCATGCCAGCGCGACAGGGTGTGCAGACTACAGGGCTTGAAGGCTTCTGCCTGCTCCTGTGAATCAAGGGCAGAGAAAATCCTGGGAGCTAGCACAGGGCCTCAGACCTGTGGGGTTGATTCCCTTTCTCAAATGAACAGAAATGAAACATATGAAACATTTTAAAAATTACATCATTAAAACCTTACCCCTCTCAGGACGTCTTTTCCCTTTATCTCTAAAGTGGCATTTGCAGGATGAATTTTCAGATAGGGAAAATAGTCTCGGGCTGAAGGAGTGGCAGGCGCAGGCTGCATGGACCCCGAATCCTGCCCTCTGGGCTCTTGCCCAGTGCTCTGTGGAGCAGCCCAGTTCCTGGGCACTGAAATAAATGCTCAGCAACATGCACAGACCATCTTCCATGTTAGAAAGCTCTTGTCTTTTTTGGTTTGGTTTTTTTTTTTTTTTAGTCCATGTAAAAAGTTATGTAT
This sequence comes from Mycteria americana, assembly GCF_035582795.1. Taxonomy (NCBI): domain Eukaryota; kingdom Metazoa; phylum Chordata; class Aves; order Ciconiiformes; family Ciconiidae; genus Mycteria; species Mycteria americana. The sequence continues at coordinate 36,871,170 of NC_134372.1, forward strand.
TTGTCTTTAATTCCCTGCCTGCCTCTCTCAAATTATTCCTCTCTGCTCTCAGTGCACCCTTTCAGCTGACAAATACTCACTTTTTAAAAATTATATTTTAGGGAAAATACTGAATAAGTGGAGGCCCACAATACATCAGTAGTCAAACCATCTCAGGCTTCCTACTGTAAAACGCACAAAGCTGGGAAACAGATGGGCTGACCAGCTCACTGGACAGAGCACCGGCATTTCGGCTCTGGGATCACAGTTTGAATCCAACTTGAAGGAGTAAGAAAAATTAATTTGGTGATCTGAGTTCAGCTCCTCTTGCACAAAACCATCATACATAATTCAGTAGAATTTTGACTATGTACTCTAGCAGCCTCGGCTTAGAAGAAGCGTGCCTTAGTTTACATGCAGCTTGAGTTTTCTTGTAGACCCGATGAAGGGAATTCCTATATGCTGCAGACTGATCGTACAGTGAGGGCAGTGTGAGAGGAGCTTGTGCTGCTAACGGCATGTCGAACCGTGCCAGAAGGCATGGAAACAGCAATGCTTTAACGCTTATCAATACATGAACGGATATTTCCCAGAGTATTAACTCGAATTGCAGAGATGTATGCTGAAGTGTGTAAAACACGCACAACGCAAAGAGCCAGGGAAAGCCTTTTGTGAATTTTCAAAGGAGAGCTGGAAAAAAAATTTTTGAAGAGAAACAAATCCAAATCCTTCCAAACTGAACTTAAGTGTTAAACGTGACCTTTGGATTTAAGAACCACAAATTTTCACAGGAAGTTGAAAACACACTGGATGGGGGAACTAAAGAACAGCAGGAACAGATGCCATTATTTGGCACACAGTGGGGAGAGAAGCGCAGAAAGGCAGTCTCTGCAGAAGACGTTTTCCTTTAACTCTCTTTGTTTTCTCTTGGGGAGATAAGGGTAGGCACTGCATGAGATTTTCTCCTTACATCAAAAGGCCTGGGGGGGGGAGGAAGGGGAAGTTTAAAAATAATTTAAGAACCTGGTCGTAAAAATTTTCAGTTATCTGTTTTACAACACAAGATGGGTTGGTTTGTGAAGAGGGGGAAACACTGAGCAGAGAGCCTAGGAGGAGTTTCTTTAGATTAACTGCAACAGCCACTTGGTATCAAGGAAGGAAAGACCTGGGAAAGGGAACAAATAGTTTGCAGTCTTTGTTAATTGGAGGTGGATATTAATGAAGAAAGCGCATGTGAAATTCACTGCATTGCCAGCTTAGGTGGCAGGGGGACGAGCCCGGTTCCTAGTGGGTGAGCTCGCCCTGTCCGCAGCCGCCGGGGCTGTGGGAATCACTGCAGAGGGGAGACAGAGGCAAATGCCATTTTCTCACCCACCTGGGAATGCAGTCTTGAACACATATAGATGAATCATCCATTGTAGTTTCATTCAGCTTCTGCATTGTTAGGAGCACGAGACAAAAATGAAAACCGCACCCTGCACTGTCCCAGGACTGTTGCATCCTTTGAATCACACCAGTGTATCCTGAAGGGCCACGCTGACCACTGTGAATGGAGCAAGCACCACATGCCCACTGAATCCAAAGAGGGTTTATTAATTGATTTTTATTACTGCTTCTGAACCAGTAGAGAATTGCGGACGTGACACCAAATGTAATAAATGGTATCGCCAAGATGGGCAGTATTCAACCTTTTGCATGTAAACCTGGCAGATGTATTCAACCTTTTACATGTAAAGCAAGGGTCACAAAGTGGACTAGGTTTTACAAAATATTGTGAACGAAATCACCATTCACAATATTTTGTAAAACCTAGTCCACTTTGTGACCCTTGGTTTACATGTAAAAGGTTGAATACTTCTGCCAGGGGCCTGATGACCTTTCTTGTAGTAGTCTCTGTTCAGAGACGGCAGGATCAAAGAATCACTAATTAGTGGTATCTCTTTGGGGGGAAGGAGGGAGAGATTATTACTATGCTTTCACTTCTGAAGATAACACTTATGTATAGTGGTAGCCTATCTTTGCCAACACTTTCAGTATACAAATTAAAGTTTTAATGACCCTATAAGCATTGCTAGTTCAAAACAAAGCACTAGGACACAAAGATAAGTTGCAGGGGATAGGAGCAAGAAAAATATTTTTTTTAAAAAAAGGATTATTGTGAAACTCAGCAAAGCATCCATCAGACTGCGTATCAGGTCATTATTAAGACTCCTTACTTTGTAAATTCCTGAAGCTTCAGAGGTGAGGCCAGTGGCCCCACTGGCAAGGACTCAAATGTTTAACATTGGAGTCCCTGTTTTTCTTGTGCCCGCAAGTTACAGATTGGCATGGGGTGTTCTAACTGTCACAGTGAAATCAAGCAATAGGACTAATCTATGCCACAGCAAAGGATCAGGCAAACCCTTCATTAGAAAGGACCAAGCAGAGAGGCGCATCATTTTTTGAGTGCATTTCCTTTAACTTTATCGTATTTCTTTGGGATAATACTCTTTACTAAAATTGCACTTTGTATTTTCCTAAGTTTTGCTCTGAGCAAAACTGTTTTCCGTGGGTGCAGGTGCAAAGATGTGAGTCTCAGATGAGCCTGCCAGAGGTACACACACAAACCAGCTTTCAGTATGCAAATTAGGTAAACACGTTTCCCTATCCCTTTATGGAGCTAATTGGCAAATGCAAGTATATGATTCGTTCTTTGAAGCTGTAAAACACTTAAGTGCTTGTATTTAGGCACACACAGCCCTCTTGAAGTTTATGGTGTTACTTACTTGCTTAAAGTTTTAAAATGTCACTAAAGAGATCTGGAGAACCCAGGATGCAAAGAAACTGTACGTAGTCTTTGTGCGGTCTGCCCTACAGCACTTATTTCCCTCCTCAGAAGGTGTTAAATCCTATAAATATTTATACATAGCTATTTTTTACATGGCATTTAAAATGCAGCTGAGTTTTTACCACCTATTTGGGGGTTTAAGGCTTCTAGCTTAGGAACAGGTCAGTTGTGGTAGCAGCCCAAGTGGTATGTATCTCTAGGGAGCAATGCCTATATGAGATGCCTGAGGTTAGGTAAAATGGGTATAATCTGTATTGAAAGCTTTTAAGTTAATTTTTGCATGTCCTCTTACTTTAAGTATATGCATAGTCCGTTGGGTGTGATTTGCATGACGGTCTTTTTACATCTTTGGCAGTGTGAAGAAGTGCTAATATGTGCTTTAATGTCACAGAATGGGCAGTTTAAAGTTGCTTTAAATGTAAATAAGAATTGGTCTTTTAAAATTCATTGGTATAGTGGTATATAACATAGAGATAAGCAAAAACGTAGAGTGAGTAAAAGGACTCATATGCCTAACAATTTGCAGGAGAGGACCTTGCGCAAGCATGCTTCTCTTTTGTAGGCAAAACTTATTCCATGATTGAAAATGTAAGTAAGTGAAACAAGTTAAGCTATTTTGTTCCATGTAAAAATATTTTTTTGGCAGTAGTTTGTCATTTCCTAGATTTGCTCCAAGTCAAAGCTGTTTGAGAATCAGAAACGTTGGAGGTTTCTTGTGTTTAGTATGGACTGGTGCCTTTTGTCATTTGAGAAAAAAAAAAATAAATGGCAATGGAAGCTATTTTGCTAATGTTTTTATCTATTCTGTGACTGACATCAATAATACATAACAGTTCCATTGACATTGCATCCTGTCCAATGGACCCACTGACCTGATTCAATGTCAGCTGAAATGCCTCGTACATCATAAACATACAGGATTTCTCACAGATCCGTTATCCTCCCGCCCGGTCCAGGAGTGCCAGGGATCCAATACTAAGCCAACGGGAGTTTGCATTCTTTTTCTTCAGTTTATATTTTCTTTCACCCTATGAAGGAACAACTCTATACTTTGTAGAATGTAACTGGGAGATCCCTACACATTTTATGAATACATGAATGATAATGATGTCAATAGTCGTTCAGATACTAGGCTGATAAGACTGTGGTATAAAAACCCAGATAAATACCTCATACCTTGTCAGGAGAGCCTGCAAACCTGATATGTCATTCTGTCTTATTGTGCGAGAATATATGAATCATAATGTTCCTATTAACATTGTACAAAGTCTGCGGTAGTTGCAGGCTGCACCCAATGACAACTTTTATAAAAATATGGATATTTAGCATCTGCCCCTGCTGTGATTTCATTGCCCCTAAAAGCAAAGGGAACACAAATGAAAAGTATTTCAAGGTTTTCAGTTGGTCCCCCTTAACAGTACACTGTGACAGTATATATTTGTTTTACTACTGAGCCTGTTTAGCAGTCAAACTGTAGGAAATTGAATATACACTTACTGTATAAAAATGATATGCTTGGTTAGTGATACTTTAGAAGAAATAAGTGCATCAATCATAGAATAGCAGGTTGTCAAGGATTTATATGTAGGAAAAACACAGAACAAAGAATGTAATGCATGTTGGGCACCTTTTTACAAAAGTTTCGTGCCAAAGTTGATTTACAATAAGCTCTTCCCTCCCTCTCTCCTCCCAAATTCTTCTAAAGAAACGTTCAAAGAAATCTGAGCAAACTATCATGCTCTCTGTTCTGACATGTGTGTAATTACAAGATCATCCTCATTGTGAATTTTCTGTTTGGTTGATTTAAGAAAAAAAAGAGGTGCATCATCTTAATGCTGTTCTGCCATTCAAACTCAGAAGGGTAATTTTCCTCAGAAGTTAATGGGAAGAAGATGACTTAATAATTAGCCTGGTTTAGACAGGGCCAGATCCTTGACAAGGAGCAGTGCCTGCACCCAGAGCTTGTTTTGGAGGCTGAGCAGTTTTCAGGTGGAGCCTGTCTGTGGAGTTTCGTTATAAGAAGTACTCTGCCCCGAAAGGAGGGCTCCGAGATGTGCACTGCAGCTGTCCCAGGCACCATTTCTGTCCAGTGGTTCTCCTGGGTGCGTTGGTCATGCTCAATTTCCCATCAGAGCCCTCTGAGATGTGCAGAGCTGACACACCACCTGTACGACGCACAAGCTTTCCTGACAGTGTGTGAAAACCTACAGATTAAAACTGCCACGAAGTAGCCTATTGCTATGGACTGTTGGATCACTCTGCCTGATCCAGACCCAAAAGCATGACACCAAGCCTGCTTCTGTCCAAACGCAAACTCAAATTCTCCGTTATAAAGCAGCGTAATACTTCAGCTGGTACAAAGATTCCTGGATTTCCAGCTCAGCAGTTCTTCCCTCGCTCACCGTTTCTTCTTTGGGGCATCCATTCACCCTTCCGTGTGTGTGGTTCCCTTCATTATATGGATTTATGCTACAGACATATGGCTCTAGTTAACCTGACAATAGCTCTTGCTCCCTTCTAAGAGATCTGTTACAGAGAGGTAACCATACACTGTAATAAAATATAACACAAAGACAGGAAAGACCCTTTTTTTTCAGCAACAAAGGCATCTTTTGAAGTTCACCTTGGTACCAATACAACCATCCTAAATATTAAAACAATTGCAGTTCGTGTCTGTTGCTGGCCAATATAAAGGAACGATTCTTCAAACTTCTATCTCTAAATCCTTATTTAAGTGTTTCATTGGCTACTCATGTAACCTGTGCTCTCTACTAGGGAGAACCAAAGCAAATAAGCATTGATTAGGCTATCTCAAAACTACTGAAACGCATAAGTAAGTGGCCACTAATGCCTCACCACCCCTCTAGTTACCATGCGTAAAAGTCCCCATTTGGACCACCATTTGTCAGTAGAGGCATAAGAGCTAGAAAAGTTCAATGTTTCTTTCTTTTCCTTTCAAGAGCAGAATAAGAAAAGGAGTAGATTAAAACAATTTATTCTATTAGGAAAAGAACAAAACTCTGTGAATTTTATCCACAGGTTTCCTGAACAGAGAGGGCAATCTGCATGTGATTGCAAACACCCCTGCGATCCCTGGGATCCATGAGCAAGGGCCATGCGTGGAGAAGCAATGGTCCATTTATCATCCCAATGTCACTTCAACTTTTGGTACTTCTCACTTATGACTTTTTTCAACCAGAGCTATTCCTGGAGAAGTGTCAAGACAGTGCTTCAAGGACAACTGCCTCCTCCAAACCCCTCACTTCTGAGGAGACTCATGTATGAGTCACAGTGATGACATCCTCATAGCATGTTTTTATTCCCTCACCTTAATCCATCTGGCTACGTTTGTAGAGTGGAGTGAAGGCACAGTAAAATTGCTTTATCGGTTTGACTTTCTAGCATTAAGCAGTTTAGTAGCATGAAGGCTTATAAAATCTGTGTTATTTAATATATCATTGTCTGGAGAAAATAATATTCTTAACTGAAACTTATGGACGTCTTTGTGTGTGTTTTGGCATAGTAATTTCAGCCTGGTCTCCACATTAATCTCATTTTTGTTGATTTCATTGCTTTTAGAGTCCTTTAATTTCCCTTTAAATTAAACAAACAAAACTCCACAATTATTTTTTCCAGGACAAAACAGGTATGTACACAGGTACAGACAAGCTCATGCTGCACAAGAATGTAATGAAGATATTAGTAAAAGCAGAAAGCATCAGCTCTGTGTGCAACTGGGAACTGAACTCTGTATCTGGAAGTATTCCTGTATCTCAAAGTTCAAGGTGCAAGTAAGTGGAATTTAGGTATCTTCTACAGCATAATTTTTAAGTGGAGTTTTCATGTAGTCTCCAAATAAATTAATCCAATGATTTACTCATTGGCTATCCTCTCCCCATTAGCTCCTGGAAGGTATAGACTTACTTTTGTGGTTTTAGTATTTCATCATTATCAATTTCTTGGCCCTCTGTATGGATTTCCTTTTGGGTAGCATTTGCATAACAAATGATCCAGAACACCTGTGCAAAGTGATGCAGAAGAGGGGTGTGTGTGTGTGTGTGTGTGTATATATATATATTAAGCATTTATTCTAGCCCTTTAACACCACCCTGGACTCTAATCCAGCTGAGGACTTCTGTGACCCAAACCCAACATTTCTATCCACTGTGAAAGGGAATTGCGACTTTATAACTCTGCTAAAACTATGTCTAGATGAAGACTTTCACATTTTTACAGTGAGGTTAATATTGCCACTAAATTCTCTAATACCAAGCAGCCTACTAACAGCCTGGTGTGATCTCCCAGTGAGTGTTTTGTTATGTTGTAAACTGATTTTGTAAAGCTGCAAAACCTTGTGCGCTCAAAAATTTCTGGACACCAGCCAGATTCCTTTCAATAGGCCTAGCTGAGACACCATGAGCTGAAGACCTTGGAGCTTGTTAGCCTTTTCTGAAAATCTTTATAGCTTGGGAAATAAGTCTATGTACAGTTGATGAGTTCCTTCTGACGTTGTGGATGTTATGAATACACATCACAGATGTATCTACCACCAAACCTCATTGGATGGCTGCACTGGAGGGCAGTGCTGGACAAAGGAAAAAAACCAGTGCCAAGCTGCTCTACAAGTAACACAGCGATCACTTGTTGAGGCTCACCGGGACAGTCAAACTCTAGAAGGTAAGAGCTCCCTGCATTTCCATCATAGAGGACCATGCTCTGTCCAAGCACAGGAGGATTGTATGAGGAATTTCCTAAGGAAGGTGAGTTTGGCTGCATATCTGCATGGAAGTCAGACTTTTTATTTTTAAGTGTGCTATGAAGCATGTGCTGGATTTAAATCACTCTCTAGAAGATTTGATTCTATTTTTTTTAAACTGTCTCTTTTTCACAGATAGTGTGCCAAGCTCAATGTCTGGGAGAAGAAGTTCTGCAATACCTTAGAGCCTCAAAACCCAGTTCTGGGGTTTCAGAAAACCTCACTAGGAAGTACCAGCTGTAGGAAGGAGCTCAAAGAAGGAGTCTATACTCAGGAAACACCCCAGTGGGACTGTACTGTAGCCTAATTATATAAGGGGAATCTGAGCGGTGTATATATCCGGGGGAGGATCCCAACACTGCATCCTGATGGATGTTGAGCAAGGGGGAGCACAACCAAGCTGTGGGACTTGCTCTCAGCTCTCTCTTCTGCTCCTCCGTGAGCAATCCGCTGGATGAACAACGCTGGTGCTGAAGAGCATGAGACCAGAGAAAAGCAGAGGTGCCAGAAGGGAAATGGAACAGATAAATACTCAAAAAGTTGCTAAAAATATGAAGTACTAACAGCAAGTCATATAATATATAGCGCTTTTCATCCTGGGACAATAGGGGATGATTCAGAAGCAGTATTGAAGCCAGTCTGCAGTACAGGCACTTGTCAGGTGGCAAGCGGCATTTTTCATGTTAATGGAAGAAGCATATTGTGTTCAAACACTTCAGATTCAACTCTGTTCTTATAAAAAGTACCTTGGGATTTCTAGTGAACACGAGGGAAAATAAGTCTTAGTCACTGAGAACTCCAATAAAGATATGCAAATAGGACAGCTCAGCTTATCTGCCTAAAAAGTTTGAAAGGTTTAGGTAACTTTGCCCAGATTCAGACTTTTTTTTTTTCCACATCTTCTAGCTATTTCTGATGTGACTTGTTACACTTTGTTTGTTCGTCTTTCTGTAGAGATAGGTTGCTATTCAGATACATTTTTTCCTCTTTGTTATCAGGGCCAAGGTGATAAAAACAGGAGGGAAACAAGGAGATACAGGATGAATATCCAGAAAGTGTTTCCACACTGCAAAAGGTTGGCGTAGAAGAATGAAAGACAGGGCAAGTACTGGATCTCTACTAAGGACTGATATAAGACATTATCCATCAAACACTTCAAACTATCTGATCCAGTCGCTCTTGTCATGAGTTTATTGGCTGTGGTACTACTTCTGAGTCAGCCCAGGTACCGAACCGTGCCACAGAGTTAGTCAAAGGCAACACAATAATAGCGTAAAAGTTGCAGGAGGTGAATGCAATGCTGGAAATGCTATTGATGGCATTACTTTTTTATTTAGTAGACAGAATTTAGAATGGGAATAAGGATTTGTCTGTCATCATCACATCAGCCATCAGTTCAGCGCTGCCCTAGGCAATGAGTATGCTGTTACTAATTTTAGTTTGTTTTGTTTTCGTTCAGTCCAGTTAATTTTTGAGGTTCATTTAGTTGCTGTTAATAAAAAAGAAAGACGGAAATACCGTGTACTGGCAAGGGAGGGTACTCAGAAATCTAACCCTCAAATCACAATTCCTTCAGTTTTTGCTAGTGACATGACAGCGAGTTAGTTATTTCCTTCAGAGACAGGAGCAACAACTTGACTTCTCTTCGTGACTTGGTGCTTTCTCTTGGGGGACCAATGTCACAGCCACATCCTGCAGACTGCCTCACATTTGCATTGCCTTTGGAAAGAGCACTTCCGATGCTGAGCGCTGGAGGGTTTGTACTTAAGAGGAAGAGATTGAGAGAAAATGCACTAGAGGTACTCAAAATAATGATTGAAGATGAATGACTTGCTGTTCTGCATGTAGTCTCTAAACGCCATCATTAGAGCTAACTGGGTAGTGGACTGGTAAAAGGAGATGTTGCCTTTGCTCAAGTTGTGATGAAACTCTGCAATTCACTTCTATGGGAAAAGTGAGTCAGAATTTTCTGAAACTGAAAAAATACTCTATCTGTCATTTCTTTTGTTATTCACATGGTATTTAGAGCCCAGTGGACAGAGATAGCTAAGCTGACACAGAGGTCACTTCCAGTTCACAGTGGCTTTGGGGCACAAATTATTCACCTGACAAAGTAACACTTTGTTCTTTCCTAGCACCATTCCTGTATTGTCACCACTTTACAGTTATTGAGTGTCTGTAAATCCCTCTGCTGCCCCACATGTTGCCTTTGATGTAGGTGAGAACAGATATATCCATTTTACAAATGATCAAGGAGTGAGGCACTGAAGTTAAGCCGCTGACCAAAGGATACACGTTAGGTCAAAAAGGAATTTTGAAGGAATTTGGATGCTGGTCTCCTTCTCATATCACTAGCCTTATCACAAAATTGAATTTTCTTGCCACAAAATGTCCAAAGCTGAGAGTTTGCAAAATAACATGATTTTGTTTGTGCAGAATACACCTGGTACAAGCCCCTGGCAGCATCATGCAAGGATCCCAAGATAGCTCTGAACAGGCAGGCTCTTCAAGTAAGGCACAGCAGTATCTGCAGCATCAGTGCAGCGTCGAGGAAGCTAGCCAAAGTGGATTGCCCTGCTGAGATTGCTGTGCTGCTTCCAGGGCTTCAGGGAGACCAGTGCCAGGATTTCATGGCACTGCATCATGCTCTGTGGATGCACCCAAATCTCCACTGATCTGCAGCCAGGAGCTCTCAGAAACAGCAGCACAACATGTGCATGGAAAGTGCAACACTTCTTTTGTGCTAGTACGGCCACAGTTTTAATTACGATGAGGAGTCTTGCCTTCATTTCATGCCAACCATGCATTGCAAACCCAGAAGCGTTTCGACAAGAGAGGCCCAGCTGACAGTGCAGTCTGCAGAGGAGTTTTTCTTCACTTCTCTGGATGAGGAGCACATTTATGCATCTCTCCTCACCAGCTCCCCATTCAGGACAATCGGGAAAACCAGTGCACGTGGGGACAGCAGGACAATTAAAAGCAAACCAGGCAGGAACTGTTGAGAGTTCTCAGTGCTGTAAAATGAAGTCAGAAACCTCATCTATGCAACATTTTGACACCTAAGAGCTGCCTTGCATTCATTCAAAAGCCAGTGGAAGGGCAGCCTCTGAACCTCCCAGGTCCAAACAGCTAGCAAGGTTCATTTCCTCGTACCCATTGAACAGCGATGAGGACCACTGGAGGTGCCGCATTGTGTAGCAATAAGAGATTTGTCACGGTCTGAGATGGAAAGCCTACCTGGTATAATTATTTTATATTAAAATAGATGAAGTTTTGATATGGAAGTATAGAATGTTGTACATTACATTAGCCAGAGAACAGGATATTCATCTTTACTTTAATTTGTAGACTTCATAACTTTTTTGCATTCACTGTAAGATAACTACTGTACATTCCTGAAAAATGACATCTTGCATGAAAAGACTTAACAAAGGCCACAGTGCTGATAATTTTCCCGTGGATCAGGGAGGACAGACCTCTCTGTGGTTTCACAGACATGGACCAAGGCTCGCCTTTATCATTTTCAACTAAATTGTAATGCTGTCATGGCTGCACATTAAAGGAAGTTTCTCTTGATGAACTGTTTTACTCAGTCATGTGAAACTTGATTTATTCTCCTGGACCAAACATAAAAAGGGCAAAAACTTCATTTGGGGGACTTGTTTGGTCGGCAAAATGCAGACATAGCAAATGTTTTAGAAATAGGTATATGAATTTATTAAGTTTTTATCTGCTGTTGCTCACCGCATCTCAAAATCTTTGGAAGCCATTTGTGGGATTATACTTTGAGACCTGAGAAACTGAAGGTAGGGCACTGAGTAATACACGTGGAGGAAGGCAGTGACATACTGTCATTGATTATTTTGAACAGCGAGGAGTAAAGTACTTCTTGGAGGACTTTGGCAGAATGTGAATGATGCATGTGCCGCTGGCTGCTTTCTGGATGGTGCTAAAGCATTTGTTTTAAATAATAAAATCTTAATCAGATTACATCTGTACTTTGGAAAGCCTCTCTGGTGCTATGCTGGCTGAGGTTACCTGAGATGACCACCTTCTGTAAGCACCTACACACGGAACATAATCTTGTATTAAAGGCATCTTTAGTCCATCAGACAAAAATGTAACAAAACCCTGCGGCTGAAAGCTGAATCTGCACAAATTTGGACCAGTAATAAAATAGATTTTTAAGATCAAGAGTCTTTCCAAACTCATGACCTACTCTTGTAGTTGTTCTCAGACTGCTTCTGCTCTGCGGTTGAGGCAGATTTTCAGATATGCTGTACCCAAAAATAAATGCAATTTCCTGTTCAGTTTACGTATTTGTACTTACAAACACTTGCAATCAGGAATTCCAGAGAAGTGGACTTTTCAGTTTAAAAAACGTAAAAATACCTAATTGTAATTATTTGTAACCAAAGAAATCCCTTAAATATGCAACTTGCACCTTAAAGGTGTCATCAACATTGATTTAGGAGTCTGTGTTCCACAAACTTGCAACATTTCAACAGATTAAAAAAAAAGAAACAAAGCTCAACAACCTTTAATTCATGTTATAATAGTTTAAAAGAGCATTAACTGAACTACCAGGGAAAATGAAAACCAACAATCAGATAGAGTCATTACTCTATATTATGTTCTACAAGATTTAAATTCCTGTATTAAAAAAAAAAGCAGATATTTATATTTTTGTTGTTGTTTTTCTTCCTTACCCTGGACATATGGCACTTAAAATTGTGCACAGACCCTTTGTAAAAACAGTGTGAGTTAAGCACAGAGTATTGCCTAGACATGTATCTTTAACTGTGAATTTCTTTGCTTTGGTACCAGAGGGTCAAAGTCAGATTTTAGGTGTTAACCAAACATAGGATGCGTTTGGTTGTTTTGCCATCAATTTTTAGCATGTGAAAAACTTGATGACTCTTAAATAATTAACTGTTTTTAATAAGTGTCAAAACTGTCTCCTGGTTTCCGTTTGTCCTTGTGACTCAGGCAAAGCCCTGCTTTAGAGTTGTCTCTTGCTGCTGGCTGGTTTGTGAGTGGCTGGGAGATAGGCACCCCCCCCAAAACTTTTCAGTGACGACAAATCATAACTGGTTTGGAAATGAATCGATTTGCAAGGCCTGTTGCCAGAGGTCAAATTTGCAATTGCATGGAAATGTTAAGGTGCAATTGCTTCAGGCTTTAATGAACTCCAAAAAGAAATATGCAGGCCTCTCAAGCTCATCCATTAGATCCTGACCTACAAATGGCAAGGAATAACAGCAATGCAACCAAGAGGTGTGCTGACTAAGGGAATTACATTGATACAATTAGTTTTACATGTTTTGGCATTTAATCCTGATGTCTAGGCAAAAGAGATAGATAGCACAGGGAAATTACAAGTAACGGTAGGAACGGTGTTTCCGACGATGCGCGGATTTCCTCCTGCTCTCCCTTGCCCCTTGCGGCATCAGAGGCGGCTCTCCTCCAGCTTTGGGAAGAAGAGGGCGGCAGCAGCCGACGGCCCGGCAGCCCTCGGCGGCCGCACGGGGGGCTGTGCGCCCCACAAGGCAGCTCGCCTTGGCCCCAGGGACGAGCAGCAGATGGGAACTCCCCCGGCCAAGGAAATGGGGACAGGGCAGCATTTCCTCTCCAAACCCCTGCCTGCCCAAGAATAGGGAAGACCAAAAATAGGAGTAATTTGAAGAGCTATTAATAGATTGCGTAAACCAACCTGAGCACAAAGAGGAAGGTAATCACACTCCAAATGAATTAGGGGGTCTTTCTAAGGGGATGATGGGAGGAAAGTTTATTTTTTTTATGGGGTTGGGGTTATATTGTATAAATAATATTCACCCTTCTTTTCACAGTAAAAATTCTCTCCTTGCTTGAGACCCCTGAGATTTTAATTTAAAAAGTTGTTACCAGACATGATCTAGAAATAAACACCCCTGTCTGAGTACACGTTAATTGCTGGCGGCTGGAGGCGAGTGTCTGCTCCGAGTATCTCAGCTAAGCTCTCTCCTCTAATGAGACAAACTTCCCACAGTCCTGGAGAGCCGAAAAATCCAGCTCTGAACGCGCAGCTCCGCCTGACCTCGAGTTGTTAGGCTGGAAAGTGTCCACGTCCACTTCCATGCTGCTTTGTGAGGCTCGCGCCCTGATGTTGTGATGAAGAAATGCTGTGAAGGGATCTGGCATACTTCAGTGCCAGGTACAAAACAAACAAGCAAATAAATAAATAAATGCGGTTCTCATTTGGCACAACCTCCTAGCAACATAAATAATCAAAACCTGATTATCAAACTGGTCAGTTTAAAATGAAAATAATGATCTTCCTTTGCCTTCCTGCTCCCATCAGGATGATCGCAAAAGGTTATCTGTTTTAATAAATCAATTAGACTCAAGAAGCTGGCTTATTCGCCAGTGGGAGGGTTTAGTTTTCGCAACCCAAGGGCAGCTTCCCGGGACATCTCAGCCCCAAAGGTACCACCCAGCAAGTGGCCTGGCCAGGGCACTTTCGGATGAGCGAGCGCAGGTCTCAGGGCCAGCTCTCAGCCAGAAAAGACAAACCCTGGCAGGGCAGGCTGAGCTGCAACGCCCGGTGCCGTGCAGTGGGTGCACAGGGAAAGGGAGGAGATGGGTACCTTCACCCCCTGCCCCCTCCCCTGCCCCTCTCGTGGCCAAAAGCCAGTACTCTGTGGTGGTTCAGTGGAGGTCAAAGAGTTGAGAAGCAAAAACAAGAAGAGAGAAAAGAGGTTCTCTCATTTATTGAGAATCCTGCTTTGAGCCCGGGTACCAAGGAAAGCAGCTCTGCTTGTATGTAACGCGGTACGTTACAGTGTCTTTTTTCCTCTTTTCTGCCTTGCTTTTTTTTTTTTTTTTTAAATTCAAGGGCCAGGTCATTGCTTCTGAACCTCTCTCTCAAGAACTGACACTTAAAGTGCAAATGAAGCTAATGACAAGAGACAATATTTTAATGTTAATTAGATATTTCATGTGTCTTAGTTCATCAGAGCAATATTGCTCTTTTATGTATTACATGAAAGCAGAGTTTTAGCTTGGAGGAAAACAGGGAACACAGTCGGTCACAGAAGTAGTATTCTTGGTTTTGTAATTATTAAAATTATTGTTACATTTAGGAAATCCAGGAAACTTTGAAAGGAAGATACTTAATAATAATAATAATGGAGCTACTGCGCTATAGGAAGCCCTGGCAAAGGCTTTACATCTTTCTTTTTCCTCCTACATGAGCTGGCATTGTAAAAGCTGTAGTCTCCCAGGCTCTTGCTAGGAGAGCAGACTTGGCTTTTCTGCAGAATTATATTGATATATAATGTGGATACTAGGTCTTTCTTTACCTGGACTCCCCCCTCCTTCCTTGCCTATGACATATTATCTTTGTAATACTTATGTTAAAACAACGAGATGAGCTGCTAACATTGTACATCCCTAATGTACAATGGCCTAATGATGATGTTCACCAGAACTAGGTACATAACGTACAATATTTTCTGTGAATGTTTGCATTCCTTGTGGCCTGGTTTCTGCTCCTTTTGCGTTCTTTCACTGGCTATTTGAGAAGTTGCATTTCACTGCCAGGAAGTATTTATACAAAGCAAATTTCAAAGTTGTGCACATATTTGAAGAAAATGAAATTTAAGGCCCTGTCACAGCAATGAGCTCCTTCCAGAGAGACCTCGTGCGTGGACTCTGAACACAGAAAACGCCTGGAGAAGGTCACTGCCTTGGCAGCATCTGCACTCACACCCCCCACCCCCCAGTGTCCTGGCTGTGGACACTCACTAATGCAGTCACTTTAAGGTGGGTTTTTATCAGGTAAGAGAAAAACCAAAAATCATGTTATGATTGCCTGACCATTTGTGTTTCAGCTGGACTTGCTTTTGGGATCACTCTGGGCAGAATAAAGACATTAAAAATAATATTTGTAAGGAACAACAGAGCATCTCAAAGTAAACTTGTATGTATTCTGGAACAGGAAACATTTTTTATTTAGCAGTTGGAGTGGGTGCCTACACCTAACAAGAACAGCAGTGTAAAAATGTAGTTAAGCCTTCTATTTTTGTCCACATCTAGTATTTAAAAAAAAAAAAAAGAAAAGTGTTAGGTCTGTGGTTTCTTCATATGTTGTAGAGAGCAAAGACACAACAGAGAGTGAATTCATTGAATAAAGTAGTATTGCAGCTGATTTCCTTGGCTTGGAACATCCTTGCTACTTTCATTTTCACAGTGTTTAACTACACTTTTTTTTTTCAACATCATGTATCCTGGAGGGGAATCAAATTTATGGATAAGCCTTTCATGTAAAACACTGAAGTTTAGGTGAGGCAGTTTCTTAACGATGCTGACTCAAAAATATTACTAATACCAGAGCTGACTATTCCACCTAAATGAGAGTGCCGGGGATGAAATGAGGAGTCCGGGGTCACGAGGGCTGTTTGCAGATCACGCTGCATTCCAAAGAGGTTCGGGTTCCCATCTGATTGGGAAGCTCGGCTGGGGAGCTCCCACTGGCCAGGGCTTGAAGCGGGTTTGACGCTTCAAGTGACGAGAAGCTGGGGAGTGAAAAAGATCTTGCAGCGTGTAATCAGCCCGTCCTGCTGGGGATCAGTGGCAGCACTGGCGTCCGCTCCGGGACACCCTGGGTCTCGTTCTTTCCCATCTCTCGATGTATATTAGCATTGGAGACAACATGCCAAAAGGATGCCAGAAGGAGGATTTTTTTTTTTAATGAGGGGGGAAATAATTTCATAACCCAACATTAAATGTATGCACACATAAGATAGATAGACATGTGCTCACACACCCCAGCAACAGCAACCTTGGTCCTGTAACTGTTTGCTTACATAAAGGAATAAAACTTGTGTGTTTGGGGTTCATTAATATACATTAACAATTGTAAATGTTCTGCCTGAATAAAAGCTGTTTGCTTTACTACTTCAGGGTTTCTGCGCTTTTGGGACATACAATGGGCAAATCAAATACACTGATAGAGGGCTATAAGTGCTGTAAGTTATATTTAACTAAAATAAACAGGCAGATACAGACTTCTGCTCTGCTATAAAAAGACTGCATATGCTCAATGCAGGTTTTCTTAAGGTAAGGGACAGAGCTTAGGAAGCTCTAAGGCAGCTAGATTTGCCCATATGGGAAGGCGGTCTTTCACTGATGATTTTGCAGACAGAAATTGCCCATCTGCACTGTTTGCAGGTGTTTTGAATGATTATATTATTAGCTCTGTCTGTTCAACTTTGCTTTTTTATGGTGGCTTTAGTATTGCAGTAAATAAAAAAAAGAAATATATAAGCAGCCATCTGGTTCCCAATTTTTGACTAGCGCTCTTTGTCAAGAAAGAAAAAGAATTCTCAGATATTATTTCCTAGTACTGAAACGCTGGCAAATGAGGAGAACAAATTCCCAAATTCTGACCCGAATATAAAATGGGAACAGAATTTTCTGCTTTTTATTTAACTTGCTACGATGAATCCATTTAAAAGCAATTGTCTCTGTTCTGTTCTCATTTACACCTCTCTGAAGTCAGCAGAGGAGTTCTGGACTTACACCACTCTTTTAGGAGCAGAATCTCCTCCTGCTGAAATGGGGGGGGGGGGGAACACGGACGGAATTAAAGTGAAAACGATCATTGTGAAATAATTTTCTGTTTTTCTAAATCGGCAAGAAAGATAGCAGGGAAGTGGCCCTTTCCTGCTGGATTTTACAGGGGGGATTCACGTTTCTCACAGATATTTTTGCAAAGCAATGAGGAAAATTTGCAAGACCTTTAGAACTAAAGAACAAGCTATTTGCTATCTCAGCAGTAAGTTCCCAATTTTTAGACTGCATTTAGGTTTCTCCAAGCATAATATTTGATTATTGGCAATATGTTTCCAGTTAAATATTTCATATGGTGCATAAAGGCCTCTTCTACTCTCGAGCATTCTGTAAGTATTAATGAAAGCAGTGAATTTGCAGATTTATCTGGTGCCTGAATACCTTTTGCTGCAAATTGTTTCAGAGCTAGATTGCAGCTTCACACAATCATTTAATGTTGCCTCTATATTCATGAAATCGGAATTACGTATCTAAAAGTAGACAGATTGTCAGCAAATCTTCTTTGGAGAGATGGTGCCAGGCCTCACAGATATGACCCAAATCCAAAGATTCTCCAAGTTCACATTCCCCAAGATTTAAAGACATCTGAGGCAAGTACTTAACCTACAATTTGGAAATTGCATTTACCTGCCTGCTCTTTGGTCTGCTGCTGCCTGAAGCTGAAGGCCCTTTGGAAAGAGAGCAGCCTGTAATGGATTGCAAGCGTTACTCTCGCTTGAGCTGTTCTAGGAACACCTCAAACCCACGCGGAGTGAAAAGCAAGTGGGAGAGGTGTGCAGCTCAGGTTTAAGGTGAACCTGGCAACGTTGATGTGCAAGGTGGAGTCACTGCGTCGACTTGCGGGTCACGGGCACAGTCCCTGGTGGGGTGTGACAGCGTCACAGAGCTGCTGTTTACAGAAATGGGCGGTCGTGACAGCAACTTGGCAGAACACTGTTGGTTTTAAGGTTGCTTATCATCATAACGTTCAGTTAAGTATGCTCATCCCCACCACTTATCTTGCCTTGCTAGTTTAGTAAAGGGCCTCATTTCTTCACATCTTTTTGTCCTATCCAGACTATTAGCTCTAACCTGCTCGTCCTTTCTGAGTCTGGGCAAAATATACACATCATGTTGGTGGGGCTTGGACATAGCACATGGCAGGTAATTGCTTGGGGTTTGGTTACGGGAGGTTTTATACGTGCACTCTGTGTTTCTGCTTACTTTCTATCAGTTCAGCTACTAAACTAAAACAACACACTCATATACTTCATTAATCTTCTATGCATCTATGCCATTAATATTCTAGTAATCTGATCATTGTATCCTTAAATTAATAGAAGTCAGCATTCCTAAAAAGATTATACACTTTTGCATCAGCCATGTGAATAATGGTAACACAGATACTAACTCTTCCTCATGCCGGGTACACAGGTAATGTAAGTATGGCTAGGATCTCACTTTAATCCTTAAGAGATCTCTTAATTCTCTAGATGCCATTGCTAAGGCTGAGAAATCATGTTTTTCAGCAGACATTGTGATCCATGCACTGTTAGGAGACTGTAGCAGCTGAATGGTGAGACCAGAAATGGGGAAGGTAAACAACTCTGAGCAAACCGTGCTCTGTTGTGGGAACTTCTCAGTGAGCTACGAAAAGAAAATGCTTGCAGAAAACATCCAGCTCTTCATGTTCCTGTGATATGTGTGCGTTTGTGGGAAGACAACCCTAAGCAAAAAAACCCCACCAACCCAAACAACTCCTTTGATTTGTCCTTAGTATTCAGCAGCCTATAGCTGTGTCTAGGAAGGCCATCTGGATACCTTCATTAAAGCAAGGTTTTATTTTGTGCAGTAAGGTCAGCTCTGATAGAAATGGAGCTCGCTGAACAAAGCCAAAAGAGGTTCAACAGCTTTCGTTTGTGCTTCCAGTTTAATGGTATGAGGCACAGCAACCAGGCAGGTTTCCGTCATGCATTCCCGCACCGTGCAGTGTGCAGAAGAGAGCCTGGTCCCAAAACCGGAAAAACTGTAAGGTTTAGGATCTCACTGGTGTGGCTCTCCTATTTCTAATTTCAGTGCTATTTGGCAGTTTCTGCTCTACTGGATTTGTCTCTGGCATATCAACGCAGCGGAGCACAAGGCACAGACACACTTCAACAGTGAGGAACAGGTCTGGACATCAAGTCACCTGCTTTGTATTTCTCTCTGCCAGCTATGACTTGGGTATGTTGTTCATTTTCCTAGCTATAAAATGGGTACAGCTACACCTCCCAGCCTCTCTGAAACTTATTTTAAGACTGATGAAGAAGTCTAGAAAAGCACTATTTTTTTATTATTCATTGACAAATTTGGGGAATGTTTTGAATCGCTGTGGGATTATGCAGGGCGAAATGTAGTTTGTGGCTGCAGATCCACAAGGGATAGTCATGAGATATGAATTTCTGTCCTCTGGATCCTGAGATTGGGTGTGCTTTTGTTGCAGATTTTCTCTCACTGTTTCCATATCCTAGTTGATCAGTACAAAATGACTAAACCTGAGAGATGGATTTATTTCTTAACTAATGCAAATAATCATGTTGGTTATAATTGTTATTAGGGCTCCTTTGGGAATCTGTTGTTACAAGCACTCAACCCTTTTGTCTCTCCTTTGGGTCTCCAGGCTATGTTGCAATTTATAAAGATACCAGACCTTAGGCTAAATCAATGTCCTTAGGGTTATGAGATGTTGCTAAATATCAAAACAAAATCCCAGTGTTCCAGTTCTTTAACTTCACTATGTTTAATTAGCCATTCCAATTAACCTTCCCTTTGTGTTCCCTCATGTTTAAAGGGTTATATTAAAAGCACTGTAGAATTAAAGCCATTTAAAATATGCTGAGTATATTTCAAGGCATTCAGAAAGCCTCTTACATGAAGCTGTCCTCATTTCAGTTTCGCTAATGACCGGTCACTGGGGGCATATTTTCAAACCTCTGCACCTAGGTTGCAAAAATTGTAACAATATACCTACATGTGCATCCAGGTCACAGCATGTTCAAATGGGAAATCACTTTTGCAGACCTTTTACCGCTTTGCTCTCTATGCCTGGGGACGCAAAGGACGTATAAACGAAGGTAGACGCATTCTTTCTCTGAGAATTTAGACATCGCCAAGCATTTAGACAATGTTTTTTTGCTCAGAGGCCTGACAGAAAGACAAACACCGAATCAGTATCGCTGAATTCTGGTTTCTGAGGTACTCCAGGTAATTCCCAGAGTTAGAAGACACTGCAGTGTGAGAAACATGGGAAAACCACGGGGAAACACTAAGCTTCTCATCCCTGCTAGTTCATAGGATACGATTCCTGCATTCTTATGGATGGATGAATAGTACTGAGTAAAAACCTGATCAAACAGTAAGCTGCAAGAGCAATAAATTACCGGCGCGCTCCCTGGCCTATGCTGCCCCGCACACCTCGTGCCAGGGACAGGCAATGTCGGGGTCTGTTCAGGATGATGTGATAGGAGGGTCTCCAAAACTGTTTCTGTAGTCTTTATGAACCTATGCATTTGTAAATGTATGCTGATAGCACTCTGTGAGGTAGGAGAATACTATTATGCCCATTTTATTATGCCCAAGGGTGACTACGTTTTTTAGATTTATGTTATATTAGGCAGCTTTTCACTTATTATTCTCTGTGCCTAACTCTCTGGATGCATTTTATAAGCCATCAGGATTTAAGTCATGGCTATGGATTTTGTTACGGGGGAGCACATACCTAAAAAATCCCTGACTTGCCCGGTGTCATTCTGGATGTCTGTGGCAGAACTAGGAACAGAAACCAGTCTATATATTTAATACCTGACTCTTTCCTATGTAACTTTCTCCAGCAGTTGTATTGAAAGATCATTTTAATTCATAGTTTTGTTTGTTGGAGGATATAAATTTCTCAGGGGTGAAGTATGATGACAAAACAGCATTTATTTTTCTATTTTCTATAGTTGGAAGGAGCTGAGATAATTCTAAAACCAGGCTACAGTGTTATTTTAGTTAAATTTGTTCCATCGGGGAGTCTGTCTTTAGACCTTCCTTTGGTCTTTATAAAGGATAGGGAGGAAAAACAAAAGAGATGTTTATTTTATTGAAGCTGTGATATTAGAGACTTTCCCTTAAGAAATCTGTTGGAGTCTGTCTTTGTTTTCTAAGACAAGGTCAGTTAAAAATATATCATGTTTTGTGTTAAATAGTTTGATGGCATAAATTCAATAAAGACATTGTCTGGTGTCCTCACTGGATGAGTCATATGAGTTACAAAGGACACTAAGAAAAGCAAAGATCCATTTCCCTTTCCTCCTCCCTCTCCTCTGCTTTTCATTGGCAACAGTAAAGTTCAACGGCAAGGCATGTGATTGTAATATAATCAAATAACCTGCTGGTGTCTCATAAAGAAGTACTGGTTGTTTAAATGACTATTCATAACAGACTTAGATGTTTCATAGCTGGTGATAGTTTAAGAATCAGATAACATCAAATCGGAGTATGAGCTTAAGCTCCTTTGAAAATGTACAAAGAACAAAGCCAACAGCATTACTGATGACTGACTAGTTGGGGGAGACGAAAACAACGAATATATTTAGGATTTTTATCAAGCCTGCCAAGGAATCTCAATGGGAGCAGCTATATAGGCATGTGATAAGCATCACAGAAACTAGAGATACTGAGAGCTGAAGAATATGGGACATTTAGTACGTCTAGCTCCATTTTTACACCAGCCAGTCTCTAGTAAAATAGATTATACAGAAAAGAGGGACGCCAAATATAAATCATTCTCTAACAGTTCTTCAGGGTGCATTGTTGGGAAACACTCGCTAACAATATGATCAGTTTATTTTGTATATTGACTTTGAAGCCAGTGCAGGGCAAGAAAGAGCTGTGACTCTGCCTACGTGCTGAAACTCTCCCAGTCCCCCCAGCAGGGAAGACCCAGCCTTGTGCCTTTGGCACAACCCTTCCTTAGGGGTGTTTCCACAGCAGATGCCGCTGCTCAGGCTTGCTCCAGAAGTAACTCTTTCGGAGCGAGACATCCTACAGTAGCACAGCTCCGCAGGGAAGCTCATGTTGGGGAACAAAAGCACTCTACGAGAGTGAGAGAAGTATTTTTAAGATTCATTTATTAGCTACTGTATTGCTGGTCT
This sequence comes from Mycteria americana, assembly GCF_035582795.1. Classification (NCBI taxonomy): domain Eukaryota; kingdom Metazoa; phylum Chordata; class Aves; order Ciconiiformes; family Ciconiidae; genus Mycteria; species Mycteria americana. The sequence continues at coordinate 36,893,497 of NC_134372.1, forward strand.
CCTGTTGAGCTAACCTTAAGTTCAATGGGGACAGTGTTTATGAACCTGGCACTTAAAAGAGCAAATTTGGGGGGGGGGGGGAGTATATGTAACATTGATCTTTGAAGACGCATCATTTTGTCTTATCAGCAAAGGGGCATTCAAAAATCAGACAGTTGCCACTGAGAGTGAGAAATAAAACAACAAAAAAAATCCCTCCCTTTGCTTCAGGCTTTTGGATGCACTGGATTAAGTTCATTGCTAATTAGACACAATTGTGAAGCACAATTATTTATGAACCTTCAATGGGCCGAATTCATGAAAGGAATAACGAATATATATTTTCCTTTTGTAGAATTTTAATGAAGAAATGGCATTACTATTCATTATTTATCCACTTTCAAATTGTAATGAATAGTTCTACTGGCAAACACCAAATTTCTGTATTTACAGAAAGGCGGAACATGTGTAGATAATAATACAGTTCAGTATGTATGAAATTCTGTATTTCTATAAATATAGAAATAAAGAAATTATCACCAGGACTATTCATTAAATTTTGAAAGTAGTAAATAATAAATAGGAATAACATTTATTCATTAAAAACCTCCAAACAGAAAATATTGAGTCTTTCTTTCTTAAATAAATCCAGTGCAATATTTCTCCAAGAAAGCTGGCTTTTATGATGATTTTGATTTTTTTTTCTTTTTGACATTGTTTCATATGCAGCCTTTATCCTAAATGCATTTTAAATAACATTAACCCATGTGTTTTCATTAATAGTTGAAATAATACTTGATGCTGTGAAACAAAGACTATTTAGAGAGCCTGTCTTCCCTGGCTGAATAAACTCTTTAGCACCATTCTGACCATGGATATCTGCCTCCTAAGAAAAGATGTTTATGCCCACCTCCCTGAATGGTATCACAGGGGCATTCACACGTATCTGACCCAGGTGTGTGAAGAGGAGGGTGCAAATGGGGCATTTTGATTGCTTAGTCCCCCAAACAGCTCAATTCGAATTGCAGAGCCTGCAATACCCAACTCCTCCATGGATTTTACCGTCAGATGACTCAATGAGTGGAAACCAAACCCCCTCACCACCAGCAACAGCAGGACCTGGCACGTGAAACTCTGAAGCACTCAGTAGCACAAGTAAGACTGCATGGCTTGCCTCTGATGGTTTTTAACCTAATAAGCCCCAATATATGAAAGAAAATCCAAACAAATATTTTCCCATAATTTAGTTTAATATGACTGGAGAGTGAGCCCAATGTATCTCCTCTGTGCAGTGTCACTCCTGTCCTCCAGCCATTGCTCTCCTGGTTTCTCCTGCAGGGGCTTGCTGTCCTCCATCCATAGGGCCACAAGGTCAGCGCTGAAGGTTGAATTCATGTAACCTAAGCAATGTCGTCCCCTAAAAATACACCTAAGGTTTAATTATGTATTGTATTAATTAATCTTCAGAAAGCTAAAACTTCAATACTATTTTAATTCCTTATACAGTAATTAAACTCTTTGAACCTAATAAGAACATAGAGATTAACTTTTTAAACTCCAGTAGAGTACAGGATATTAGAAAAAGCCTTGCAGATGAATTAATTGTGAACTGTCAGGTAAAGAGAGATGCCAACTCTGACAGACAATACTTAATATTTTGGCCCAGTGTAGACCAACCTTAGGGCCTGACCAGGTGGTTCAAGTTCCTTGCAGTTTGGGGCACCTCTCACGCTGCTGACCAACAATAGATCTGTTATTAAACATTTATCCCTTGTAAGGGGATACTTTTTCTCTTTATAGCTAAGAATCTGAGGTCCTGATAAATCTCACAAGTTTAAGATTAATACAAAAGAAATTTAATCTGTTAGTCGTGACTTCTTTTATTAATATCCTGCAGTTTGATTTACATCGTGAAGCGGAGAGAACACACAGTTTTCCAGTTAAAAGGAAAAAAACCGCTTGGTTTTGGAAGCTGAAAATTACCGTCTTACCAGAAGTTTCTGGGCACGTACATCAAAAGTTCGCAGGACAGGTGGGTGGAAGGATGGGTGGATGCATGGATCCATGGATAGTAAACAGACCACAGGCCATAGCAGGATTCATTGCCATTCTCAGCAACCCGTCAGATCAGTCACAACTTTTATATTTTCCTTTGCAATGGGAGTTTTACAAGGCACAAGACCCATTGCAGTTGGCCTTCAATGGGCTCTTCAGCATCCTGCTGCAATGTAACATGTGAATGGTGCTGGTTACCTGCAAAGGAACAAACAAGGTAATTCCTGAACAGTATTCTTCTGAAGGATCATTAAATCATGGTGAGTACCTTCATATGATAGTTCATCCCTCATTCAAGTAGCAATGTAATTTACTAGTATAGGTTGTCACCATTTAGATGTGGTAATTAAATGTTCGGTTTGGCACCTAAGATTTTTGAAGAAAAAAATTCTTAACAAAATGAAAGAATGCTAAAGATTTACTCAAGTTTTGCCTATATGCGATAAAATCTCAACCATTTCAATACTGCTTGCATGCCATTAATACCTCTGCTTTCTGGTTGGCCAAGGTTGCCTTTCGTGATCCAGCTTGTGAAAAGGTTACAGTAGCTGTAGTGCTCTTTTGTGATGGTTATGTGAACAACAGATTTGAGTCTTTAAAAACAACAGGTGAACTTCCAAGTCTTACAGAAAAGACCTTGTAAAGAACGAGAAAGGTATTCAGCTGACCTGCAAGGGACCATTACCTGTACAGCGATGCTGCCGCAAGGAGTCAAGACCTGTTTACATGGTGAGATGTTCCTTTGATATAATAACATTATAACTAATATTTAGAGTTCAATATGCACATAATTCTACATGAGTGTAGCCCATCCCAGTCTCTTCCAAGAATGACAGCAGAAAAAACGGTCCAGAAAAATATAGAACTGGTCACAGGATGTTTCTTTTCTAATGCTGTATCTCTAGATCTTGGTTTATTTTGAAGGAAGACATTTAGTAAGCAAATATACTACTACTTTTACACAATTTTCACTAGGATTAAGCTTAGTGCTCAACTCCTTTGAGGCACTAAGAGGCATGACCATTATTTTAAAGAAAACCCTTTCCCTTTTCAGGAAGTTATGTCCTGTTATATATTGGGTGCAGCGTGGGTTGAAAACCTCTTCGGGAAAGCTGCAGGAGGAGCTGATGTTTGCCTGGAAACATAGCGGAGTTTCCCAAGGTCAGGAGCACGGCAGCACTGCCGTCCTCTCCCGGGGAAACGCCTCCCCAGCCATTTGCAGAGTGAGTGCTGGCGCTGCAAAAAACGGCAGGGCTCTTCTGCGATTGCACCCAAACACCTTCTATTTTGTGCCCTGCTTCTGTGTAACATGGGGAGGAAAAGGCGAAGGCTGGTGGGCTGGGCGGGAGGCTGCGGGGCATGCCATGCTGCAGCGACCGCAGCGCTCGGGCCTTTCAGCAGCTCTTGCTCCTGAGCAGTTTAAACCAGGACTTCTTGCTGGATGGAAACGGCATCTGCCGAAAGGCCCCTTTGCATTTTACACACAGCGTTTCAAGGGTTTCCACGTGGTTCTCAATAGCTGAACCAGAGCTTAAAACCCCACAGTAATCTTGGCCTCCCTCCTTGAGGGCTTGGTTATAGATGATGGCATGTGGTCCTTGCTACAGTCAGATTAGCTTAAAAAACATCTGTTTGGCTTCGGTGTTCTGAATCTTTCTGCAGCAAGCTGCTTTTCCTTGCTTTTCAAGTTTGCTTTCCTGTATGTAACATTTACATCATGATCTAAAAACAATTTTACACATAATAAAGTTTAACTATTTGATATTTTTCATTTCAAAACTAAATAACAGACATTTAAGAGAATATTCTTTTTTTTTAATGACACACATGATAGTATTTTTAAACACCAAATGACATCCGCAGTAAATTTTTTGGTCTTTCTCTAGCAAATACTCTATCAGTAAAGTTTGCCCATATTTACGATTTTTTTTCTTAAGATGTTTTACCGCATTTGATAGAACTAACATCTGCTTCTCCAGGGACTGTCCTATTTATGACAATTGAGGATGTTTTTGAAAACTATTTGAATTAAACTTAGCCTGCTCAGAAGTGTTTCCACAGGAGCTGACTGTACATATACGGTTTTCACTGATGACATTTGACAGAGCTGTTAATCCCTCTTGACTCTGATGTATGATATCACATTACAGGAGCCGGAGCAATCCACTGATATACTCACATGCAAAATAACATTTACCGATTAGTTACCGTTTGTTCTGCTCAAAACCAAAATCCCTGAAACAAGCCGTTTCATCGACAAAGAAGGAAGGAGGCAACGCTCCCTATTAATATTGCTCTTCCCCCCTTGAGGTGATGCTTTTCCTCCCAGACGCTGGGAAATCCCCCCTGCTGTGCCCGGTGTCCGGCAGCTGCTTGGCGACAGCGGAGGAGGATGCACCGGCACCTGAGCGGTCCCCTCGTGCATCACACGGCGGCGACAGCCCCACCACCTTCCTCCATGCTGTGGCACAGACTTGTCTTCCAGGCTCCACCAATTTTTGCTTAAATTTCTACTTTGTCCCTTTTTGGAGGCTATGCAGATGGGCAGCCAAGTCAGCCTGCTCTCTGGATGAAGTCAGACTTGAAGGCTGGCCGGACCCTCGGGAGCCACGTGAGCTCTGGAGAGCATGGCTCCGGGAGAGAGGATGCCCACAAAGCTGGTGGCAGCCCTGGTGCTTCTCCCCTGCCCGGCGGTGAGCAAGGCGTGCCGCAAGGCAGGTGAGAGAGCAGCGAGCACGGCTGCCTTTCAGAAGTGAAATGCTCCTGATGTTGCTATGGCACCTTCTCCTGGCACAGGGTGGAGGTGACCTGACAGCAGGTCCCTCTGCGCTGTGCTTATCCGGCGCGGCCCCTCAAACAGCAGCCGCTTTTCTTCTGCCATTTGGCCATAGAAATTTTGCCAAGACTTTTGTTTCAGCCTTCCACAGAATGAAGTCCAAAAGGAGTAATTGTGAAAAGAAAGACATTTTTGCCAGCTGAGTCTCAATTATCACATCAGCAGCCATATTCTTGTGTGTACACTGTCTTTAAAAAAAAAAACCGCACTCCAAAGTGCAAGAATTCTTTTGGGATTGTTACTGATGAAATCTCTTATTTTCTCTAAAGAGTGACGGTCCTTAGGGAATTGTCACAAGTTATAGGAAAAGCAAGGTGTTGCAATGTAATGTAACATTATGATTTAAGTGCTACTGGCTGATTATCATTTCTCTTAAGTGCTGAATCTGCAGTATCTTTTTCTGCCCACTCTTAAGAAACCTAATGCAAGGGGAAAAAAAAAAATCTCCAAAAGATAGAAGTGATGCTTCTGCATTAAAGTGGTGTCTTTGGACTTCATAAATTTGATTGCAAATATAATTCTAAACATGACACTATTTATGTTGGAAATCTAAAAATAAATATTTTCAGTTGTTTGCAAGTCTCTAAATCAAAGTCCTAAATGGAGTCTTCGCCAGTAGCCTTTCTGGTCTTTTTGCTCGTATCTGAATCTTTACTCTTTGGTCAGAAAATTATCTGTGCCAACATTTAAAAAAAAAAAGAAAAAAAAAGAATGTTTCTTCTTTTGATGAAGTAAAACCATTTAAAGTTGGATGACATGAATCAACGTGGACAATAAGAGACTTCTTCAACTAAAGAGAGATGTATTGATTCGTGAATATGCAATGTCTTTGACTTTGTCTGGAAGGGCATTTCCTTGGTCAAGAAGACCAGGTCCTTTCACTGATTACATATTATCCCTTCTGCTCTTCCATACGTCTAATTATTCCTACAATTAAAATAGATTGCATGATCTTTCATTTAAATCTTTCTCTTTAAGAAAAAGAGAATTTAAACCTTAATTTATGAACTCTGATCTTATTAACCTTTCATTCGATTTGCTTCTGTGCCTTGATCTTGTAAACAGGCTATTATACTTTCTGCAATTTTATTCGGTATGTGCTATTTCAAGACACTCCAAAACCTAAATCTCACCTGCACAACCTAAGCTAAACGTTTTCTCTCTTCTGCATCCTTGTTTAGTGTTCTGAGTTCCATAATTTGCTTCAAACCTTAGGAAAAAAAAAAAATCATTAAACGATCTGCTTTCATAAAGAGAAACTTTGTTGTCTTTTGCCAGTGGTTTCTCAAGCAATCCCTTTCTGTCCGGAGCACACAGCCATTCTCTTTTTTGCCTCCTCCCGAAGGAATTTGTGCTCTCCACTCCTGCTGCTGTTTCTTCAGACACGCTTTGTTTTCTTTGTCTCTGCTATTTCCATCAGCCCAGATTGTCTTTATTTCCTTTTTTCCCCCACTGTCTTTATTCCTTTCCTCCTCCTATAGACAACAGGACCTTAGCTTTTAAAAATCAGTCATGCTGCTCCTTTTTCTCCCTAGTTTTTACCATCTTATTTGTTCATCTTGGTTTATGAATGCTCTGTCCTCCATTCTTCATTCCTTTCATTGCAGTCTCGCTTCTTCCTTCCCTTTCATTTTCTAGGATTCTACCTTGTTCTCTATCTCAGATCTTATTATTACCCTGGATTCCCTTCTCTCTGAAATGCCACATCTGCCTTTGGCTGCTGACGGGCACTTCTCCTTTCATTCTCCTGCCTGTACTCAAGATGAGGGAAGATATTTCCCAAGGATGCATAGCTACTTCTCTCAGGAGCAAGAGCAGCATGCAATTTAGATTTTTTTTCCCTTCTCATTGAACACATCCTACCCACAAATCTTCAGAAGAGGCCAGTTCCTTCCTCTGTGAGTTAGAGACCTGCAGCCTGTGCAGGGTTCAGTGTGGTGAGGCAGCACCACGTAATTTCCCATAGCTGTGCCAAGGCTTGCTGAGCTGCGTGCTCTCTTAAGCTCGGAGAACTGTTGGGACTGTCTTATCTGATGCTCAGTGGGCACCCTATATTAACTGCCATTTACCACCTTTTTTTTTAACTTGTTTTTATTCCTTAGGAGTCTGGAGACTAGCTTCGTTTTCTGGGAGAAAGTAAGTAGCACTACTGGTGCCACCTCAAAGTTTGCTGAAGGCTGTGGGATTTTGTGGAGGTCAAAGAGTAGCAGCCCACAAGTACTGTCCGTGGTGGGACAGGGAGCTGGGTATCTCCAAAAGAAGTTCAGGACTATGAAAGATAGAAAATGTTCTATATTGTAAGATGGGATTTTTGTAATTTCTCTGCTTACAAAGCTTGTTTCGTAAACTTAGTTATCTTATGCAAAGGAAGAGTGGAGAAGGGATGGTTGTTTGGTTTGTTGGTTTTTCACTATTTATTTTTAAATAAATTCCAGAAGGTAGGTGCAAATAAAATCAGAAGTTTGACTTCAGGACTAATAAGAAGGCAAAGAAAAAAGGGATTTTTTGCAAGAAGAAACAACCAACAGTGCAAACCACAGGTGCTTTGAATAATACGAGAGCTCTAGGGGAAGGCACCATCAAGGGCACAGCCAGGAGAATTAGTCTACTTTGACTCTATGGAGTCTATTAGTCTACTTAGTCTATGGTAGACTTAGTCTATGGTATTAGTCTACTTAGTCTATGGTAGTCTATGGTATTAGTCTATGGAGTCTATTAGTCTACTTTGACTCTATGCAATACCATAAGGCTGGAGTTCTGCAGGCTGTGTTAAAAAGATTGGACTAAAAATACAAAATCAAATATATATGCAGGAGACATAGCCATGCTGGATTGGAGAATTTTTCAACTGTTGATTCATTTAAAATATGTCATGGAAAAAAGTCATTAATACAATGAAGAAACATGGTTTTTTTCCCTCTGCTCACTATTTTCTTTCTGTCTTTGTCTTCTTTCTTACTTTAATTCTGTTATTTTCTTTTCATAGTTGCTAGTTGCAAATTCTTTCTTACCAACCTGGTAAGAAAGGTTGGTACAAACCAAACAAGCCTGGTTTGGGGATCAACAATTATCTTTCATGAATCATCATTGTATTAGTATGCTGTAAATCTTCGTACTTTGTTTTGTCTTTTATTTCCAATGGCTGCCTACGGCCTTTTCACACAGTTTTGGTTCCACCAGTGAAAATCCAGGATAAGCAGGTCATTAAAAGAGCGACCCGACACCCCCCCCCCATAGACACACGCGGACATACATGTATGTGTGTATAACTTTTTACGGGAAGCAAAGCAGGACGCCATCCATATTTCTTGTACAGAGGGAACAGAAGTTAATTTGTAGGTTGGTGAGAGAGAGCTTGTGACACTGCACTCCATTTCACATCAAGAGACATTAACTTGAAATTACTGTTTCCAAGGGAAACACTTATGACTCAAAGCATTAATTTGCATTAGCCCACGATAAGGCCAGCCTGTAAATTGAGTTATTGAAAATAACTCGCAACCATAGCACCAAGGAAAGAATTAACTAGGAATGTTTTCCTATAAACATAAGCTGCTATTTTTTTCCAGGTAGTTAAAATACTAAAAGTGTGCAAAATGTAATCAATTTAGTTTTCTGTAAAGTCATTATTTAACAAATTGTCACTATGGAGGTAATCAGTTTGGATAAATTTGCGTTGGCGGGGTTTATCTCCTCACTTTTTAGTCTCATGTGAACAGCCTATTAAAACCCATGGCTTAGGACAAGCTCTACATTTTTCTCTTACAGTTGCGAGGACAATGGTCATTCTTTACAAATTTAGTTCAAGGTAATGTGATGTTCTACCCAATCTGGCAGAAAGATTTATAACTTAGCAACTGGGGGCTAAATTTCTGTGTTGTAAGCAAGTCTGGTCTCAGGCAAATTTCACCACTTTTGAACATCATAAAGATTATTTAGAAAAATCTCCATGAAATACGCTCTTTACCCTTTGTGTTCTCCTATGATAACCGCTCAAAGTGAGTTAACAATCAGTAGTATTAACAACCGAAATCTACACCAGAGAAATTATTCTAAATTGTTACTGACTACCAGTTGCACATGTACCACCACTGTTTTAAATTCTGGGTGAGCTGACGTTCCCCCGAGTAAGCATAGTCAAGCAGGTCCAATTTTTTCAATTCTCACTCAGGTTGCCATCCTCACTCAGCATCATAGCTTGATGCAAGAATGGAAATGCTTGTCAAATTTCTTTTTTATAAGAGCTTACCTTTCTTTTCAGGAGCCACCCAGCCCGTTACCCCAGAGGGGAAAGGCAGACGCCCCTGCCCCCCAGGTAGGCCTGCCCCCTCCCTGCATATACAGCTATGCAAAAGGCACACACCTATCCAATTGCCTTTTGGCCCTCTCCAAACACCCTTCCAATGTATTATAGCCAAAGTTAGCCTGGAGAGAGGAAAACAGTGAGGACTAATTTTCCAGAGTAAGAATCTTCAAATCCAGATGCTCTCTCCTTGTATTCCATGTCCATCTGCACCTATGCTTGTACGGCAGCAGCAGTCCTTTTGTTCCCCTTCCTTTTTTTTTCTTCGAACTGAACAACAAACTTTCAAATCCAGCAGCACAGGCGTAGTACGGTGGGGCGGTGAAGCACCTCTGAGTTTGTGCAAAAGGCATACCCTGGAAGGAGACTGATGCACCAGTATATGGAATTATTTCCTCTTCCCCGTGGTACTGTGGTGCCTGGGTAACGGGAGGTTCGCCCTTGGGCTGGAGAGGGTGCAGCTAACCTGCTGAGCTGCCCAGCAGACGAGGGATGGGTGCATCTCTGAATTACAGGCATGGCTCTTCTAGATTAGACACAGGATGTCTGGTTTTCTACTTGCACACCCATGTGGTAAATAATATGATATATACATAAAAGGCAGGTGAGAATGTTACATGCGTAGGTGAAGAGCATTAATAAAGAAGCAGGCTCGAGGCTTGCGTTTCCCGTACGGACTGGGTGTTTTTCACGGAGTGGAGCGTTGCACTGCAGTGCCGTACCCCTGCCCCTCTTGCATCCCGTATTCTGTCTGCCTGCCATGCCCGACAGGGCACCCTGCCGTGTATCTCTCAATTGCTTCTCATGAGTAAGGACATTATTTTTGATCCAAACTAATATGTAATTATCTATTTCAGAATGTTTTATTAGGAATTAGGACCCTTTTTATATTTTAACCAAACATATTCATTTCACAGCATGTTAAAAATCATTTTCTCTCTCCTAACTGTGTTTATCCTTTCTCCGTAATATTTCACAGCTGAAGTCCTTTTCTAAGAGAGCTTGAAAAATATTGTCTGGTTTTATTTTTTTTAAATTGAGCATATATGGACAAAATCTGTCCTCTCCTTTCTTGTCCTTAGCATTCTAAAATGTACCTGTGTTCAAATATTAAGAAATAAAACAAATATAAATTATGCATTTTCCAAGTTAATTTAAAATGCATTATGCACTGCTTTGTTCTCTGGAATTAGTATTATTAAGGGGACAGATCTGTATGGATTAATTTTGAGTCAGTTTATTCACTTCTTTGTAATTCAGTGGCAAGGATTTCTGTCCCCAGGCATCAAATTAAAATTTTTACTGTAAGTAACACATACACAATATGGACCTCTTTGTATTGTTTCTTTGTTTTTCTATCAGACAGAGTATTTACATATTGTATTATTTCACAAAACCATCTCTTTCAAAGTAAACAAAACTTTTCCCCCCCTTCTTGAAAATTATTTTAATGTTCCCACTGTCACTGTACCCAACTGGCACCTAGTTATAGTTTCGAGGGGGTTTTTCCCTTTCCACCAATAATCACATAATATTTAGCTGTGTCTTCCCCGAGTTCTATCACAAGCTGAATCCAACCTCTCGTTCCTTCCAGATATTTTTGGTGGTGTTTGAGCTGCTTCTTTATGATTTTTTTTTTTTTTAAAACAAGCTATTCAATAATCATTTTAAAATATTGTTTTATTGTAATAATTCTTTGCACTTACATGTTTTAAATCTTTATTTTTCCCTAAACTGAGCAAGAAAATAGAGTCTGCTTTCTTAATTAGTCTTCTTTAAACAAAATATCCTTTCATATGCACTAATAAAGACTAAGGATCATTTCTCTCTTGTTTAAATAACTGCTTGCTGTAGTATAAAATTGTAAGAGACATGATGCAGATCAAGATGCTGGCTTGAAGTGGAGAAGAGGAACAAGCAGTGCAATAATAAGCAGATTTTAATGATTTACTATAAATCAGCATTTTTGCCCTGTCAGTGAGATTGAAGAGGCAGACAGCTCCTCACATGTCTGCCTAGCAAATGTCTTCCTGATGAATCATGTGCTCTGAATCACTGATCACAACATTCAAACAGCACATCCAAATAATGAGGAAAACATATACACAGCATTCTTATGGCTAGTCTAAAACTGCAGGAATATGTGTTTTTAGTGGTGTGGTAGTTAAACCCCTACATTGATACTGTGTCTGTTCAGCAGAGGGTAATATAAGGTTAACTATTGATGCCCTAGCTTTGCTTCCACTCGTTAAACTGACGGTGAAAATCTAATCTTTACGTACTCTGCAGGAAAAAAGAAGGCAAAACTGGATAACAACGTATATTTTTAAATATTTTCCAACAGGGAAATGCATCAACTACTTATTGAGAGAAACATTATTGCCATTAATTAGAAAACTACCAAGGCTAGTGTTTTATATACAGGGTAGTTCAGATGATCATTGTTAATAATTTCAGTTGATCACTAAGATAATAGTGGTTATAAAATACTATGCATTGCATGCCATAATATACACTGATCCTCTTCGCAATCCTGCCGATGGTTTCAGGTAGCCAAACGCTTGTCCTCAAAGTCTCCTGCAATGGTGGGGTGTCACTGACCAAGTTCTCCACAGCAAAACTCACAGGTTTTTAAGGATGACTTGGATACAGTGAAGACTCTGTGGGGGTGAATGGGTTGAGGTGCAGCCCCAAAAGCTCTGGGAGAATTAAGGAATGAACTACAGAGTGGGGTCTAGTCTCAGCCTTTGCAGGCAACACTCCCAGGAGCAGTAGCGGGACTTAAAGGTGTTAGACAAAACTTCCCTGAGTAAACGTGGGAGCTGACCCACCTCGCTCCCCTGGGTTCAAGAAGGGCGACAATTTGCCCAGCAGTAATAACTGCGGTAATTGTCGCCCTCGCTTGCAGGAGATGCTCTGGCGAGGCTTTCACGCTGCTGCAGCTGAGTGAGGGTAAGCCCATTTGCAGGTCAGCTCGGAGGACCTCATCCTGCAGCTCGCTAACTTGGCTGTTTGTGGATAAAATGAGGACTTTGGCTTCCAGCAGCCTCTGTCCTTTAACCTTTTATTACCACCATCATTTATTGAGCAAACAGTTATGAAAGAAATAATTTTGTATTAGTAGGAACCTTGGATTTAGAGACTTAAAAAAAGAAAAGATTATTCCAAGTTTGGTTGTGGTGATCTTTTGAAAGATAGCAACTTGTAATTCTTAGTTTTGTAGACTGTAACTTTTGCATTTATTACTAATTTTCTGCACTGCTCTAAACGCACTGTGCATTTAGTTTAACATGGGTTAGTACCACTTAGGTACATAGCATTTGCAGTTCAAGTCATCCTTATGCAGACTTAGTAAAAGGTTTTTCCTGGAAATCCTGCAGATGAGCTGGCACTAGAAATCCACTGATGGTTTTTCCTCCATGTCCCTGTATCCTGCTACCCATTTCAGGCAGAATCACAAGATGTGCTTTTGCAGGAAGCTGCTGTCCATTGTTTGAAGACGTGAAATTCAAAGTCCTCATCTCTTCTGGTTTGCACTCAAGGGAAAAAATAATAATGGGCTTTTAAAACAATAAAATGTCAATGTATTTTAAACATGACCATGTCAGGCTCAAAAATGTTTTTCAAAAGCATTTCCATTTGTTTAATTTGAATAAGAACATACTTAATTTCATGGTCATTTGGTTAAAGCAGTTATTTTTATTAATGTGTTATTGAGCTAGAAGCTGAGGGCACTGGTCAGTTTGCTACTGTATAACTCACTCGCTTGGAGAATGAAGTCTCGCAGTACAAAGGGGAAAACTCATATGTGCTATTTAGGCATCACAATGGTATATTTGATCTGTGTTCTTATTTTATTCAAAGTAAGGAGAGGAAAAAAACAAATGCTCAGACTGCTGATTTCTGCAGAAAAAATCTGCAAATGAACTGTTCTATTAGCACAAATGTACAAAAGTCTTTAGAACCTCTCTCTTCAAAAGCATAATTAGGTATTTATTTCAGACATACTAACATCTTTGCAGTAGCTAATAAGATGCAGCCCATTTGAATATTAATATAATAAATGATTAAATTAAACAGCAAGATTCAGACTCAGAAATAGCCTTTATAGGTCCCAGGGGGTCACTAAAACTGTATTCCATTTCTTCCTACAGTTAACATAGTACAAGGGACATGAATGCGTAAAGCAATATTTGTCTTATGAAACATGGAGTTTTATATTGTGCTATTCAGTTTTATTACTCCACAGTTTGAAGCTGAGGCCTGTGATGAAGTCACCATGCTGGGACCCAACAGCAACTCTTCCTGTTTCAGTGCTTTTTGGCTTCAAAGTGACGCATCGTTGCTTTGGCAGAGGCAAACCTAGTGGCAGGCTACATATAAATAGGTTAACAATGTTGGCATGTGATAAACTAATAACAACACACACACAAAAAGTTGTTGTAAAGTAAACGGCTGCGCATTTTTTCATCTGTGCATTATTATGTATTTATTATTAATAATATGCACCCAATAATGTGCAGAATTAATATCAACAGCACGAGGATGATAGGTTGGGCTTATTTTTTTTCCCCTGTACACCAGATAAAAGAAAAATAGGCAAAGTAGGCAATTATAATTGGCCATTATTCCAATAAAGGTGTTTCCCTTCTCAAATTAGTCCATGAAATCTGCACACTATCCAAATCCCATGAACCTGAGAGGTGTTAATAAACATCTGGTCATGGTTTTTGCTTAATTAGCAATCCTTAGTTTGGACTGAAGTCTATTTATGTAAAACAAAACACACATACACGCACGCGCGCGCGCGCACACCCTCTCGCTCTCTCCCCCCGCCCCCCCCATAACAATAACAAAAAAAGAGAGGTTTTTGTTTTGTGAGCCACAGCCCTTCAGCAGTCCAAACCAGCTTCTTGTAAGTGCTCGGTGGGAGAATTGGATTTTTAAGTCTTATCATTTGTCAACACAGCAGAATAAAATGAAAGCTATTTGATTTGTCTGTTTCTGTTCATTTTACCAGACTAATGTCACCTCAATCAGACCTACAAAATCCCTGCATTTTATTGGAAACAAAATTACCATTTTTAAATGCAAAAAGAAATTGCATACTTACTACAGGTTACTGAAAAATGCCATTTTATTATTCTTAGCGTCCAAAAATCTTACAGCACCATCTCTCTAAGGAGCAGCATTGGCAGGGAGGTAATGGATAAACACGCAACTGGGTTCGCAAGACTATACTGTCTAAATTAGATAAAAGAAAAGTAGGAAGAAAACTCCAAGATAAGTGGTACAAAGTAAATCAAAACAAATCATCTTACCAAACTTTATTCGCATCTGATACCATTTTTAGAAATTAAGGTCAGTTTTGTGGAACTAATAGGGAGTTACACCTATATATCTTGGGCACCATGACAATGCTTGAGAGGAAGATTTATACACTATGGTTGCAGATGCAGAAGAAAGATATGAGAGATCAAATGGAAGTGCATGATAACAAATGAAAAATGGTCCCCACAGCCCATAAATTAATTGAGAAAAGAAGGTTGTCATTATTTGAACATGCTTTAAAATAAGGTATGGGGTCCAGATGGCAGAGAATAGATAGGCCAACAAAGTTTGAGTAATTGATGACTTAAAAATAAAACAAGATCTTAAAGAAATGAATCACGTTGGGAGAGTTAGAGGAGGAATATTAGATGAAAAAGCACAAAAACTCCTCGAAACTTCAGAGCAAAAATCAAAGTATAGGAAAACAGACACATTTTTTCATGAAGGATCTAAATAAATGTAAGTAATAAATATTTCAGGCTGCAATTGTATCCCCATTAAGGACACTTTTCTATTGTCATTTCATTAACCTATTCAGCTTTGTTTTCACGATTTTATTTCTCTTTTTTGTCGTCTAAGTTTTTTTAGGAATGAACTGAAAGAAATTAGCAAAGACTGTGCTATAAAAATCACAATTACCATTTCTGCTCCCATCACTGCTGTTAGCTCATAAGGTCACTGCGAAGAGCCCTTTGGTAAACAGTGACATGCTTGCCAGAGCTTATTGTCTGCTTTTACAGTATCCGCTTCCCAGCAAGGCAGCTTGTTGCGCTGGTTAAACCCAAACCCTTCCTTGCCTCATTTTCAGGTCAGCAGGGTCAGGCAGGTCAGGGAGGAAGTGACAACACTCACACGGGTTTTATTCCATGGGTTTTCCCCCCTTGTTTTTCTTCCCCTTCCTCTATTCTTCTTCTTGGTCCCACACTGAAGGGGTGGGAGCACATCCCTTTTAACAGTACTTCAGCATTATGCAATGCCAGGTAACAAACACATAAACTATGTACACTTTTATTATTTTCGCCTTTGCAATTTCACCCATCTATCCGCAGAGGAGACGAAAACATCCGTATGGGGGAGGGTGAGCGTGCCTGCAAGGGGGGGGTGCGTGTCTATGTGTTCGCATATGTATCTGCACTTTGTGTGTGTGCGTGCGTGTGTATGCATGTGTGCATTTCCCGTATTTATCGCTTTTCAGTACATTAGAGCATTTAGTACTTTGGAAGGCACTCATCCAAACAGAGCTCCATGTAAATGCACTGTGTACAAGCCAAGAAAGAACAGCTCCAGGCTGATAGAAACCTCAGAAGTATGTTAAATCATAGTACTCAACTGTTCCTCATTAGAACACTCCTCATTTCTTTTTTTTTTCCTTCCACTTTAAAAAAAAAATAATTTTTCCTCAAAGCCACTTACTTCGATGCTGCACTCTAGGAGCATATTATGAATATTCAGATTGAAAATAGAGAACCATCTAATAGCGTGGAACACAAAGGAGCCCTGAAATGTATTCAGCCTCTTATTTACATTGTTATGAGAGATATTGCATTATCAAACAATGGCTCCATTCCACACTGTATCCGTTAGCCCTCGCGTTGGGCTCCTTGGGAACTTATTATTGATGACAAAAATGCATCTAATGAGAGACTGCAGACTCGCTAAATGTATAGGTAAGCTATATTGCCTATAAGAAAGATAGCCCTAAAGGAAAAAAAACATCAAAGCCTGAGAGCTGATTTGTTCAGAAGTGCAACTGAGATGGGAAGAAAAGCAAACTTGGGGACCTTCCCATCATCGCACACAATGATGTCATTAAGGTACATTAATCTCAAAAAAGATGTATACAGGGAAACTAAAACGTGACCCTCGGTGCGGAAGGCAAGCAAAAAGGCTTGAAAATATTCAGAAGGCAGAACTATACAGGCAACAAACATTTCAAGGGAAAGATAGTTGCCAGCAGGATTGATTTGAATACTCAAACTGGTGATTTATTTTTC
Source organism: Mycteria americana (assembly GCF_035582795.1). Taxonomy (NCBI): domain Eukaryota; kingdom Metazoa; phylum Chordata; class Aves; order Ciconiiformes; family Ciconiidae; genus Mycteria; species Mycteria americana. The sequence continues at coordinate 36,909,995 of NC_134372.1, forward strand.
ATGCTTCTCATAAAAAGAAGACAACCTTTTCTTCTCCTCCTCTCCCCCTCGCTCTCGCTCGCTCGTTCCCAGACGGTAGAAAGGATGGGATGAGGCTCGCCGTGCCCATTGAGCAATGGCTGCCCTTTCACAGACATCACAAATGAATGCAGGATGCTGGATAGACCAATTCAAACACTTTACCAGGAGTGCATCAAAAAATGGGATAATCCACGTTCTTTGCATTCGTAACAGAAGAAAGGGAAAAAGGACAATTTCATTAAAAGTCCAGCCTCTGTAAAGAGAATGTTAAATAGTTTCATACCCCAAACCCAAAATGCTTTGAATGCAAGTCCCGCTTTGCCCTTAACTGAAATGAAATTTCACAAATCCCGCTGTACATAGAGAAAGAAAATGAAAGACAAAATATTTACTCATGGACTCAATAGTCCCCTTTTTCAAAGGGAGGGGGTTAACTATTGATTTTTTAACAATATAAATTTAGCATATTTCACATGATCCATTACATTCCTTAGAACCATTAAGATGCAGTTTACATGATTTATTCAGAATAAGGTCCACTTTTAGCTATATTTAAGTCTCCTATTTGTTATTTAACATGTGTTTAATGTTTTCTGTCCCTGCTGTGCACAGCTGCAAGCTGCTATTTTTTGGCAATTTTTGTGACTGTGAAGTGATTTGTGTCTTTGAATCTCACCTTTCTATTCTATGGCCTGCTGTTTTGATTTTTTTCTAAACTTTAAGAACTAAGTTGCACTGTGTTATGACCTTTACTTCACTTCATGGAAGTAAACATGAAGTCTAAAAGGACCATAAAAAAAACATGGCAGGTATCCTTATGGGGTAGCTACAAGGACACATATGTAATTGATTTAGCATTTTGTGACACTGTAATTCAAAGCAGTTTAAGAAAAACCCTCTAAAAATCCAGTAATGACATAGCAACTACTAATTGAGTGCTGGCAAACACTTCACTCGCCACTTACAGTCTAGGCATATAAATCCTCCATGGCAGGGAATCTTCCATATTGTACAACTTCATTAAGATTATTTCAGCTGATCTCAATTAGAGGAAATCTGACCAGAAAATAAGTTGTTATTATTGTACAATATAGTTAAAATATCCTATTTATTTTTACAGTTATAAAGCAAACAGAGCGTGATGTTGAAGTGCAACAGATAGATACAAACACTTGTGGGGAACTTTGTACCAAAAGAACGGTCACATCGTAAGGATGCTGGTGTTTCAGTTGGCTTCCTCGATTCAAAACTTGAAAGGCAAGAATAATGAATGACGGCAAAGCATGACAGCTATAGCAGCGTAATTGCCTTTTTTTTTTTTTTTTTTGGTATTAAATGGGACTTTCCAAAACATGGCTATGAGCAATTGTGAAAGTTTGCTGAAACACAATGAATTCATCTCTAGTCACAGTATTTCTGTGCCATTGCTACAAACCCCACGCCCCGCACAGGGGACCCACGTACCTGCATGCCACAGCCGCTCCAGGACCTCGGGGTGCCTGCCCTCCGGCAGGAGGCTGCCCGCCCCGCCTGAAGCCCGTGCCAACCCCAGGGTGCCATACTGCGCTTAGGCAGTGCCAGGCACAGTGCCGGGCCCCGTCCCCAGCCAGCCCCGACCCTGACCAGCCCCACGCCCAGCCAGCCGCGATCCCCTGCACCTTTCCCCACGGAGCAGAAGCAGCTGCTCGTGGCGTGAGCCCCAGCGGCCACGCATCGGCACGGCAATAAGAGGCACTGCAAAAGGACTTAACCACGCGGTACGTCCCAAACTCCTTCAGAGTGACGAGGCACTCCTACAGAGAGGGAAATAGTGCTACCTAGTCCACTCACAGCTTTCCACACCTCGGTCAGCAGCCGCACCGCCCTGCCTGCGCTCAGCCTGCCGCGCTCGGCACAGCCTCCCTGGCATCCCTCGCCTTTTCATCCGCTGTTTTTCCTTTGGCCACCTCCTGATTTCGAGGAAATGAATCAGTATCTCTCTTGCAAATTAGAATCTACGTATAATTCATGGGCAATGAATGTGCAATGTTCATATAATGATCTAAAAAGGCAGTTAGCAGTGCATAATGCATATGCTGGTACATATTCCTTTTTTATGTGGAGTAAAATGGGAGTGCTTTGTGGTGTGCTGAATTCTCAGAGATCTGCACCGGTGAGTCGCTCTCTTTTTTGGTAGGTTCATATTCCACATCACCAGTAAATACAAGGAAAGTGAAACACTGTTAGGTGTATCGGGGGTATTTGTTGTCGTTCTTTATGATATCTCTGGATAATTTCACTGTCTATCAAATTGCTACTTTAATTGATAGGAGAGCATTTCCCCCTAACAATTTTAAGCAAATATAGTAGGTAAAAATGCCTGTGTCAATTTGAATACATTTACCTGTAAGTGGCAAACTTAGTAACTTCATTTATCTGATTTTAATGAAAATGGAAAATGCACTGCTATATGACTTTAAAAAAAAAGTAAAATATACCGGTTATTACTGTTTGATATATGTTCCCCATCCTTTTATAGGATCTATAAGAGAAAGCCATGTTGAAACAGTTTAATGCAGTGCCTTTAACTTATCTAAACCACATTCAACTGACTGCACTGGGAAAATTGAATCTTTTCCACACAATCTTAGTGACATGAAAAATATATAATACAGTAAATGATTAATGCAGTTATAAACTATACCTGAGATAAGATTTAAGTATTCATATTTCTATCATGTTAATACAACACGATAAACCCATGAAGCAAACTTGACCATAGCATTTGTTATTCTGTCCAGTGTTCAATTATTCTTTGTCCAAATACAATTTAGGAGCTTGCTAGAATACATTCTCCGGGTACGAAGCATTATGTGCTACAGTGAGATAATCAAAGCAGTGGTCAGCAACTGTAGACCTCAAACCAGTATACGCAGAGCTGCAAAATAAAAGGGATCCCAGAATATAACCACATGCAGGGTTTTATTTTGGTTGTCCAACATATGTCATTTACACACTAAAGCATTATTTTTCTTTGCTTCTCTAACATTTCACTCAAAGCTTTATATTTTTAGGTAACCTAAATCGATGTAATCACAGATGTGCTTAGCAGCTACCAAAGCCATTTCAAACCACGTTTCTTTAATGACCAACCTCTTCTTCTAATTCGTGCATTAAGGGTCAAATTCTGCCCATGGGAAACTCGTGTATACAACTCTGAATGATACCAAGAGAAAAAAGGAACCCACAGAGATGACCACTTTGATGCTTTGATGGGCATTTTATTACAAGGATCTTGTGCTTCCATGTAAATAATAACCAATTGTCCTGTAGACAGGCAGCATGCCTAGCAGGGAAAGCACAACGCTGGGAGACAGCATGGGAAATGTGTGGATCTGCCTTGGCCTGTATCTTTGCAGTGGCTTACCTGAGGCCTCAATTTTCCCTTTTGCAAAATGAGTAAGAAACTTTGTTTTCAAAGGTGCGTTCACACCCTTGAATAAAAGGTGAGATCATTTTGAAATTAGATCAGATAACAAATACGTAGATCAAGGTATTTTACAAGTTTAAGCCAGCTTTGAGCAAGGGGTTGGAGCAGACGACATACAGAGGTCCCATCGAACCTAAATTATTCTATGATTTGATGACTGCAGCCCTTGGCAGCATTGGTTTTAAAACACCTGCCACTCCGAGCCCTTGCCCCACAACTCCAGCCACTAACTCACCATCCACGTACACGGACACCCCAGAGGTATCTCCTGCTGTGGTGACCCACTTTAACCAGCCACGTGTAGACTGGAGTCTCCTCAGGGCCAGCCGAAAATTCCCTTGAGCTCTCTGAAAGGTTGGTGGTTTCTGAGCTGGGATCGGTGGTAAAAGCTAGAGGTTCCTTTAAGAGTTACTCAGAAAATAATGCTGAAGATGAGCAGGATTTAATAATGATTTTTTTTTTTTTGTCAAAGCTTTCATTGAAAAATTAAATTGCCAAGAGTTTTTCTGTTTTATTTGCCCCCCAACTCAGCTGAAGAGCTTTTGATGAAAACATATTTTTGAAATGAGTACAGAAGCCAGCTGGGACGGCCAGGCAAGGCCCTTTGCTAAGCTAATCTGTCACTGACTAAGGTGTGGATGGGCAAGCATTCAGGATGATCTGAGGTTTGCCTAGCTTTCAGAACGGTAGGTAAGCTTAATAGCGATATTTTAAATAATACTGCTAAACTATATCACATTGCAAATATGCCCTGTAGTCAAAAGGAAAAAAAAAAGCAAGGAGCTGACAGAATTAGAATAGAATACAATACACCTCTCTGGGTGGAGTTATTTTATTTTCCCAAAAGGAGCCACAAGCTGCACTTTAATTAAATAGGCCTTAAGAACACAAACAGCATCAAAAATGATAAACAGAAATGAAATACTTCCCACTACTTGTTTAAAATTTGAGTACACTGTAATAATTCTTTATTTCCATGACACTAATTTTATGGGCTCATTCACGTTCTATTTGCTCAGAACTTCTGCATATAATAGTTACCAGCATTTCAAACGAGAAATCATATATATACAGGTCTTTTCCAACCTATACGATCCTGTGATTCTATGATTGTATATATACCAGGATGCTCACTGTTGCGGTGGTAATACTAGTAATGGGACATTTTTACTTAAGAATAAAAAAGGGGACACGACTGGGCAGCCCTAGCAGCCAGATACCGTTATTGCTCTGATAGAACGCAGTGCAATATGCAGCTGTTTAATTAGGTATTGACATAAGCATCTGCCTTTATAGGCACTGATAGTAACTCCATTTGCATTTTTGTGTATGTACTTTCATGTATATATGTAAATCTGACCTGCAATAAATATTTAATTTCTTTCAAGCTTTCCTGATTTACTTTCATGCTTGTTGCGAAACTTCTAGAAACACAAATGGTTTCCTTTCATGAGCAAGATACGTCAAGCGTCTTCCTTTTTGTAACACATTTACATTTCTCAGGTTTTCCAGCTTGGTTTGTGCTACTCTCAGTGCTGCAAACTCTTGAATAGACACTTAATGTCCTCACAGCAATCTTACAACAATTTCAAAACATGCCTATGGTAATCCTATTATCACACAAGCTTGCAATGACAAAATGATCTCAGTGCAAGTCTGCAGTGACCCTCTGGAAGGCAATACCATTATAATGTGAGATTATACAGGTAAAATGAATTCAGTGAAAACACACACTGTGTTTGAATTTCAGTGTGGAGCCCTGATGAAATGATAAAATCAAGTTCACCTTTATGCTACATTATGTTTATGTTAAATGCAAGGATAAGACAGGAGGAGCTGTGCTCAAAAAATGTGTAGCGAGAGTGGTGTAAAATACAAAGGGGTTCAAGTAGGTGCAGCATGGAAGTCCAACCAGTTTGCTGAAAAGAGCTCAGCCGATTTATTCAAGTGTGGTCAGTCCAGGAGGGGTGCAATGGTAATCCTGATACGCCAGAAGCTGCCCAGCAGGCCAGGTACTCATCCAGCGACAGAGCCCAACACTTCTGCTCTGCTACCCAGCTGTGTCACCTCCCCATCTGTGGCCACCCAAGCTACCTTCCTCTGCATCTGTGAAGAGCCCTTATCCTAAGCCATTTTAAGCCTTCTACCAACCCATTAATGATTACTGTTTATCATGCTTTCCAACACTCAAAAGGGCAATGCAAAATCAGCACTGAATTCATTAATTTATTAATTAAAAGAGAGGAGAGGAATACATTAGCAGCCTCCAGAAATGGTCGTGCAGAAGCGTACTCTCCATAAAACTCTTTGGCCCTCACGTCCTCCTGCATGAGCAGAAAGGACCCAAAGGTTGGTGTCCCATTCGGTGACTTTGGTCAAGGATGCAGGGATCTTTCCTCACGGAAACAGAGATGCTTCCCTACCCCGATTTAGGTTTTTATTCAGCTTAACACAGTTATCATTACACCACCAACACAGGGGCACGCGGGCACTGCTGAGACAAAAGGAGATTTTGCTGGGCTGGCTTGCAGGATGAACGGGTGAGGCAAGCCTCCAGGCTGGTGGCGTAGCCTCGGCAGTGCCAGCACCCCTGGGAAGCCACCCCGGCTTCTGGGGGGCTCTTTGTCAGATGTGTAGGACACACAAGTGCACGGTGCAATATATTGGCCAGTGATGGGTGGAATCAACCTCACCCAGCATTAAATATGTAAAGTCAGGTATCTACCCTGCACTAGTCATTAAGCTACATCTTTTTTTATAATCAGTGGGGACTATAAATCCAATTCATTTGACCAATGCTAAGACTCTGTCTTAGCACAAACCACCCTGTTTCACTCCACTGACTTTAAAGGGTAACTAGCTCAGACTTAATTGTCTAACTTTTAGACATCAAAGTCAAGGAAGATGAATATTATCTACGCAATATTCCACAGATGTCAAACTGAAATCAGCAAAAAATGAGGAGAGACTAGTCAAACGATTTCCCCTTTTGATAATTAGGAACTGTAAGATGTTTACTTACAGAATATGCTTTTCAGAAATAACTTAAATAAATCTGTGAAGCTGTCAACTATTGCAGATGTTTTGTATCTACATCTGTAGGGATTTCATAACACTTATTAAAAACTTTCACACATCTAGCTTGGGAAAGCCCTTCTGGATGAAAAGGTGGTTTCCAGGGATAGCCTGTTCTCTTCAAGCTTTTCTAATACTTTTTGGGTGTGAAAGTATGATTTTTCTGCTTTGAACCTGAGCTGTCTATGTAGTCTTGAAGTAAACAGAGAGGGAGAGTTCATAAACCTTAATAGTGTAATTGAGAATGATCTGGCATCAGTGGTGTCATATCTGGGATGAGCCATTGCAAGTCCCCCACAATCTGTCTTGCAGGTAACAGTTGTCTGAGAGACTCCAGGAGAGTTCCCTGGGTGTCATTAGCCCCCTCTGAAGGGAAGATGAATTGGAGGTATTTAAGGAGTGTGGCTCGAGACTTGACAGATTCAAGTTTGTAAAGAACAGGCCAAACAAAGTCCCAGTTCCTCACATCCCAATGATTTTCCCAGCCAACCAACACACAACAGTAAGAAAATCAAGGAAAGCGTCACTATGTTATTGCTTTTATAAGTGTCTCAAAGTGATTGACAGTGTTCATATTCTTATTATGGCATCTGGAGATAATGAGGTATCTAGGCACAGGAATATCCACTGCTTGAGCATGCCAGGAATATTATCACTGACGTTTGAGCAAAAACATTGCAATTCCACACAATACCTCTACATCTTAGAAACGTCAAAACACAGCCAGATGCTGGAGCCATGGCTGCTGAAATCACATGGGTTAGCTGGTATCTCTTGAAAGAATTATTACACATGTAAGGTATCTATTTAGTCAGTCAGGCTTGTGGGTTTTAATTCTGCAGATAAGAGCAGGCTCCCCCCAGAATTTAAAGACTCTCTCCCATTCCTCCTTTTGAAATCTTCGTAATTTTCTATAAACAAGGCTCAAGAACTGTCTCAAGTGCTGTGAGGAAGAGCTTTCTGAGTCAAGGAAGGAGTCCTACATTTCTAAGCCATATGGCAGCTAAAACAACTTGCTCTGAGGGAAGGCTGCAGAAAACGTGCAGTCTCAGACAGCTGAGACAGTGCTGAGACTGATGGCTCAGGGCTAACTCTGATCTACTGGAGGCTAGTAGGCTAACCGATCTACTGGAGTGTGACCTTTGGCATGTAGCTTTGCCACAGCAACGCTCTCCTGCCATCATCTAGTTAGCTGTCAGTCTCCAAGCCAAGTGTCCTTCACCCTGCGTCTGAGACGGAAAGGAGGGGCAGACAGACAAATACTAACCACACAGGATGTATGCATGCCTGTGACTGAGCTGCAGGAGGTGTCTACAGGTTCAGCTTCTAAATACAGTAAGGTGAAGAACAATGTTTGAAATCTGGAAATTAGGCACAGAATCTCCTTTAAAATTCTGTTGCTGGGAGGCGTGGAGGTCATGTCTAGGTAATGCACCACTGGCAGTGTCAACAGGGCTGCTCCAGCTGTGCCGGGCAGTGCGCTGCCTGCTGGGGACACCCGCTGGGTCCCCGGCACAGGGGCACCGAGCGAGCAAGCTGCTCTACCCTGCTCCAGTGAAAATGCTCTGAATACATAAGAGGTTTATACGAAATAATCAATGGAGCAATGCTGGAAATGCACGTCTTCTTCCTTCCCTTCCTCCCTCCCTCTGCAGCTGACTGTAGAGGATGGAGAGGGCACTGCCAACACCGACTCCTCCCCTTCCCCTTGAGTTGTGTGAGATGCCGATGCTGGGACATGTACCTTTACCAGCTTCACCTTCCCCATTGCCACCGCATGTTTTTATTGCCTTAGCAGGATCTCCGTGTCTTTTTCTTGTCTTTGAACCCAGGTCTGGCATGGGTGGCCTTAGGATAGGAAGCAAGCACTGAGTCTCCTTAAGCTGTCCTTAGCCTGAAAGAAAGCAAGCAGGCCTTCACACATATAACACAAAGAAAGGATGTCTTTACACGTCCTTGTAATGTCTTTGGACATTACAACTGCTTTTTTCCCCCACCCTGCTTCCGCTGTTTGACCCTTGTCCCCGCTAAAAGCACAAGGCACGTTAGGTGCAAACTAATATTCTCAGTCCTGCTGCTGCAATACCCAGCGATTCACAACAGCCTTGTAGTCATACAGCCTGCGTGGGGACGCCTATGAGCAAACACAAGGAGGCTTGCGGAAGGCCTTCATACAAAACTAGACAGAGTAGGCGTAGGGTCAATACACAGCTTGCATTGTTACGCCTTCCTTCTAAAGAAATTGTTTCTCCAGCTGGACATCGAAACTTCAGTCAAATGCCCTGTAAAGATGAAGTGCTTTAAAAAAAATCACCATGGCTAAAGAGAAGATAGTAAAAGAGCTGACACTGATTGCTATTCCTTGGCTTCACCCATAAGCTGAATTGCAGCAGGTGTACTGAAGTGAAAATGTACACCAGTACATTGGATTAGGGTTTGTACTCATTTAAAAGATTTCTTACGAAAAAAATCAGTATTAAAAACTCTAAACCTTTCCTACATAAGAGTCCAAAAGAATCTCACAGCAATAGGTCATTAAACCCACATAATATCGTATGCCAATATTTCTAAGTTATTTTTGGCACAAAAATCTGAAAAATCACCAAGTATCCTAATGCAAACTAAGGAAGGATTTATAATGTTCAGGAAATAAAAGCAATGCGCTTCGACAGGTCAGACAGCCACCCGAGATGCAGTATTTTGCTAAATACTAAATAAGCTTTCTTCAATTACGACAAGAGGAAGGTCTTGTGGTTAGGACACCTTGTGAAATGTGAGAAGTTTCAGTTCAATGTGTTGCTCCACCGCAGCCTCCGAGTGTGACTTTGGTCACACCGTTTACCCTCCGTTTCCCATCTGCAAACTGGAAATGCGACTCCCTTCACACTGTCTTGGCCCGGCTGCTCTAATGAGGCAGCGGCTGTGTTCCCTCCGCACATAGCACAGCACATCCTGATGTTGCTGAGCTCTCCACGTCTGGCTGTAACGCAGAAAATAACTATTAAAATGAGGGAGTCATTTTTTTCAGAATTACAGGAGAATTCAGTCAAACAAATACCAGAAGCATTAATCAATTAAATTTCTAGTACCAGTCTGGAAATGTACTATACTTCTGTTAGAATTGGTCTACCTTATGAAAATAATAAATCCTGCATTTTCATGAGGGTTTTTTTTCTTTCCTCCATGTGCTTGGAGATTTCTTATTATGCTTTGTCACCAAGCGCCACACTAAATGTTGAGCCCTTTCCTCAGGTTGTAGCTAAAAGGGAAGAAAATAACGATGTCTCATAATGACAGCTGTCGGAGGGATTTGTGGGAATCAAAAAGCTTTCTGGAGAACCCGGCGTACAAAACGCTTGACCCAGTTGTCATTACTTCTGCCTGGCCCAGCCACTACCTTGTACACCAGGAACCTACTCCTGCACCGGCTGATGCAGAGGCAGCGTGGGACAGGCGGTGAGAGACAGAGCAGGGCAGCTGCAAATGAAAATCACCCTGGGGAGGGTTACAACTAGATAAAGTTTTCGACAATAAGATTCCAGAGACTGCTGACTGGAGAAAAGCTCAATATTTTAGTCTCAGTACAAATTTGCTTCAATCTTATACAACTCCCATGCAGCAGCATCCACAGCTGCATGCTGTAAACAACAAACAAATCTATTTCCATCAGCCCTGCTGATGCTATGAGAAAAGTGCCTGAGCATAAGACATGCACAGATGTAGAGTCTCACCTGAGCCTAGTGCTGCCCTCCATTTGGCCCCTCTAACTTAATATCGTTGTTACAAAGCTATTGGTCTCCTGGTAGCGAGCTGGCTCAATGCAGAGCCTCTTCTTCCAGCTAATCTGACAACTCCGATCCAAGAAGCATCAAGGGCCCAATTAAGAAGACACATCTTATCAAGGAGCTTATTTTGCATAACAGAATACAAATGACGAATAAAAATTTAATGTTTAATAACTTAGTACAAAGAGGGCTGTTGATATAGAATGCCTGGAATTTTTATGGCGGCTGTCAGACTTGTGATAAAACTGTTATATAGGAACACTTGGCAAAAAACAGCGTAGAATTTTTCAGTAATGGTGTGTGCATGATATTGCATTAATTCTTGATAGGAAAGTAACTGTAAGCCTGGGAATCAGTCAGTTTGAGTTTCACTGTAAGATGATTTTTTTTTTTGAAGGACATCTAAATACATTTTAATGAAGAGTTAGCTGAAAGGATAGTTGGTACTTCATAAATGCATTTGTGTGTTTGTTGAAGTCCAGAAATTATAGGCAAATCATAATTTGCCTATCATAATCCCTCTGGGTTCAGAATAACTTTGTCAGATTCAGTGATGTGGCTGCAGTTTGCTAGTAACCATCGCTAATGGATAGTAGGGGGTAAGCTTAAAGAGGAAGGAGAGGTTATCTATAAGGTTTTGCCCTCGCTGGATAGGGGCATTTCTTTGATTTACTTACACTGTATGGAACAGTTGAACACGGATGTAGCTCTTTTCTGACTTTGAAGATCATAATCTGGAGGAAAGCTTGACTTGCCTTTGTTCTTACAATTGCAATTTATACATTAGAAGTCCTTCATGCTAATAAAAAAATATTTTTGTGCTTTAAGTTCCAATACAAAATTCTTCAAACAGCAGTTACGCATTGTATTATCAAACAATTATTGCAGCCTCTGTAACTAGCATGTTCTGTAAATATGTCAATACCAATCAGGAAAAAAAAGGTGTTCAGATTTTCTTTTAATCATTTTCATAAAGCTGATGCTTTTGCACAGGTTTGAAACACTTGCATCATATTCTGATGAATTTGCTATATATCTTAAGCCTTTTTGTAAAAAAAAAAAAAACCAAAACTAAATATCTAAGTGTAGAAATTAAGTCATCTTTACCAGTACACTTAAAATAAAGTGTCCATTAAATAATGCTAAACTAATGCTGAATTACAGTGGAACTCTTTTAGAAGTACATATCACATCCATATGAATACTAAATGAATTTCTTATTCATTCGATTCTATTGTATTAGTGTTATTGCAATGAATACTAAATGAATTCCTAATGATTGGATACTTAAAGTGTTACCCCTTTACAATAGTCATCAAACTTTAAGGACAAATTGAGATAAAAAAAATTATGTACTGTTGGGGGAAAAAAAGGGTTTAACTGTATAGTTCAGACTATTGAAAGGTATAATTTACCTGATGATGCTAATATTCAGATGCAGTCTTATATTAGAATTAATACTACAGGAGTGGACCCTTATACAGAGGATTTGTTGCAGAAATAAAATCTATCAGTAACAGTTTCATTGTTCCATCATTATGAACTCATTTGGTATTCACTGTAATAGCACTGATCGTAATGAATTTGTTTGATATTCATGTGGCTCTCACATGCATTAACATAGGCTTTCTGTTGTAATTCAACATCCAACAAGCATTAGTTAATGCAGACTTTGGATTAGGCATGGACCAGTATTCTGCAACTGGAGTTTCCTTTCAGTTTATAAGCAGTTAAAGGATATTTTTATCTGTCCAATTCCTGGCTCTTTTTTTTCTCTGATACGTTATTTTTAAACTGGAAATCCTCCTAAAAGATCCCGCATTGCCTTTCCATAGGAACATAGGTGTGTGCCATCTTATATCTGAGGCAGCAAGCCAGAAAGCCGGGATTTTATCACCCAGGCACATTACCTCATTATCCCCTTGGCAATAGTGGCTTTGGCACAGCCTGGAGCTGGCAGGGTGCTACGGGAGCAAGAAATCCTGACTCCTGGTATTAAATGGATTTTGTTGCTTTATGTTCGGAAATGCCAATACTTTGCAAGTATTGGATAATATTTATTTGGCAAAATGAACTCCTGCCCTTGAGGTATCTTCCTGAGAGGAAATAACTCTGGCAAAAAGCAGGGTAAATCTGGAAAGTTTTCATAAAGGAGGAAACTCAGCCAGGTTTTCAGCAGGTTTGACTCACTTGAATTTTTTTGGGCATTCCTCAGTCAAAGCTCGACTAATGCAGGCTCTGGTGCGATTCAGCCTCCGTCAGGGTGTTAGACTCTGTTTCCCCATTATGCCTCATGGTAATTATTTGTATTATATCTTCAAGAGATTATAGATGAGCGATAGATGAACTGCAATAACTATTAACAAGAATTACAGCAATTTTTATGCATAAGTGTTCAAAACACCAGGGGCCACACGCTCAGGTAACACACATAGATTTAGATCATGTAATCAATTCAATTGCAGTAACTGGTAACATGAAATTATGGAGTCAGGTGATCCGCTGATGCCATCAGCACTGAAAATCCAAATTGTTTTCAAAATACTGTCCCCATTTCATTTCAGTGTCTCACAAAAGAGGTTTTCCCTTGGTTTTCCTGATTGCTTTATACAAAGAATTTCTTCCTCCCACACAACCCTACTTTTCCCCACCCTTCTCCCCATGACAGCCTCCAACTAAAAGGCTAGGTTTCAGCAGCCCTCCTCGGTGCATGAAGCTCCTCTTCATCTCTTTGGAGGGCTGGAGGTGTGAGGAGGCCAGGAGGGCTCCAGCATAGACCCACTGGCTCCCAGAAACCTGGCAGGAGAGCTACATACCCTTCTCAGAAACATCCTGTAAGGCTGACCTTGGGACTTGGGGAAGGTCAGGTCCCCACCTGCTCTCTTTCAGAAGCAGAGGTGGGTCTGCAGCAGGCTCCTCGCCCCGCTCTCCTTTTTGGCAGGACATTGGCAGAGCCCGCTGCTGTCCAACCCAGAGATGGAGCAGCTGTTTGGGATGGCTGTACCAGATGCCCAAAATGGGCAGGCTCAATAGAACTGAAACTGGGAGTGCAATTAGGAAAATACATGCATTAAGTACAGTGATGGATGCTCAACGCCTGGTAGCAGGACACAGCCCTCTCCTGCTGGGGAACTACTATGCGAGGGTGGAGGCAGCACCGAAGGTGACCCCAGGAGGAGACCAGGATGGGTTACAGGGAGAGAGAAGGAGCTGCCTGACAGCAGCCCTCCACCAGGTGGGAAAGACTGGAAAATAAAGACGACCTGCCCCGGGTGATTTATCGGAGACAGTCCCCAGCCCCGTTACTTCAAAAAGTCGTGGTCTCGTTCAACCACACAGCAGTGCCCACAGCAACGGACTGCTCTGACCAGTAATGGCTTTGAGGGGGCCTCTTCCCTTATGATTTAGCTTCCCTTTTGACTTGCAGGCAGGGCAAAATTTGTCAGAGCTCTTGGAGGCCCCGATAGATGTAAACACTGTTTAATTAATTTGATTTATGATATAATTGCACCACTGTGCTTGAGGGTTTAAGGGAATTCCAATTCCAGTGTTTCTTCCTAAAAGGGATTTCAGGTAAAACATTGTCAGGGGAAGCAGTGCTGCCCCGGTGGGTGCAAGATGTGTCTGCAAACGGGACACCAACCTCCACGTCACCCACCTAACTGTAGACTCATTCACCATTTGAGCAAAGATCTTTAGGTGCATAATTATTCCTCTTTTACTTAGAAATGTTGTTTTACATAAACAAATTTGAGCCTCAGCTGCACTAGAAAATGCACCTGGTTTGGTTTGGTTTGTTTTTTTTGTTTTTTTGTTGGTTTTTTTTTTGTACCAAGGTTGTGTTTAGGACAGAGAACTGTCTCACAGGACTATGGAAAACATGTATTTTTCTGTTCTTCCTTTTTATTTGCCTCACTGAAAAGATATCTGTTTTAGTTCTTTCTGAGCCAAGACTAAGGAAGATCATTTTTTCTGAGCTTCTAAGGAAAAAATATTTTCTATTTTTTTAGTATAAACTATGCTTATAATTAGCTGATATATGTGACTTAATGTCTTGTGGTATAGAAGCACACAGAAAGGATGTAAGTAACCAGCTAGTTTATACCATATTTTGTGACCAAGCACAAAGTTTGGCTGCATTTAATGGAAAAAATGGTGGGGAGTGCTGTCCGGCCACTGCAGGATACCTGTGATAATGTACTTGCATCACTTCACAGTTAAACTAAAGCAAACGTATGTCATTGCTGTGTGTGCCGTAACACCTGGGCACAATAGAATGAATTCATGGACTGTGCACCCATAAATCTTCATTTCCTAGTTTTGTGGGTTTGTCAGGCCTTTAAAGTTATTTAACACGCTTTTTGCAGTGATAGATAGGTACTGAGAGTGTTATAAATACTAACTTGTGTCTGAAAGTTAGGCTGTGAAGCTATCACCCAGGCTTATGGTGTCTGTGATTTTATATCCAGCTAACAAGTCACTTTCATGGGTCGGGACATCATCTGGAGTCTATGAATGTGTAAGAACGAACAGTTACTGTATATATGTTAGGTGCTCTTTGATTCATATATACAACATTTCTTTTAGAAAAAAGCATAGTAAGAGCGTTCCTTGCTTTAGTTTTAAAAATAAAGACCACAGACCTTACTAGTGTCTGGCCTATCAGGAATTCATAATGAAAACGAATGTTCATTTTTTCTTTAAAAGTGTCTCAAGCTAAATGATACTGACGCTTTCAATTTTTAACATCATAATCAATAAAGGCTGCTTATGCACACTTTGCAAAACCATCAGTTTAGAAGTTTGAAAAAAAAATCTGCATATGGCTGCAGCTTGCTGACTGCAAAGCTCTAGCACTAAATCTTCTGAGTTAAAGTTTTACTGGTGTGTTATGAGTAAAAATGCCTTGTCAGCCATCTGCCAGTTTTTCTCCTAACATCCATATTTTCAACCCCTGCTAAACATTGGGAGCATTTGGCCACAAGAGGCCAGCTCTACAATTAAACAGCCGAGTTCTGCAGCAGAAGCAAGGGCATGTCAAAATAGAACTGTCTGTTATTAATTTTAAAAGTCCATAAAGGAAAGCTATGACCCTGTCAGGGTGATGGACTGGCAGTTAAATGTATTATAAACTGTTAACTCTCAGAGACACAAAAGAAAAGAAAAAGAAAAACAATGCCGCAGTGTCAAAAGCTTCAATAAATGCTAATCATGGCAGATTAATCAGCCTCTAATTCCACTGATCCAAAAAGGTTAGAGAGTCAATTGTGTAAAATTAGCTCTTTCTCATGTGTCCCTTTGCATTTGGAGAATCTGTCTGTTCATTTGCATCTTTTGCCAATGTTTACGAAGAATTCAGTTCATTAGCTCTTAAACATAAAATCAGACACTGGAAGGGGGATTCATTGCCTTTTCCTGCTTAAAGTAGTACTTAAAGCAAATAGCATTGCTACAGTGTACATTTATAGATTCTATCAAGCAGCATTAATTACTGTATGTCTCATATCCAGAAACCTTCTTTTTATAGGAAAGTTTTCATGTGAAGTGTTCTGTTTAGTCTTGTAAGGAGAGCTTTTTTGATGGGTTAAGATAAAATGTTTAATCATAAGATTGAAATGAGACAAATGGCAAACTGGAGCTGCTAGACCTTAGTTGAGTACATGCTACAAAGAGCTCCCAAAAGTACGTGCGCTATCCGCTTTGGGAAATACCTGCTTTAACCTGCATTTGAAAATCCTGCAACTTGCCAAAGAGAATGGCAGTTCAAATGAATGGCTATGCAGAACACAAGAAAGCCTGAGGAAGGATTGTTTAATGGCAAATAAAGCAGGAGATGAGAAGACGAATTAGCTGGCGCTGTTTGAAGTGTTCGTAACTGAACTCAGGACCAGACAGGACTCACCTGCTTTCCTTACGAAGCCAGCGTTCAGACAGGATTCATTCATCATCTCACGATGTTTTACTGTTGGACTGAGTTTTGAGGACTCGCGCTGCTATGACTCAGGTTACTTGGGGAGTGCCTCAGAGCTAAGAAATGCGAGAATGGAGACCTTAATTTCATAACATACCCACAAGCTTTACTGACCATGGCTTCCCCTTTTAGGGAAACGTGTATGGTCAGCTGAGGGGAACCTCTAAGGAATACATCTATACACATGCTCTCCTAAAACTTAGTTTGCCTGGGCTACCTCCACTGGGGTGAAATTTGTGACTGATTTCTCATCCCCCTAGAGAAAAAAATGATGTTTCTTCCCCACACCAAACCGATCATGTGATTTAACAGAAATCCAGGAATTTCCCACCCATTTGCTCCCCCACACTTCCTGGAAGCACACTCACATTGAGCTCACTGCCAGAATCCTACCGAAAAGCCATTTTCCCAGACACAGAGAGGAGGGTGGAGGAGATCTGTTCACCTCCCAGCTGCCCTCCTTTTTGGGCTGGCCTCCCTGGGCTGGTCAGGGCTTCCTCCTCAGGGGAGCACCCAGGGAAGGTCTCCATGTCACCTGCACAAAGAAGAGAAGCAGCAAAGGGCTATTCCTACCACCTTTCCACAGGGACTAGTCCCTGACACTGAAATCCCACAGCAACTGAGGGTCGATACCAATCTCTCTGCAGTAAGTACAAGGCATTGCCTTTGGCTTGGCCCTCTCTGACATAAACGCATAGCAATGTACCTACATATTATTAAAACGTTTCAAAGCAAAACACTCCCTCAGCAGATGCATTGGGGAAGAGGATAAGAGAACAAAGAGGAGCCAGATGTTTGCCCCGTTCCTTCATGAACTACTGAAGGGAGCTGAGCTGCACCGGACAAGTCTCTGCAGACACTGGAGCTACACGAGGTGTTGTGGGGTATCACTGCCCGATACTGCCACCGGGGCACATACGTATCAAGCGTCCCTCTCGCCTTGAATGGCACTGCTTTATCTAGTCGCACAAAAAACTTGGCTGGGTTTTCAGGCCTCAGTCCGTCCTCTGGATTGTGGCAAGTCTTGGGGCATTTATTCTGTAGAGAAATAGGGTAAAGTACCTGGATGAAGAATTACATCAGCATGGGGGGGGGGAACGGGACTGCTTCCATTAAACACCCTAGTTTGTTTAAGGATAATTAGGATATCTGTGTACCATGTTTCAGCGCACAATGTAAGTGTGCTTTTTGGTCAAAGGCTCTTTATTGGGGCTTCATATGTTTGCTCCCTGTTGGCTCCAAGTTGAAACCCCACATTTTCTCAATAAATACTCTTGATTTGAGGTAAGTTTTATTTCTGGACACACTCAGTCCAAAAACTGAAATTAAAACTTAGTGAGAGAGACCTTTACGGGAAGAGAAAATATAGTTAGATGTGTTGCCTAAAAGAAGAGGAGCACTGCGTGGCTCTAGTTTTAGAAAATGACCCATGAGGAATCTAGCTTAAAATATGAAGATTTAATATGAAGTTTAAAAGATAATTATGAGGCAGTAAAACAGAAAAACACAAAAATTATTTCAAAGGGAATGTAAAGTAAGTATATAGGGCACAGTGCAATGGATGGACTGTCAGCAGTATTTCTTTGTGTGTGTGTATCTTTTGTATTGCAGTGAACTGTGCAACAGCAATGTTTGAATATTCTGAATCTGCCATCTCCCTCTTCTGTCAATCAGAGCCTTCCAATTTTGAACATGCCAGGATGAACTATGTTGACTTCTTTGGCACAAGAAAGTGAATCCAGTGAAATTCATATATTCAATGGTTTCATGAAAATGAGAAAAGTCTGTCTATTTGCTAGAACAGCTTTGGGCTAGTTTTGAATGGCTGCATTTCATCTCTGCATTTTCCCTCCCCACAACTGTTATGATGTGAAAAGTGCCCAAGGCCAGGGGCTTGTAGGCCCAAGTCCACTGAAATTAATTGTAATTGGGAAAAAAAGGCCTTTTGCCTAAGCCAGTCATATTATACTTTCCCATCTGACCACTTCTTTTCCATTGATGGATATAGTTTACTCTACCAAATCATTTCTTTTTTTTGCAAGTGAAGCTAATTTACTGCCACCCAAAAATATATCAGACAGCTTCTGGCACCTATTCCTGTCTCAGAAATGCTCTAAATGCTCAGGTAGACATAAAGTTCTGCAGCATACAATTGTTCTTGCTTCTGCAAAGTTTTTGCTGTAATAATAGCAACAGACAAGTTTAAATCCTTCTCTTTTGGATGGAATAGAGTGGATATTTTCCTACCGTAGGTGTGCCACCACCTCCTCCTCCTGCTGCACTGAAGCGTGACTGTGCACAGGTTGCAGAGGGCAGAAAACTTCTGCAATTCTAGCCATTTTTCCTGGCATTCTGCCATCTGAAGTTGTCATGAGACCAACCAAAGAAAAGTGGAGTTACCACTGCACAATTACATGTTCACACTCTAAATCTAAGCTTCCCAAAAGTCTTCTGATGTCTGGATTAACAAGGGTAGCATTTGTCCTGGTAAGAACCAGAAGAGCTCAGCTCCACTTTTCAAAAGGACTAATGCTGAGCTCAGATTTGTTAAGAAGCTCCCCCAACTAAATGCACCCTCGCAGATACTTCATCCTTCCCAACACTGTAAAGTAGATTATCCTGGTAACAGGAAGGCTTTGATTTTATAAGCCTAGAGTTAGGATAACTCTTTGAACTGGTTTTGAACTGGTGTAGTTGAGGATGGCAATAAGACTTGAAATTTCCAGTTTCATTCGCTGATTGGTTTTTCATCTGTCAAGATGACTTTTAAAGTCTTAAGACTTTATAAGAATTCAGATTGAAGTGGGGTCATGTCCAGTCTATATCTGAACAGAGTATCTCCAAAAAATATTTGGGTGCTGCAGGAAGTTGGGAGAGTGATTCAAGAGGTCTCATGTTTCTTTAATAGGCCAAGATGACCAAGCATGGTATGAAGGGAGGAACTTTAATGCTAACAGAGTAAGCCTTCAGATAAGATGTAAACCAGAGTTCCTGGCCGTTTTCTCTGTGCATCAGCCTTCTGGACACTTTCCAGCTCCTCTCTGCCTACCTACACTTTCAACTGCCTAAGATAGTGTTTATTTCCTGCCCAAGACTGTTCAGTAGTGTTCTTGTTCACTATTAAAAGAGCAGCTGCATGTTAGTGGTGGGTGAAGAGAGCTTCTACCTCTCAAAAACTGCTATTAGACTTAGTTAATTAAAATTTAGAAACACACTTTAAGCCCAAGAACATCTTTTAAGAGGCAGAGATGCAGGGGAAAAGGATGAAGTGAGCAACCTGAGTGACAGCCACTTCGTTAACCAGACACGGGTTCTGATCTCCTTTACTATGTGCCTTGAGCATTTGCTTACATGGTACAAAGTGGCTGCAAATCATTATTAAAATGGTAGCATTTGTGCCCAGTTTGCATTGGCAAATGTGATGGATCAAGGTCAGGATAACTAGCATCAGACCCCTGTCACCGGGCAGTGGCTGTCACCCTGCCCTTTCCAACAGGCAATAGTCCAGTCCAACGCAATTGCAACCATCTCCTCTTCCCTCTCCAGCACACATTCAAGCAGACTGATAAGCAGATAGATATCTGAAAGAGGCTCAGATCTAAACCTGTATTCAGATATTGTTCCTGGACCCTATTTCTAAACCAAACCTTGCCTGGAAATCTCAGATTCTTATTTCAAATTTGGCAGTTAGGCCCACTCTAGTTTAAATTAGAGGCTTAATCTTAGATTTCCCATGCTTCTCTCTCCTTATCTAGTGCAAAATACTGCAAGAAGAGAAGCAAAACTCCCAGAAACCTTTCTCTCTGCACAGATGAGGAACAGCAAATCATAAGTAGGTCCTCTGAATGCTCAAGTATATGATTATATATTTCACTGTCAACTAAAACCACAGGAATAGGAAAATACTACTGTGAAAATACTGCCTGTAATGAGAGGACTTGGTTGTCACATTTGGTAAGACATAATTTATCTTTTATCCAGTATTAGTGAATAATATCACTTTGCCGTTCACTGTAGTGTGTTTCCCTTAGAAATCCACACCAACTTTCCTCAATATTAAATCCTAGGTAAAGAAAGCTATCTTTTCTGGATGTCATAAGCTTCCAATAATGTATGGAATCTCCTCTGAGTTCCACTGGTTTTTCTTTCCCCAAATCTGCAAAATTCTCAGAAAAATGTCTCTACTTGATTACATCCCAATGAAGCTATGTTGACTTATGCTAGCAAAAGACCTAGTTCATCTGTTTTCTGTTGTTTCATTACCGTCCTACCTTTCTGAAAGGGCTATTTCTTTGTGTGGGTTATTTGTCCCCTAGCCAGAAGGTGCTGCCTTACAAAGGGGGTGGTGTTTTTACATCAAGCTCAGTGCTGGATGATTTCTTCCTTTGTCTGCAGCCGTAACATCCTCTTGTTCACACAGAAATAAAAAACCACAAAGGGTATGGATTATGCGATGCATTTCCTGTAACATTTAATAATCACAGTAAAACACTGACATATACTGCTGTCTACTTACAAATCTCTGTTTTCTGTAGAAATTACAGCTTACCATTTAAGTCACCAGAATAACCTGCTTTATACATCTGAACAGCATAATAAAACAACTCATCCTGACTAGTTGAATATCCTCTAGTGAACTTAACACACGAGGTCCAGATTCTGCTCTACGTTTCACTAACGTCAGTCTCAAATAATAGATCCTTATTTACAAATGGCATAAAATGAGGCATGAATCATTCTCCTAAACTGACTAAGCCTAGACGTTCACAAATGCCCTCACAGTGAGCCATACTTCCCAGGTTTTGTCTCAGGGACAGTCTCTCCCCGTTGGCCATCAGCAGGACGACTCGCCTTTCCCAAGCACGCACACCTTCATCCCCTCCCATCTACAGCCAGAAAACATCACGGCAGCAACTGGAGCAATTGTTTTCCTGGGAAAGGAGCATTTGGGAAGTATTTAATGTATTTCTAACTGTCTTCCAGTGCAGTTTAGCAGCTGGAAGTCAGGTACAGAGCCAGAGCAAAGGGTTTATCCTGTGTTACTGCACTTCATGTCTTTTTCCACTGACTTTGAGTGGGAAAACGGCACTCCCATGAATGCCGAGTTATCCTCTTATAATCAGAATACACAGGACAGTGTCCTGCACAGCAGGCTCTGATCCTTGTCCTTGGTCTTGGCCCATGATTTATTTAAACAGGACTAATTGCATGTTCCACACTTTAAGAACCACAGACAACTGGAAGCTGACAAGTACTTGACAAGCCTGTTTTGGGTAGGTACTGGTTAAGGCTCTGTTCCTGTCAGCTGGGGAGGATGTTTGAATTACCTGATTGGAAAATAAAGGCATTAAAAGAAAATGGTACTTTTCCCCTTTCCTCTGTTTCTTTTAGAAACAAAACAAAACGAGGAAACCTGAACATTTGACAATCTACAGATTTCTTTTTATAAAACAAATAATAAAAATGAAGCTTTTTAGCTTTGTGAAGATGATTACCAAGAAACTCCAACAATGCTGAGCAGTTATGTATTTGTTGGAAACCTGTGTTCCTATTATAAAGCTCTTCCCACAGAAGCCTTTAAATTAAAATTATTTTTGAAGCCTAGCCTAGAACATCAAAAACAAATCAGAGTTCAAGTGCACAGTATGATTCCCATTGGGAAAAGGGATTCATTTACAGATGCTGGGTGATTTCTGTGACAGTAGGAAAGACATTTATTTTCATAGAAGAAGAGAGGTCCAATTCTAAAGCATGGCCTATTTGTATCTGGCTGTGGGTAACTCATTGAAAAATTATTGATCTTCACTGAGATTAAGTCAAACATTATTTTTGTTTTCACAACTTCGTGTGTTCTCAGCAGAGTCTAAGCTCTGCTCTGAATTGTGCTCCATCGTGTCCTGTTGGTACACCAAACGGGTTTGTCTGAGCGGGGGCAGGTTGTCCCGCGCGCGCGGTGCCCTGCGCACTACGGCAGCCTGGCTCTAGTGCGAAAGGTTGTACAGCATCCCATGCGACCGAGCGTGATCAAAGGCTTCCTCTCGACTCCAGCATGGAAGCCTAAACAATGAACTTAAACCAGTGCAAGAGAAACAGCAGAACAGTTTAAGGCTACGCTTCGGTTTCCTTTTCACGTATTGCAATTAACAAATAATGGCAAGCTGCCCACTTGGAAAGGTAGCACATTAATATATTTTGAATAGCTAAGAGCTTTGTTGTTGTTGATATTATTATTATTATTATTATTACATTTTCTCTTAAGCTTTTTATTAGCTCAGTGATAATTTCCAAAGATGACTTTGATTCCTTTAATAGCTCTTTCAAAAAAAAAATGTAGCTAATATTTAGTAATTCCCCATTGCCCCAAATACGCATTGAAACTATAAAGTGTTTCTAAATATCCTGAGAATTCTCTAAATAGATTTTGTAAAATTCCCGTAACCTTTCACTAACCACCAAGCCCTTATTATCTAAAGAGGCTTCCAGGGAGGTGTTGTAGGTAATTACCCAAGAATTAATCATAGGATTAACATAAAAGGCAAAATATAATAAATAATCAAGTTCTTACATACGCAAATCATTGTGAGGTATGTTACCAATTTTCATAGAGGGGCCACTGTCAGAAATGCAATTTCATCTATCCAATTAGCAGGTTTTGCTGCATTATAAATCTGTCACTGCTTTCTTTGCACCAAACAGCTGCTTATGCAAGTAACTGTGTGAAACTCTATTAAAAAACACAGGTCTGTATAAAGGGAGTTTAGAAAAAATAAATTCCCAATAAAGCTGCATTACATCTACTTGGTCTGGAAGGCTGTGGCCAAGAAGCAGTTAAAATTATTAGGAAGGGAATTCCATCATGCTATTAATGTCCTGCAATTCAGCTGTGACTGTGTTCTGTTCACTTGGTTTGCCTCTTCAAGTGCTGTTCTGTTTTTAAAGCTGCTTTGAAGGAATGCTCTCCAGTGGACTGCCGCCTGTCACTGCTCCCTGTCATGTGTCCGATAATTAAAATCTGACTGATTTACTGACTGGCATCAACCATCACAGCTCAAGAGTTAGAAGATGTTCATCCTTCCCAAGGCTAAATTTACTTGGTGAAAAGGGGCCGCTTGCTTCCAGCCTGAGCTGTCATTCAGCTGCCGTGGAATCCATAAAGATAGCTAACAGAGCCCCAGCCAGCAGTCTTTAGTTTATTTTATTCTAATATTTATTGCCACCCAGAAAATGAACATAATACAGACAAGTTAGTGAGAGCACTGCACTAGTGATTTGTGAGGCTGGTGTGGAGTGAGAGCAAAACAGTCCTGCAGTATTAAAATAAAATAGAACAGCGGTGTTTCCCAAAAGTATGGCAGGGCTGTAGCTGTGTTTATTTTAACCCTAATGGGGTGCAATTTATTATTACATTTTAAGTAGATGCACTCTTGGAGAAGGGTGGTTGGGGTTTTGTTTCCTTTTTTTCTAAGTGCACACTGCTCAGGAAGTACAAAAAAAAGGAAAGGAAAGGAATATCATGTCATCCTGTGTGAATGATCTAGCAGTATTAATGGAGCCTCCAGGATCTATTGAAAGCAGCAACTTCAATAGCTCAGGGTCATGATATCAGTACTTGTGATGGAACAAGCTATTTACAGAAGATTTAAACTCTGGGGAAGATGCCTCCTCCAGGCTCTCTGGCTTATTCTCCTTAGCCTTTAGGGTCATATCCTGCTCATCTGGCTCCTTCTAGTTTCTCTGTTATCTCAGGTTGGATGTGACAGTTGCCAGCAATCTTTAGCTCTGACCCTCCACGATGCAGTGTCACCCCAATGCAGAGCACAGCAGAGCAGCACTGTTCCCCAGTTTCCAACCTAAATTTTTTTTAGTGCACTGCCCTCATTTTTTTCTGTTCCCTCAGCTACAGTATTTGTCATTTTCTCCACATAAATAAAGCAAAACTTAAATATATACTGTCTGGTAAGAAACTCAAATACCTTTCCAGCATGAACAAGATTAATCACACATAATATTTACAGTACTAAACAAAACAATTATAACATCATATATACTCAGTTGAACAAACACACTGACAGTTCTTTTTGAAAACATACAGTAAAAATCAAATGAAAATCTATACCAGAGTAAAGGAACTTATCTTCAATTTGTATTCCTCTTAAGCCATTTTTGAGACCACTATTCAAATGCAGATGCCTTCTCCAGAAGTTATCAAGGCCTGATTTACCACTGTCTTTCTGTTGTAGTGGTACAGTTGGAGGGACAAGCAGCGCACCAGAAGCAAAGGCAAGTAAAATTACAGAGAGGCATCAAAGGAAAGCCAGGTTTGCTCACTTACCCCTACAGCCCTTGGGGTTTTTGCTCCTGCAATTATCATAAACACACAAAGAGACAAAGTCTTGAGTGTGCACTGGCACAGCCCCTGGTTTTGAAAATGTGGACCATGGTCTGGCTTTTAGAGGGCCCACAGCATGCCTAGGATAAAGAGGAGATATGAGTCTTGTCTACCAAAGAGTTAACAAGCTGAGGGCTCAGCCCTGCAAATAATTTCTTACTTGAGCCTTAGTCATGCAAAAAGTCCTATTGACCTTAATGGCTCTACTCATATACTTAAGATTCATGCCAATATGTGTCTGCAGGGTCAGGTTCTTGAAACCAGGCACCAAAACACGTGCATAAACTCCCCTCAGAGAGTCTGTATAAAGCAATACTCTTAATTGTACAGTATCCCAATCAGATGTCCTAGAAAAACGAAACTACTGTTGAAGAAGATAATAATGTAATGTTTTCTATAAGAACATGCAGAATGATTTCTGTGCATGCTCAAAGATACTCCTTTGCTGGGGGTTCAGTTAGGGAAGGAGAATGCGTAAACGCCCAGTACACCTGCCTATGCAGAAAAGCCATAGTACAAACACAAATTTTTACTAACCACCTGAGCACTGACACATCCCTGGCCTCCATACAGGTTTTTTTCTGATCAGCCATATATCTGATGTGCTGTAACAAACTGCAAAGGGAATTCAAAATTACCCATAACCAACAACTTCATCATTCACTCTCAAAAGTATTTAATCTTCTCTTGTCTCCTTGCTTTCAGGAATTTCTCTCAACCTGATATTTCTTAATCAGAACTTATTTTTTACAGGTCATCAATTTGATTTCTCAGTGTCTTAGTGCTTGGTATTCTCATTTGGAACAGCAATCAGTTGTGCCCATCGATCTTTAGCATCTTATATTCAATTTTCATGCAGCTGTTTACAGCATGGAGCAAAAAACTTTCTGGCAAATGGAAGTTTAACAGCAAATCTCAGGCATCTTTTAAAAAAACCAATGGTTTATAAAAGGAAAAGATGTATAAAAAAATGAAACTCAACAAGCCACAAAAATAACAAAACTATGGGAACATCCGAGAACAGTAAAACTGTCTGCCATCTTGGAGCACCCACAGGACCAATTTTTTTCCCAGTTAGTTCAGAGATCACTGTAGACACTGAACATAAGCTTTGGTTAGATCACTCTTATTTTAGCAGGTATTACTATAAGTGATGGTATTTGGACATAAACTTCTGTAGCTTTTCCAGCTACACTAGTGGTCCTTTTGAGCTGCTGTGGTAGTGAATTTCAGAGGCTGGGGACATGCTGGGTGAAGAAAGATATCCTCTCATTTGTTCTAAATGTACCTGCCATTAATTTTAGTGAATGACAGGTTGTTTCTATATTCAGACTTAACATGAAAAGGAAGAACTGATCAGTTTTCACTACATACTCACAGCATTAAATACCTCAGTCAAGTTTCTTTGCATTTTTCTTCTTTCCCAAATGCCCTTTTTCCTGAAATCAGTAATACAGGAGGATGAAAATTGGTTTCTAGTATGATTAATGCTGAGCAAAACTTTCAGCTCAATACTAGACAAAGATCACCTGGTTTTGATATAATGCCTCTTTCCCTTTTTCTCTTGCTCCCTCTCTCCCCCCCCCTTCTCTGGGGATGCACAAAGCATTTCAACCAGTCCTACCCCAGCTCCGGATCCCTCACCCTGTGTTCCTGAAACACCACCTCTGCACTGAAGTGATTCCAGGAGTTGCTGCTTTCTACCTTTTCACCTCTAAGTATCCTCTGAAAAGGAAAGGCTTTTTCACTCTCTCTTCCAAAATGTCTGGCAAGTTGGATGACCCCATTCATATCTTCAATGTCATTTTGATCGTGAGGGGATGACAGAGTTTTTCAGCAAACATGAAATGTGACGCTCTTCCAGTCAATAGGGTCTTCAAGGGAGCTTTTTGCAAGTTCACCTGAGCTTATTAGAAACCAGGACAAGAAAAACGTTTTCACCCGTGCTTTAGTCTAAGGTCCAGCTACTCTTTAATCTAAACAAAGTTGGGAAATTACTTGGACTTTATGGGAGGAGAGCAAGAAAACCTCGTCCTGGAAAAGTATGGTCTCTTCATAGGGCACTCTCAGGCTCCAGCCTCTGGCAGCACCTAGCACACAACCAGGGCTGGTCTCGTCCCTGCCCTCTCCCTGCCCACCCCGTGGGGCGGCAGACCTCTGCCCCTGCAGAGCCACCTCTGGCATCAGAGACTGGAGATACATAGGGCCTAGTTACAGACACCAGGATACACTGACGATCCAGAGCTCGTGAAGACAGGAGCTTCATCAAAAAGCCCAAAATTGGAGGTTTTGCAAAATCATTTTGAAACTTCTAAGACTTTTCACAAGCTTTGAAATCTGAGTGAGCGAGCTTTGGAAGATAGGAAGTGTGGCAAAGCAATCTCCTTCACTCACTAAAACCATAGGAATGCAAAGAGGAAAATATTGCCCTCCTACCATTTCACTGATATCCCACAGTATGCTATTCTTCTGGCTGCTGCCATCAGGCCTGGCTCTACACTTCCATGGTCATGCCAACACATGCCTGAGATGGCCTTCATCTTCGATGTACTGAGGGGTAGAAGGCTTCATGCTAACTGTGTCTTAATCTTTCTCCTTTACTGCTGTATAAAATAAATTAATTTAATTAGAAGCTGTGACAAGGTAATAATAAATAAAAGTCACTATCAGAAGGAAAGACTTTAAAGTTATTTAAATGCCTGATTTCAGCAAAGCACCTAAACAGTTTTAAAATGTGACCCATAATGTGTTTCACCCCAAAGGATATAAGCAGGATATTGAAGATTATTCATATATAGGAAATATTCAATTCATCATCCAAATGCACCCACTTCTGCAATGAAATATAGCAGATACTTAACAGCACCCGGCAATTCGATACGCATTGAAGGTGGGGTGTGGAGAAAAAATAGAACAGTATCCAGATGAAATTGCAGATGTCAGGAATGGAATTCACCAACTGGGAGGAGATGAGCAAAAAGGGAGATTACTATTTTTATGTAAAATAAATCAGCCTGCTAATCGGGCTGGGATTTTGCTGCTGGGAGTTAAGGAGGGCAAGAGGAGAACCGTAATTTTTAGAGCTGCCACTTTAAACTACAGCCCCTCTTGCTTCAACACTGCTTTGATGCAGCATCAGAGAGGGAGCATCTTGAAGTGCTGTAATGTCAAGGCTCAAACAGGCATATTTTAAAGTAACAGGAAGTAAATTAAGCCAATTAAACCATCTTAATGCTTTGACTTTTTTAGAGTGCTTGCTTACCAAGCAGATTTTTCTCAGCTTTCACAGCAATGATTATTACCTACATTTGAGGAGGTAACTATTTCCCAGCTTTATAGGCTCACACCTAAAACTTTGGGTTATCCCCTTTGCTTTCAAGCACAAAGTTTGCACATATAACATGCAGTTCAACAGTCTTCACACCCTTGTTGAGACCCCTTGGGCCTGGAGAGAGCCAGAGCAATATAAAAAAGCTGGTCATATCCCTGCCAGGCTCCCCTGCTGGGATTTGTGCCCAAAGAGGGAGAACCATCGCTGAGACCCTACAGCTGCCAGGGTGCCAGTGCTGCGTGGGCCAGGACACGGTACCCAGTGCCCCGTGCCCTGTGGCAGCTCGGTGACCTGCTGGGTGCTCCGTGGGAGCTGCTCTGAGCCCACCAGGGCTTTCCTGTTTGCCCAGCAGCCTTGCAGCACAAGGTATGAAAGCCCTTTTCCCCTCAGCACAGGGTCATCATAGCCTGTGTGTTTGCAAACTTCCCCTCCCTCCAGCTTTGAACCCACTGGCCAATTTCCAACTGGGAGACCAAAATGACCCCCATGTTCTGACATTCCTACATATTGCTTTAAAAATGAAAGTCCACTGCTAGTGGAGATATTGGTCGGAAGCAAAGACTCATCCGGTACAAGCTATATTGGGAAGTAATCCCAGAACGTGGTGGAAGCAGAATTGAAAGATTTGAACTTTCGGCTTTCGCAGATGATGGACCGGCTTGTCCCGTCACACCATACCAGCTAGGGTATACCCAGGTAAATCTAAAGGCTTTTCACATTACTAAATAAGCAAGTCTTGTACCTCAAGTTTGGTAAAGAGTCTTACTGCTTTTAACCTTCATTTTTTTTGTTCTTCTCTCACCTTCTCTCAGCACTTGTTGAGCTCCTGCATGGTGAGCCTTTAGTGCTGGCTGGAAGCGGAACATCACATGCATCAAGATCTTTACTAAAACCCAGTGTAGGTCACCACACAGCTCATTAAATAAAGGGACATACTCTGCATGCCAATTAAGAGATTAAATTATGGAACAAAGGAGAGGGAGAACTAAAATTTAAGATCCCCTTGTATTTTCCGGCAAGTCATCTGTCAACTGGAGGAGCTATTCCACTAACTGAAGCTTGTGAAGAGCCTGACATAGCCATAACCGTGAATATCTCAAATCTTTATGTCAACTGAGGTTACTGTGAAGTTGAAATTGTACTGGCAGTAGAGTTCTCTATTGTCATGATTCCTATACAGATAGGAAGATGAGGGGGGAAAGAGAAAAAGTTTACCAGTGCAAGTTTAGGCATGTTCTGTTATTTGTGAAGAGCAAATAGTATAACATCTATATCATAAATGCCAATAAAATATACATACCAGAACTTCACGGGCTTATTCATATATACAGTATGTTTTATATTGAAAATTATCTTAAAGAAAGGATTTTAAAATATTATAGTAGAAAATTTGGAGAAAAAATTATTCAGATAGAATTTAAGTGCACTGCTGAATTCACTGTTTCAGCTGGGCTTCATTTTCAGACTTTCAAGTCCTTTGGATGCCAAAAAACTCCGTGTGTATTTGTGCGTGTGTACAGGCAGAGCTGTGTGTGCCTTGGCAGCAACGCAGAGCTCAGCATCTATCCCATGTACGCACCTGGTAAGGTTGGAGACAGTGTTCCCCTGTTTCTGCAAAGTTTCTCAAAGCACACCCCGCACATTACCAAAACACTGGGCCTGATGTGAGGAGCAATGGGGGTGCTCTGTTTTAAAACACAACCACACCCGTGGTAACAAAGCCCAGTCCATAATTTTCCCTGTAGACAACCTTATCCAACATTGTAGAGATTTCATGGCGGAAGTACATTGAAGATGTGTCACTTCACAGAAAAGTATACAAGTGGTTTTTTTATATCAGAATGAAGAGCTGCTCCTCTTTTCTCATCTCAGATGTGGGCTACAGTGCCATATTCAGGCTGGCTTTCCATCTCTTGTCGAGAGAAATCACTTTTCTATAGTGGACTAGCTTCAACAGGCCGATGACAGTCTTTAAATCCATTTTTCTGAAACCCTAGGTTACTGCAGAGATGAGCGCTAATATTCATACAATGGCTGCACCCACCCTACAAGCCAGGCAGGCAAAAGCCAGTGCCTCTCTAAAAATTTATAAAGCTGAATTAGCCCATTGCTATGCCCACACTTGCAGCTGAGACTCACAGTGTGTTAGCTTGGACACTGAATGCACTGTAATAAATCCTGCTGTAATTCTGGCTTACAGTTGAACACAACTGTTTGTGTCTGTCCACGGAGATTATTCCTAACTCCTCGCAGCTCTGAGCTGGGAGGCTGCGTGCATGAGGTGCTGGGTCCACAGTGAGAGACCCCTTATGCGCCAGCTTTGCAGTGGTCAGCGTTACAGCATCTACATCTCTTTCAGATCTAGCTCTTAGCAACCCTAATAGAGCTCACCCTTCATATAAACATTGATCTTCAAATGTGACTCCAGCTACACAGTCCTTGAATGGGACTGGACAATTATAAATTTAAAAAAAAAATAATCTTAAATCAGTCATCACATTCATAAGACTAAAAATTTTGAAGGTCTCATCTCACACAAAGATTATCTTCCAGGACTACAGGCACCACAGGGATGGGAAGGACACACCATGGGTTAGGAGAGATGTGAGGGGATTTTTTTTTTTTTAAGGAAGAGTTAAAAAATGTGGTAGTTTGTGAAAGCTCAGACCTGCTGCTTCAGGTCTGACTGTCACCCGGCCCTCATAACAACGACACGTTTGGATGAGAAACAGGATGTTTTCAAACAAGCAGGAACGCCTGCCTCATTTGGATAGTACCAGCAGACCAGACTGACTTCTGAGGTGCAGAGAGGTGAGGCTGGGAAGCAGCCCGGCTTCCCAGTCCCACCAAAGCTCAGCATACCTGTGCTTCTTGCAGGGCAAGGACCAAACCACGCCTCCTACACCTGCTCCTCAGCCAGCAACGGAGCTGCCCGTGGCCCTTCATCGTCACGTCCACACTAGCTCATCTGTCCTGCTGGAGAACTGGGAAGGCAGAGGGGATCGGTCCACTCATGGCCCCTCTCGCCTGCCTGCACAGGGGCAGGAGTTAACAGATGCAGGTCCCCACCAGTCACCTCTTACCTGCAGTGCACCATGAGTTCCTCTATGCCCTGTTGCAGGCAAGCAGAAAAGCCCATTACCAAGCCCATGCTGAAGATTTCTATACAAATAACTTCCCCTCCCTCAAATCTGCTCTTAACATCATCATCCGCCCAACTATGAGTCGGCTGGGTGATTGGAACAGTGAGGTTTGGAGCTAATTAGAAGTCTGAAGTGTTTTATCTGTACCAGAATTGGAATAGTAGCCAGAGAGCTGGTCACAGTTACGCACAAACTGTGATTTATCCCGTAGTGCCAGAGTTACTCTGTGGCTGTCACATGTCATTGTGTGAGGTGTCATGTCACATCATTGTCACGGCGACATGTCACCACATTACTGTGCTGCTATCATGGACATACAGTTAAAAGCCCTCACTACAACTGTTTCCACTTAGGTATTTAGTTTCTTAAGGATTACTGACTGTGATGTAGAAATTCCTATCAATCATAATGTCAGCTCTACAGAAATTAAGCTACTTTTAGATGAGTATTTTGAAACAAATGTAATAACACAGAATAGTGCCTGTTTCTCAAAAAGTGGGTTACATCCATCAGGGCAATAACACAAAAGACTAGGTGGAGACAAGGGAGGGTTCCTTCTATTGTTTTCCAGAGATCTCACAAGAAAGAAGACAAATCTAGCTGTGAATAAAAACAATATTGAAAACATAAAATTAGTACTGTAACTGCAGAAATGCCTTTCTGAGTTTGCAGACAGCCTCAAAAAGAAGATATAGAGCCATTCATCTACTTCAGCACGCATGGACCAAGATACCAAAAACTTTTACGGCTAATACACTGTAAGCACAAAATATGGCTCATTCACAACCTCTAGTAGTTACTACAAGGTAGCTGGTAAGCTCAAACCCTCAGCTGTTACAGGTACCCTGTCAATCTTGCCCAAATGCTTCCTGGAAAACCTGCCTGAGATTTGTCTCCAAAAAGATTTAAAGCCAGATAGCTTCGTAGCTGTGTATTATTTTGCTGTAAAAATACATCTTTTTTGCGAGTGAAGACAAAGCGAAGGAAGAGGACATTTTTCCTAATGGAGAAAGCATGAGGACCTACCTGCAAGGAAATTGAAGCAAGGTGGGAGAACATGTGTAGGTATATGCATAAGTGCATATAAGTGTGTGCGTGCCTGTACATGTATGCATATATTTCCTTATTTGACAACATAAAGAACTATAATTATCTGTTAGTTTTCCAGCTCCTGAGTGGGGGCTCGGCTAAGGAAGCACAGAGTAACCAGGAGGCAAAGAAGAGGTACCTTGTTCTCCTGAAACTGAGAACACTTATGTGGAATTCTCTGTCTCAGAGGAGGAGAAAGAAGAATTGCTATTTTCATTCAAAATAAATCAGTTTGCTAATCAAAGTGGGATTTTGCTTCTGCAAATTGGGAGAGAAAAGAAAAGAAAAAAAATATTGAGAGCTGTCATTTTAATGAACAGCCTTTGGTGGGATTGTACAAGGTAAAAGCATAAAATTTAGCCCAGATGTTTAGCTGGAATAAGAAACTTTGTCTTAATGTCATGTTTTTCCCATTTCCATTCTGAAATCTTCACATAATTTATATTAAAAGGTTCTATAAATGTTTACAGTTCTTTTATAGAATTGTAAGCAACCTACAAAAGCTAAATTCACCTTAGGATCTCCTACCACTACTCCCAAAAACTGAGCTCATCCTTTGTAAATTGTGCCTGTCAAAGACTCTATATGACTCTGTACTACACTGCAGTGTTTTACCTCCACACACAGATGAAGCCTGAAATTTCTTGTACACAAAAATGAGCATTTTGGCATAAACAATGTGATCGAGACAGTTTCCATCCTCATCACTGAATCTTGATGGTTTTCTTGAACTTAGATATAACAGTTCCCCACACAGAGGATATTGTGTGTGATACAAGCAGTTTTAACTTGAAAGCTCACTCCCACCAAATGTCTGCATTTTTGTGTGAGCCAAGAAAGACCTAAACTCAACTATAACATATTTCCAAGAAAAAGTCTTTGCTGTTATTCTCTCAGGCACAATTTGTTTCCTAACCAATGATGCTATTTAATCAAAACTCACACTAGTCTTCCTAAAAGCATTTAAAAAACAAAACAAGAAAGAAGCATTTCTGTTCCATAGCTTAGTTCTTAATCATCTAATCAAACTTGATAAATTTTCCACTCTCTCTCTCTCCTAAAATGAATTCTTGGCAGCCTTCAGTGAAATAAAAAAATAAAAAAAGTTCATGTAGAAGTTCAAAGCAGCAATTTATGTTTCTGATAATTTTAAATTAATTCCTAATCTATGAAGCATAAAGAAACTATGCTTGAGATGCAGCCCACATCCAACCATATGGCTTAAGGAGACAGTCTCTGTGATGTGTGGCTGCAGATCTTTCTGTCCCTGGCATACACACCTGAAGTTCATGCCCCCTAATGTAATTGGACAGTTTTGTTTGTGAAAATGGCCTGTTCTGCCAAATGCTGAAGTCCTTGCTTTGACAGATATATCACTTTTCCAATGTGAGTGTGTTTTGAAGAGAGCTGACACATGATCAAGTTCTCTTTAATATCCTTCAACAAACCTGACAGTTGTCCAGCAGGGTCTTGTGCCGCATCCAACTGTCAGCTTCTGCAGAGGCATTATGGGAAAACTGACTGAGGAAAACAGCAGTAAAGAGGAAAAAAGTGATTTATGCTTCTCTGTGTACTCAGCTTACTATCAAAAACAAGTACCTCGGCTTATATGTATTTTAGCAGGCCTACATGGACAAAGTCTCCTTAGGTTCTGGTAGTACAGGAGAACAACCTATTTATATTTTCATTTTTTATTTTAGGGATTTATTGCATGTCTCATTATAAAGCACCCCAAATCTCACATGCACAGGTATAAGTATGTATTTGAAAACAAAATGTAAGAGTAATGAAGACTAAATGTTCTCATTAAGATCCTTTCCAAATCTGAGCTGCCTTATAAATACCAATAACTGCATGGTTTTTTAACACTTTAAGGTGCCTCAGTTTCATGCAGTTTTTAGAAGGGTCCTTCACTTACAAGACAAGAGTTCTCATGTACACAGAAAAAATTATTTGTTTAGTATTTTGCTGCTTACTTGTGCCACCAGTGAGAAAGTCTGTGTTTCAGTAGAGATCTGACACTGTAAGCTTAGAATATCCTCGTCAAATTGTTATTTAGGCCAGATGTTGTCATTTTGTCATCTTAAAATTTCATTTTCCTGCAAGAAGGTAGAGTCTGATTGCAGTCACTTTGTGTTACTTACTGAAATGCAGCTTGCAACAAGAAGGAATTGAACTGGACCAAGATAATAGCATAAACCCCATCATCCCCACCATGAAAATGGTATTTGTACCCTCAGACTGCAGCTGTTTTCTTTGTCTGAAAACTTCCTTAGCCCGTCTTCTGTCATGCATTGCTGACAGATGGAAACACTTCTTAATGCTCCTTATCCAACCTAAATTATTCTGTGATTCTCTGCAGTGTATCTCTCTGGTCTGCAGCCTTGTGCCAAAATGGTCCACTCTGACTGCAGTGGGGCTCCCCGTGAGCCCAAGTACACATCCTGGTTTTGGGTACACGAGATTGCAGCCAGCTCTGCGCCTGCACGGGGTCAAGCCCCACGTGGAGAGTCCAGAGCAGGCAACCACAGTCTGAAGGGGCCTGAAAGTGGAGCAAGC
Source organism: Mycteria americana (assembly GCF_035582795.1). NCBI lineage: Eukaryota > Metazoa > Chordata > Aves > Ciconiiformes > Ciconiidae > Mycteria > Mycteria americana. The sequence continues at coordinate 36,944,827 of NC_134372.1, forward strand.
AGCTCTGCTGTAAATCAGGCTCACACTAATGCTCACCCTTGCATTGATGAAAGTCATGCACGTGAGCAATGCTGAAGATGTGCAAGTCCTGAGGTTCTACATAAAAATGACAGAAAGACAAGTGTTATTGAAACAGTCGTAGAAGAGTTGGTCTGAACTGGAGTACTGGAGAATGACCATGTTATCTCTGTTATTCCAGTGGCCCTTTAAATATAGTGCTGAGGTGACTGCCTACTTAGCCTACGGTGAAGGCCACACTTGTCTGCAGTGAAGTCCCATAATCTTAGTTTATTGCATCGCATGTATTGTATTTGCTCAAGCTGTTGCCTGAGGGGGTGCTTGTGGGAAATGTATAGCTTTCTTCTCCCCCCCTTCTCTCACAGACTATTTAGGCTGACATTTATCAATAAATTGCACATATTGTTATACATTTTTCTGTCGGAGCAGCGCTACAAGATTATGTGATGAGCACATTTTATCAATCTAGCAACACTTCTTTTTTTTTCTCCATACAAAGATTTTTGCTGCAGAAGTGACTGGAATGTCACAGCTCCAGCACGACCTGATTGCTAAGTCAAACCAGAGACCCAGATAGTTTTCACTGCAGCCCTCGTTTCAGGAAACATTTCTGGGGAAGGCTGTTTCTGGCTGCTCTCCCTCCCCCAGGTCTGTGGATGGCAGGACTGTGGAAGATATGCAACATGGCCCTCTGTTCCCCACAAAGCCCATAAATCTCCCACAATCAGGCGATTCCTACATTCTGCAGTTCTGTATGTTACATTTTTTCCCCCATGGGCTAAGCTGCTAAAAGCCACTGCCCTGACCTCCCGTTAACTTTTTTTGTTTGTTTTATTTTTTCCAGGGTAGCAGTATAATGACCCTACAATCAAGATCATGTCAGTTAATCCTCCTTTTCAGATCAGCACAACTCTTCCGCATGCATTACATTTAAATTTTCTTTTAAAAATGCCTTTGCTTGAAAGACAAATCATTTGTCTTCAAATTTCATCTGTCAAAACCTAGACAGGTTATTTCCATAGTATATTTTTAATCTTGCTCTGAAGTTTGCTTCTTCTGTTTTACTCTCCTCATTAGTTGCACCCACATATCTGGATTATTTCAAAATGCCACTATTTCGGACAACATGAAGGAAGCTGCTAGTCACTTCAGTAGAAGTATCAGAGTTAAAACTATTTAAAAGAACAGGAGCAGGAATTTATCCTCATGCCTGCTGCAAAATATGTGGGGCAGCCCATACCCCGTGCACAACCAGCCTTCTTTCAGGTCCCTTGATTAGAATAAAGATGGGAAAATTGGGGGAAAATTTATCGTGACCATTTAGTACGTTTGAAATACAACTTGGGAAAGCTGCTGAACACCATCGAATCTAGCACTCGTGCACGCACAGTTTGCTACAAGACTTGTTTAATCATAAGATGCAGTTAGCATCATAAGCAAGTGCCGCTCATTTTGGAAGGAGATAGAATGACTTTAGAAGAGGTTAGGTCCCCAAACAGCGCAGAAAAGCAATACCAAAATGATTAAATTCGCCCATCCGGAGGGAGCTTACAGCTGAAGGTCCACCCACCCACCGCAGCAGGCTTATTTAAGCCTTCATTGGACGTCACATTTACGGGGCCCACCGCAGTGCTCTGTACACCTCCAAACGAGCCCTGGTGGCTACTGGCAGTGGCCTGAGGTGCAAAGCGATTCAGACACAAGTCTCAGCGCAGCACAGCGGGCAGCCTGTGCCACAGCCCCGGAGATGGGCATCGGTGAGAGCAGCCCTCCAGCGCTGCAGAAGCTCGTGGCACCTGACAGCCTGCTCCTGCTCCAGCCTGACGCACAGGCAGGCAAGCGGGGATGCCACCCATGCCCTGCTCTCTGCAGTTAAACCTCAGAACAAAATATAGCTTATCTTTGGGTGGGTCCTTGATTTACTCCACTAGCAAACATAGTGGACATAGCAAGAATTACCATGGGGGTCCTCACAGAGACATTTTGCACTAAGTGCCCACTGTTTCTTCAAGGATGGTCACATGGGCAGGAAAAATTAAGGGTCACACCACATTTGTGGGTGGCAGGAATGATGATTATTGTGCAGACAGCTTGGCTTTTACTTCTCCAAAGCTGGTGTGGAATTTTTGCTGAAACAGACTAACTACTGCAGTGCTGCTGCCCCCAGCTTTAACCCAGAACTACAGAGTCACTGCAATTATGAAGAATTATCCAATAAACTGCTTTAACTTTAAGCCTTAATGAAGAAATTCAACCAGTTTCAACTAAACTAGTTTCTTTGGTCCACACTGACTAGCAGACACTGCTCTGAAATAAAGAAAAGAATACTGTAGTAAAAAGAAACAATGAAAGAACTCATTGGTTATGTAAATTTACTGCTGTAATTATTTCATTATTAAAAATGTTTTGCTAAGAACATTTTGTTGAATCAAGATTGATTGCAACAAAAAGTAAATCCAAGAAATACTCTAAAAAGATGTCAGGCACTTTTACAGAAGAATTAAAATAAATAAGGAGAGTATTTTATGAAACATGGTGACTCTTTGTTCATCTTTTGATGGTTAGACACACACATCAATGAAAGATTTGTCAGAATCAACCATCTCAGTTTCTAGTCTTCGGTGAGTTATGCGCTAACTGCAGTCTCTGCATTTGTGAAGTGTTTATGATCACTTCAGAATTAACAGCTTCCCATGAATGTCAGATTTATGGACAATCTGTTAAATATTTGAATCAGATCTGCTTACCTGAACTAATCCATCTGAAAAAAATACATGTTCTTCTCAAATGCCAAGGGTTATGTCATGTCATTTTGCCAGTGCAAAAGAAAACATGTTGTTATCAAAGAGAAATTTGCCAACAATCTGGAGGATGTGTGATATTCAGAAGTATTTGGATTATTGACTCTCCACTGCAGCTTGGTTTTTACATTCTTAATTATTGGCTGATATATCCTTGTGGTGCATGGAAGAATAAAATCAACTCAAAGCTACAGTTCTGAGGTTAGCATTAAAAATCAAATAGCAAAATTTCCCAAATATCCAGGAGACTGAAATAGTATAATATATACGCAATACATTGAGTGAAATCTGCTCTGTACCACAAACAGTGGAAAGCTGTTCAATGTATTTAGTAGACATACTCTGCCCTTCTTCTAGTGCAGCATTTCAGAAGCATTTCATTGCAAGCATTAATGAATTGAGTCCCACAGTGAGGGACTAAATGGAAGAGGACAGGAAGAGGAAAAGATGGAGAAGGAGGAAAAGATACAAAGAAATTATAAACGGTTACGGCAGAGAAGAGAGCTGACTGGATAAAAATTGACAAAGAGAAACCACGTGTGAAAGAATTGAAGCGTGTTGCAAATAACTAACGTCTCCAAAGTAGATATGTGTACGTGAAACTCTCTGGACTGTCTTCCTTTTTGTCAATGCCTACTTTTTCAGCCTAACTCTTCTCTTCTCGGTACCTCTCAGCTAATTCTATTACATTTCTATCTACCCCTAGAATATAGGGCAACACTTTCTTTCTCCCAAAATCTCCCCTTGCTCTCCATTTCCTTCCAAAACTCATACAACAGCTGCGTGTACTACTTCCTTGATTCTTACACATTTTTTTTTCTGTAACAGTTTACGGCACCATTGATTCACAACACATACGTGTATTGGAAGGATCCACTCCCTAGCATTTCACCACATCTACTTGAAAATCCTTAGCCATGTAAACTCTGTTCCGTAAAGCAGCAGGGTGTTACTGTTGCACAGTTATATTTCATTTGTGATCTGATCTGATCATCCTCGACTGTATCATTCCAGAAATAGTGACAGCTTCCACACATCATCCTTTTCCAATACTCTTGGAAACAACAATTCAAGTTGTTACAATTATACACCATCCCACTAATTCAAAGTACCCATATAAACATTTCTTGCCTAACATACCTGTACTTAGACTTTATATCCAACCATCAGTATATAACATATGCACTTAATCAATGTATAATTTAGGCATTTTATTAGCACATCTCCCAGAGAACTGGTTTAGCTAATGATAATGAATGGTCATGACTATCACGTAACTGGGATGGTATTTGCAGGGGAAAAGAAAGAAAGAAAAATCCTACCTTCATATGACCAGTGTCACGAGGTTAAATAGTGCTAGAGTTCTACCCTCTTGCTTTTTAATGTGGAAATGACTAAATAAAGCATTAAAAAAGAGAAAATATGCATGAAAGATAATGAACGGCCATCATTAACTTTGCCATTCATGTTTCCTCTCGATAGCATAATAAAAGACACATAGATCAGCAAAGCTATGATGTGATGACCACACTTGGAGCTTTCACATCGCCCGGTCACTGAAGCAATGATAGCCTCCTCCTTTCCTTGGTTCAGCTTGCAGATGCTCAACAGTTCTGAAAATCATTTTGGACCACAGAAAAGTCAGGAATCCAGAACAGAACTGTTAATTATTCAGGACTAAATTTTCCAATTACATATCCAAAGCAAGTAATTAACTTTCTAAAAACTACAGTTGCCATAGATGGAAAATAGCACATGTGCAGATTAGAGCTCTTAAAAATAAAACCTGAATTGCTAGGGGAAATAACAGCATTTGTTAATTCTAAGGCTACACGTTTTCTGGAGCATGTTTTACCCACATGAATTTTGTCCTTAACACTATAATCTCTGCAGATACACGTCAGTAGTTCCTGCTTATTCTAGCTTGCACATACTTCTCAAGAGGAGAGAAGGAAAAAGTCGTCACTAATAGAATCTATGTAATTTCATAAGAAATTCTCCAAGCAAACCTCTTTTCAAAGACTTTTAGCCCAAATGAAAAATTCAAGGTTTTAATAATTTTAATAAGCTTCTGATAGGCATTCAAATTTGAGGTGTTTATCCAAATACCCTCAAGCTTCAGAGAATCCCTTATCACTGCTTCAATTCCTAATAGCTGTCATTCCAATAAATATCAGAGCAATTAAAATCTCCATCAATCAAAAATATTGCTTTCTTACAGGCCTGTCATTTTTTTAAAAGCAAATCCTGATCTACCTTTTCTAACAGCTCTTGAATTTTATAGCAACATATAATAACCATCTGACTGCCTTTATTTCCATTTAACTTTTATCTTTAATGTCTCTGCTGTTTCAACCAAAATATTTATAGCATTTTTTCCTTTGCACACTTAATATTATTGTCTCTGTTTCCTGCTGTATTTTGCCCTCCATCCTATGAGGAGGGAAGGCAAAGCCAGTGAAACCAGTTCTGGGAGAGAAAGCCAAATTTTTCATTAGTGTTCACAAATCTTATTCAAGACGACAAAGACATCTTCCCACCATGAAGATGCAAAAATATTCCACGGGCAATGCTAACCATTTCAACAAACCTGGACAAATATCCTAAGAACAACCCCCTCCTTTCTCTATAGTGTCATTTTACAGACTAGAATTGCCACTTTCTCTGACACAACATCTTGAAACCCCTGTTTAGACCTTCCTTTTGGTGTCATTTGATTTCCTGGAGGGTGAAGGGGGTTAAACAGGCTACAGGGGAGCTTGCAGTACTTGTGACATGAAACTGTGATGGCCTGGCAAAGAGATTTAGCTGCAAAGACTAGAAAGAAAATCTTGGACTTAAAAGAGGTTGAGACAATAAGCATTGGAATTAGATATGGCCTGTAAGTGGAGCTGTAGTAAGGAGAACCAGGAAAAAAAAAAAAGATTCCTCTTACTAAAATGAGGAAAAATTAAGAATTCTGCTCTTCTCATGCTGCATTCAATCTGAAAGGTGGATGTCCACAAGAAATTATCACATAGCTGGCTGCTTTACTGGACGAAGAGGAGGCAGGCCAGGAAAAGACAAGGAGATATGAAAGTTCTCACATATTCTGCAGGAGATCTGACTGCTGCTCTACACAGAGCTAAGATGAACACGAATGGAGTTTGGAAGAACATTCTCCCATTTTGCATTTTCTTTACTGCCACCAGGACACGACCACGGAAAGATTTCCACAGCATGATTCAGGAAAGTGCCCATCTTTGTTAGCCTTCTGTTCCCTCCCCCAGGTTATGCTCTTTTATTCTCTCCCTTCCTCTGTCCTGCAGGTTTCAGTGTAGCCAAATAAATCCATTTCTAAATCAGACCTCTTTTATTTTGGTTTGGGTTTTTTTGATCTACAGTTTTAGGAATGAGCCCAGCTGTTAATGGAGCCCAGTTATCTGATCTGTCCTAAGTCCTATGGGCCCTATTTTCATCTGTAAAAACAAGCATTGAGGGCTGCCTAGGCAGATGACACTTAAAGCTTAAGAAGGTTGGACACTGTTTAGAGGACAAACTGTCATGCCATTATTTTCAAACCCAAGCCAACGTTTTGCAATGCAAATGCAACAGTCTTCTGTATATTTGGTTTATTCTGTTTCATGTTTTGGCTATTCCATACTCTCCAGAGTACTATTAAGATTAGGAGAGTTGCGTGCAGTGGTTTAAAGAATATGAAAAGAGATATTGTCTAGTGTATGAGTGGGCTTCTGCAGATTGGATCCTTGAGTCACTTTAACCTTGAAATTTTTTTACAGATGTCAGATAGATATTTTCAGGAAACTTCTATTTCTTGGTAGCTCATATTATATTCACTACACAAAATCTACTTCCCAGGTAATTTGACTGATTAAATATCCAGAAATACGTGTGTGTGTGTGTGTGTGTGTGTGTATGCACATGTGTTTCAAAACATGGTATAAACTTAAAATAAAGGAGCCAGACAGATGCTATTTGGTTGATCTGAGTATGTCAGTCATACATTTTTTTTTATATACATAAATCTGTTGCTCTGAATTGACATCCAGTTCTACTTATTCTCCCAGTAAAACAAAAGGTGATAGTAAATGTAGTATATTGCAGCTTCAGTAACTGTGGATGAGTAACCAGTAGGAGAGCCAGCAAACTGCAGACCACAAACTCAGTGCACCAGTCATATCAGCCAGATCCCCTGGTATATCTAGACCTTCCAAAATGTTGCTAATATAGTTCATGAAATACCCCAACATTCACATTTGTCAACTCAAACACAAGGATGACAGAACAGAGGTCTGGTACTGGTGGAAGACACGACCTCCTCATCAGAGGGCTATTGCTACATAAGCAAATGCCCATCTTCCTATAACAATACTTTGAATTCAGTGTAGTACATTAGGTTTTAGCATCTCTTGACAAAATATTTACTCTTCCTTTTGAGCACAGTTGGTCAACACAATTTTAATTATTTCTCAGACTATATCTCTGGATCAAGTTTTTCATTGAATCAGATTCGCCTTTTGCTGATCTATTAATTCTCTGTCAAAAATAAAAGTTTCAATCCCTTAATTTAATTAAAATGTTCTTGACTGAGATCATTAAATCTTGGAGAGATGTTTAATTCAAAATTTACTGTATCCACAATGGTAGTGATTGAGTAACAGAAAATCAACTTATGTCATAGTAGTTTGTTAGAATATTTGTTTACTCTTCAACTGAAGCATGCTAATTACAATAAGAGGTCTTCACAAGCAATCCAGTTAGCAAATATGATTGGTTAATAGATAAGGAATGATTCGTGATTAAAAACATACAAAACCAGCATCTGCAGAAGAAGGTTATTAGACTTGGGGCCACACTGTAAAGCATCAAAAACTGGGTTGTCAAACATACTTGGGCTGCCATGTGGATGTGGAATCAGACATTTTTATTGTATGTGCAAATAGAAACTCACATGTACATTTGCCTCATTGGAATTGTAGTGGCAGTGGTGGTTGCTGCTACAAACACTGGTCACCTCTGATACATGTAAATGTAGCATTTCTCTCCTCAAAAAAGAGACTCTCACAAAATCAGAAAATTTAGGAAGGGATCATAATAATATTTGACCAAGCTGCACCCCAGAAACACTTTGAGCTCTTCAGAGCACTTTTGATTACTGTGTAAGAAGGACTACAAGCTCAAAAAACATTTCCATTTGTTGCACTTGGGCATGACTGACAATCAGGAATGACTCCTCTCCAATGTAGTCATTAAGAACATGGGTTCCAGAGTAAGGATTTCCACAGGAACAAAAGTCCTTGCTGTTGGCCTCTCCTTCTTAGAGACTCTTACATGCTAAGTTTATAAACAAGTTGGGGAAAGCTTAAACAAATAAGGTAGCAAAGGTAGATGGTAGCTCATTTTTAACTGATTTGTGCAGATATGGGAAATCTATTTGTTAATTAATAAATTAATAAACCAAGAAAGTCCATTAGGTATCATGTACTATTTTTGTTAACTAGGAAATTATTGCTTTTCTTGACACAAGGTTATTTTAAGTTTGGGGATTTTGAAATAAGAAAGGATTTTGTTAACTTTTTCCACAGTCATTGGGGATCTTTGGTTTTATGTTTTAATTAAAAAAATAGAATAAGCATTGCTCTTAGCAGGACTTCTGTAGGCAAACAGCTCTTGAATAAATACATTACACCACGATAGGAAAATGAATCCCATTATAACACACCTGTTGTCCTCTCACCTTGTTTTGCATTTTCTCACAGACACACATGCTTTTTGAACCTGTCATTTAAGTTCCAAAGCTTCATTCCCCCTACATCCTGCTCACTCAATCTGCATCTCTTGCAGCTGATTTCTTCCCATCTTTCCGATGAGTCCTATCACACTCCGGTCTGGCACTCTCTTTTTTCCAGGTTAGCCTAAATGAGTATCTGCTCTCAACTTCTTTCATTTTCTCAGTATCTCTTCAACCATCCCCACAAACACAGTCCCTCAGCAGTAACCCCTAAGATCTCTTAGCAACGGGCATGGTCCCCGCCTGGCAGGTCTCCCCCAGGACCCGACCCCAGAAGGCCCCTTAGTCAGGGGATGCCAAACCTAGGCAATCTCAGCAGCCTGTGAAGCTATAAACCTGAGTCAGAATTCACCCGCCTCTACCCTTAGTTTACATTGTAAATGTGAATTGAAGCATTTTATTGTAATTAGCTGGAAGGGGTACAGATTGTAGTTGTTTTATAGAAGCAAAACTATGAGATCTATAAATGTAAAACTGTTATGGTGGCCGTAATACATTCTGAGCACTAAATTAAATTATGTCATAATATATAGGCCATTTATTAAAGATATAACATCTAATAGCTCTCTTTTTTTAATGAGAAGTTCCAGATTCAGATTCAATATCTTGGCAGCTGAACTTTTCTCTTTAGTCACATAGGTGCAGACTGTGACAGGGTGATCACAGATGTGTCCCAGACTGGTGTCATCAGGAGTGAAACGCTGGGTGACTCCCCCATCTCTCCATCATCTGGAGGATGAGAAAGATGATGTGGGACATGGTACCAGCAACCTGACTGACCCCATGAAGCAAATGTGTCCCCATACCCTGGGGTAGCCCAGCTGAGCTGAGGTCAGCTATTGCAGCTTATAACTTTCCTCGCTGGAGGAGCGAGGAGGCTACCTTGCAGCTTCAACCCTTCCCTTGTCAGAAAAGAAACTGTAGAAGTCATGGCAGTGTAAAGCACCATAGGATACCCTTACCTACTGCCCTCTATTTCCGTGAATGTGGTCACTCAAAAGGGTATTGGGGGCTTGATGCTACCCTACAGGAAGTCACGAGTGACCATTGCTTTCCCCGACTCCAAAATCAAACCTCTGCTCTTCAGACCTCAACTCAGAGGTCTCTAAGGAATGGTCCTGGGCGCATCAGCACATTGAACATACTATCAGCATAAACCTTTGTCAAACACTGACATGTGTTGATCTAGCTGAGGATCTTGAGTGGGGCCAGGATCCTGTAATCCTTTCCTGGGTGGGTAATTTACTCTCAGAATAGTCTTGATAGCTCCCTCAGGGCTTCTGTGAATATGGATTAGCAGGAGGAAATTTCTTGCAAGGCTAAGCTCCTCACGGTGAAGGAACTGACTCCTTTCACTGATATTAGCTGAAAATTTGTAAAGAAAGATGGATAAATTCACAAAGCTGTGGATTGCTGAGCACAGGAATGCTAAAGTCACTGATTCCCAGTGTAAAGGAGTAAGATCCTTACTAGAGCTACTCAATGATTTTCAGCTGAAGCTATTTTCTCTAGAAAATTTCAGGGTTCCACCCAAAATTCCTTTCTTTGTAGTATCACTGTTCTCAACACAGTCGCCACTGCCTCTGCGGTCCTCTGCTGCCACTTAGCAGCAATCCACTGAGGAGTGGAAAAGTTAGGTTTGCTCTTCCTTAAAATCCTTTTCCCAACCAAGGAACAAAAATCTAAATTTTTCTTTGTGGATTACTTTGACTTAATTTTTTTTTAAAGATCACTTTTTGTGAGGCCTTCCTTTGCCAGTCACTTCCTGATGGAAGGAGAGACCTGTAAACAACCAATAATTTGTCCAAGCAGAGGCCTGTAACAGTAAATGCTATGCAGAAAAACATGGGGTTCTTGAAGGGTATGAAGCAATCTACTAAGCAAGACACTAAACTAAAACTCACTAAATCTCAGTTCCACCCCCAAATCGTATGATCTTGGGTATCAATAGAACATCTCATATTCATTTCCCATTTCTGCCTGTGCTATCTCATTCTTTTGAAACGAAGTTCCTAAGTGCAAGAAATATCTGTAATGTATATGTGCAGCACTAACACAATGGGACCCTTAAATCCACTGCAGCCTCTAGATTCTGCTACAACACAAATTAATAATGATAAGGAGGATCTCTATGTCACGGGAGCGTAAGACACTGTCACCACTTCATATTTAAATATTTTTTTTAGGATTCCCTGGTTCACAAACACATACCAAAACTGTCAGATAAGCTTCCAGCTGTTCCTATTAGGGCAAATTCATGGTTATTTTGCAAATGTTCATAAGGATTCTAAGCTGTAAGGGCACTTGATGGAACATCTCTGAAGATTCACATTCTAAAAGTGCACAAATAGTTCATGCAAATGGTGTTGCACTTTATGGATATAGATATTCCTAGTAGCAGAGACTTTTAAATGGTACTCTCAAGAAATGGCTGCTGGATAGTATTCAGTATTTCCCAATTATTGCACTTAGCCAAAGAGTCTGATCTCATCAGAGAATGTTTAAAACCTTGCCAGAAATAACAGATCATTGGGTATAGAGCAACTCCAAACAAGCCCTTCTGGTGGCAATCTATGCTGAAGTAAACATAGGTTATCCAACAATAAAGAGAAAATATGCCACTTTTATTACCTGAGCTTCACTGCTGCAGACACAGAAACACACCTGTTAACAAGTATGAGAATAAGCGTGTGGGGATACGGCCTGTGCAGAATAGATGGTGTTGAGGCAAGCAGACATTATTCCACTGTTCCTCTACCCTGGTTACAATACAACTGTTCTATCACATGTGGCGTTGCAGATCAGGACAGTTCATTATTACAAACACTAAAAGCAACTTGATCAATGGGGTACAATAGACCCTACTACACCAGAAACTCCATTTACAGTATCTAAGGTAACATTGCAGATGGTCATTTTATTTTCCGGAAAGTTTTCTTTTACGTTTCAAGTGCTGCACTTGATGGTTTATTAAAGGGTTTGCCAGAATTAGTTTTATCTAAACAGTGGCAATAAACTTTACTACTGGCTCTTTACCCTGCAAGATTTTGCTTTTCCCTGGTCATTGCTATTCAACCAGTCTGTTTTCCACTATGATTTTCTCTTTGTCTGGTCTGCAACATATTTGTGACTAAACAAATAAACAGCATCAGTTCAGTAGATGGATCTTCAGACCCAAACTCCAGAGTAAATTCCATAATCAGCTAGGCTGAATGATGCTTTTAGCAGGCCAAGGCTGATACTCACTATAATTCACATTCCCTGGGTACACTGCTCTGTAATAAAGCTTGAATGTCAGGCATGTCAGCCAAGAGCTAACATACCTGTTTGAACTAGTCTTGTGCCAATGGAAACATATCACAAACTGAAAACATTTAGCCTACTGTATAATCGTAAATGGATTCTTTTTAACCAAATGAAGAATAATCACTTATACATAAGCACACAAATATGTTAAATGTTAATATGTAATAAAGCCTTAAACCACTCCTAGTTGGCATGTTCAGAATAATGTCACTGTAAATAAATACATTGAAGAGCTATTAGAGTCCAAGACATTTTTGCCCATCAGTAGTATTAGTTTAACAGGACAAACTTTCATTATATTCTGACATTTGGTACATACAGTACGTTGTTTATGCACTAAATGTCAGAATATAAAGATGGTTTAGCCCTTTTATTTATGTATTTAAGAGTTATTAATTTAAGAGTGACCTTATTTAATCAAAACTGCTGTTTAATAAAAATCATGTCCACAGACTTCAAAATAGAGCTTTTGGTTCTGAAGAGACATTAGTTGTTGTTTAACACTCAGATATGTGCTTAGCCCTCCTTAGAATCCTTTTTTCCCCTCTAAGCTTGCAACTCCAGCATGCACAATGGTTTAATCGTATATTGTTCTCTGAGTACTAACCCTTTACAAATCATATGACATAAAAAGAAAAATAAGTAACATTGTAAAGACAGTAATGAGAACTGTTGAGCTAAAGTGCCTCTTAAAGAAATCCTAATAAATTCCAGAATTTCTAGTCTTCTGGCAAGCTTTCCATTTAGAATAAAATCAATGATCAATGGTTGCAAACAGTCAGCATCAGGCTTGCATGCCTCCAGAGCAGAAAAAACTCATAGACGAAAGATGACATTTAAAGGAAAAAAGCTGACATTGACTCCATCACTGTCATTGCTTCTGCCATAAAGCAGCTTCAAATATTAAAACATTTTTCATCTGTGCTGCATTATTGGCACCAGAAATTGTTTTCTCTCTGTCTGATACTCACTTGAACTGCAGCAGAGCTCCCCAGAGACTCCAGATTGTTACCAAGGCCTCATAACATATTGGCAGTTGATGTGGTGGTGTTCATGTACACTTGCCACTCACAAAGGAGCCTCCCCCTCCCTTCACACTCATAGGAAAAAGAAAATGCTCCGACAGGAATTTCAGTCAAGTTCAATGAGTTCACTGACTCGGATGCAGGAGCTGGTGTGCATCATTTTGCCTGGCCTCCTTGAACTCAGGATGGGTTTGGGGCGGGTGGGTATATTGTCCACACTTGCGGTTTTGTGCCAGTGTATTAATAAACTGACCATTTGCATTGATTTTTTTTTTTTCCAAAATCTCTGTCCTCCTCCCTTTACATAAATGCCTCTTAATTCGTCTCGCATTCTGTGCTCAAGCTGTTCCCAGGTAAGTGTTTCACAATTCAATGGGAAAAGCAGAGCTTTTGTTGATCAGCGCACTTACAATCTGTCACTAGGAGGGAAGGCAGATTTAGATGCACCACGGAAAGCCTTCACTTACTATGGGATAATCTTGGCGTAAGTTTTTATGCAAACATACCAGTCGTATATAGGTCAGTGAGACCTAGTAGGCAAATAAACCATAACTAATGCATTGGCTCATCAATAGAAATTAGGCACCTAAATCCCTATTAGTGTTAAAAACACTGCTGAAATTAATGAATACGCTGCATTCTGCATCATCTAACAAAAACCCCACAAACCTAGTATGTTGTTAAGCACTGGTACTCCCTCAGTTTATGAAAGACGACACAATTAAATGCAGCTTCACATCATCAAAAATGATTCATGTAACCTCTTACTAGGAAGAAGACTGAGCCTTTCATGAATGGAGGCTTCTGTCAGAAGCACTTGCCCAAGACCTAACGTTCAGAAGGACATGGGGCAGCGAGACAGGTGGGTCAGCTCTACTTCCAGTCCCTTTGGTGCATTACGACCATCACAGAGGCTGGAGCCCGAGTCACCTTTGACTTATTATCAAGTGCAATAACAAAGCAAAGCTAAGACAGGCAGTAAATTATCTTCTGTTATTTTCTACTCTCTCTACCCTCCTTGTCAGTGAATACACCCACTTGGACATTCCAGGTGTAAAACAGAACGAATGCTGCAATTTGCAACTGTGTCCAGCAATTTTTTTAAGACCAAGGTCTCTGCCCTGTGACACATAAGCAACATTGCCCACCAGACCCTTTGAGACCATTTGCAGTTATGGGAAAGAAAAAAATTAAGACTCAGGCTGACAGGAAGCAAAGATTTGCTCACTGTTCACAACTTCACCACCTTCATCCACCTTTTGACCAACAGAGCCAGGGGACTGCTACTCAAAACATTTCCAGCAGCTAGGGCATGACAGCACACAGAAGCTGAGCGTGGTCTCTGCGCCCGCAGTATACCTCAGCTCTTAGAAGCCAAAACCACTAATGTTGGCGTCCCACATGCTACTAGACTGGGAGTTGGCCTGCAATACTGCTCCTAGTGCCATACTGCCTGGCACCAAGCGGTGCTGCAAATGCATACAACTGAAAGCAAAATGCCACCCTAAGGGATTGCCCCACTGCTTGGATGGCAGTGCTGGCGCTATGAAGAGAGGCTTGAGCTTCCGCTACCGTTATCGCACTGTGGTGCTGTCTCACCTCCTGAGATAGACTTTTAAAAGTCTGGACAATCAAGGGACTTAAAAGGGTTTAAACACCCCTAATCTGCCCTATTCCAAAATAGAAACCCTGAAAAATCCATGCCCACCTTGTCCCAGGGGCAAACCAGCTCACACAAATCAACCTGCCTACCCCGCTCCTGCCTGGCCCCAAGAGAAGGCCCAAACACCTATGCTACAGCACCATGCCCCCTCATGCATGGTATTACCTTATTGCGCAGACCATTTTGTGAACAAAAGCAAGCTGCAAAGAGCAAATGCTGCCACTGGCCCTGCTCAGGGTGTCAGGGAACCTCCTAGCTGTGGATAACAAAATTTGCAGGCACCAATGCCCAAACCTGCAACAGGAGGTCTGTTTTAGCACGTTGGATATCTAATTAGAGCAAGGGGCTCCAATCTCAGCTCTGACAATGACTGGCTGCCTTGACAGTGGCCAGCCTTTGTCTTTCTGTCGTCTGTCCCAAACACAGTTACTTGCTTTTCACCAGAGCTGCTGGAGAACTGGCTAGCTGCATGCAAGCCACTGACAGAGAGGAAAACGCAGGACAGGGATGAGCAGTATTGACTGAACTCCTACCATAAGAGAAGCAAACCAGAGATGGAAAAAGGTATATTGGAGCACCAGGTGGTATAAGGGGCAGGAATAAAGGTAAGAGGAGGATGCTTTATGTTGCCAAATGGTTTGATTTGTCTCAGTGGAAGACATCCAGCATCCCTCCACTTTGGGATTTGTTTTTTGCACAATGTCACTAGGACACAGTTTCCTGGAGACTGACAGCATTAAAAAAAATTATAGGGTTTCAGTCTATGAAAAGGAAGTAATCATTTGCCACAGACCTTTTGCTGGATATTATCTCATGAGTCATGACCCATATCAAGAGCGCAGCCATTTGAGTCTGACTTGAAAAGCCAGTGGTTGATAATGTTCCCCATATATTCCTGCAGGTAACAAGTGATATTGAGCTGAGAAGGTCTGTATAACTTGGCTTGCTGGCCCTTTTAACTCAAGTAACTGCCTGAGAGTGAATGACAGACTAGAGAGATTGTGTTGAAAACAAACAGAAAGAAAAATCAAATAAAAAGTATCTGTGTGGGTTGTTTTATTGTGGAAGTGAATGACAGCATTAGGATTTAGACCTCCTAGTTTAACACATCCTGCCTTCCCTAGTTTAATAACTATACACACAACTAAAAGACAGCATATAAAAACATGTAGCGATTTAGTGGATCAGGGTTGCTGTATTTGGATTATCAGGGCATTTAGGGGGAGAAAGAAAAAAAAAAAAAAAAGACCACACAGGGAGATAGCGCAAAGAGCCTCTCCACAACCATCTGCCACAACATCACGTGGCTCTGTAAACTGACAGACACTCCTTTAGCAGGGCCCAGGCACGTCAGATGAATCAATCAATCAAAAAAATTCTTATGAAACTTAATCACGGAGGGTCGTGTTAGGGAGTGGGGAACAGATTAAATTACCACGGTATTAGATACGGGAAATGATTTCTGTCAAAACCATCTTTACTGCAATTATAATATGTTAATTATGTATTTCATTAAGTAAGTGGATTAGAGTCTGCACAGATGAAATCATGCTGAAGGCTTTGAATCATTTGCTGAGCAGTGTGGGAGGACTGGTGTGAATGGAACTCAGTTAATTTTGAAAACTTTCACATGCTAAACATGTTGTCCCCCCCCAGCTGCAGGAAATAAATGCCTCCCAGATTGCTGTGTAAAACATCCAAAGACCACATTAATTTTAGTGATGTAATCAGATCATGCCTGATGTGGTCCAGGAGCTTGTCAAAGATGCCATAAATGTGTTTGTGTATAACGAAGCTACACTGTCTCTGAATCTTCCAGCCACAGAAGGAACATAACTTAGACAGGATACCAGCTTTCTTTCAGTCTGTGCTCCAGAACAGAGCACTAGCCAGCACAGAAGGGAAACAAAAATCCCCCTTATTTTAGGTACTGCGTAGCCATGTATGCAGCTGCCAGCCATAGGCTGACTGCAACATTTAGTCTGCAAATGCATTTAAGTAGCACAGCTCTGCAGTATCCTGCATCTTTTGTGCTCCTGCTTATTTCTGTGACCAAAAGGTCCCGGATTCAAAGGATAGGGCTAGTTAGTGATGTATGAACAGTAGCCCTGGTGAGCCAATAATTTGCCATGTGTTTCTGTGTACCTGAAGGGATTCATGCTGCGTGAAATGCTCAGAAAGCGTAAGTCAGCACAGCTACCGGTGTCAGTAGGACCAAGCTGGTTCACACCATGGGAGGATCTGGCCCAACACTGTAATCCTTATATTTTTTCAGAACAGATTACTGATGTACATAGGTACAGCGAGAAACCACCTGCATAAAGCTATGTGCAAACCTGAAATGACCATTTTCTTAGTCTGAATTCTGAATGAGTGAAAGAGAAAGAGAGTGCGTTTCTGTT
The DNA here is from genome assembly GCF_035582795.1 of Mycteria americana. Lineage (NCBI taxonomy): Eukaryota > Metazoa > Chordata > Aves > Ciconiiformes > Ciconiidae > Mycteria > Mycteria americana. Next base: position 36,961,833 of record NC_134372.1, read on the forward strand.
TCAATAGTTAGATGTTCCTCGTGCATTTAATGCTGTGCTCTTGACAGAGAAAAGAACATGAAATAAGGGAAGATCATGGTAACTATTGTTCTCCTCACTCCCCAATAAATTAAATGGCTCATTTTAGAGGTTTATCTCCAAAAGGCAAATTAATGAATAAATAAAAATAAATGTGTCAAGCTCTAATTAACAACAAGAATTGGGCATCTTGTCATGGGATGGTAGTCTTAGCAGTAGGTAACCTTCCATTCAGGGGAGACTACCCCACATATTAAAAATAAAAGGACATTCAGTGTCACAAAGGAATAAATCTTCCAGCTCTTGCATATCCCTCTCTTCTTTGGAATAGCTTCCAGGGTAGGAGAGTCATTTAAAATATATGTGAAAAAATAAGAGCAAAATAATTAATTTTAAAAAGGAGAACATATACAATATACATAAATTTGCCTCATCCCAATTATTTAGTTATCAGTAATAATCACAAGGGATTTAAAAGGAGGAAAGAATCTGAGACAGCATAACACCCTGCATGGAGTGAACGTTGGTGTAAATGACTGGAAAAGGTTGGCTGATTTGATGAAAACCCAATCAGACTCTCTAGGGAGATATTACTTTCCTCATTATTCCACTGATTGGCCTTATTTCATCTGAAGAATGCAGCACATTCTTTACAGTGCTGGCAAGCCTCTTTAACAATATCCAAGGAAAAAAACCCTATCACCTCTGTAATCGAAACAACAAGGAAATTAACCAGAGTCACTTTCCTCAGGGAACTGTTACAGAACCCCCCAAAATCTTCTGATGGATTGGCACAGCGAAGCTGCAAGGCAAAGGGGGTGGGATTTTGTCAGGTTTGGCACACAGCAAAAGCCTTTCATAAATTTGCTAAAAGCAACTAAAACAGCAGGCTCAAACCATAACTCCGCCCTCTGCACTGGAAAATAAATAAATAACACTCGAGTTGTTTGCTTGTAGCAATCTAATCTTAACCAACAGTGACATAATTTACTAAGGGAGTTCGTTCTTGTGATACAAAATTTGTTATGCCCACATCACTGTGCAGGGCTTTAGAATAAAGCAGCAATTTCAAGTCAAGTACAAAACACACTTGTGAAATTCAGTCTGAGAACTGCGTTATCAATGGCCTCAAGCTTGCAATAACTGTTAATTAAGTGTATTTTTCATTATTCTTTAGCAAAGAAGCAAGATTTAATGATGTAAGTTAACAATAGATGATAATTTAGAGTAGTGACAATAGTTTAATTATTCACACACGTAAAAGTTAACTTCATAACTTATTTCTTTGTAAGAACAAGTTCATTTAAAATATTTTGAACAGTGCATACAATTACCACATACGGTATCTTGCCACACTGTTTTTGTGGATACAAGCAATTTGCTACAGAAGTCTCTCCTCTGGCACTAATGCGGGGAAGGAATTCTCAGCCTTAATTTTTTTTCTGTTTGGGAGGAGAACAGAATTTACTAGCGACAGATAGCAGCGGGCCCACTAGGTTAAAAACCGAGGTCAGAGCCCTCAAACAATGGACCTCAAGATTGCCTAAGCTATTTCCAAACCTTCCACAAAGGCCTTTGTTGAATTACAGGAAATACTGTGGGCAGAGAATAAAAATACAGCTTATGATGAGCTAGAAAATGATGCTCAAAACCTACTTGAACACCAACTTCTGAATGCATTTGAATGTCTTGAGACCATCAATATCCTAAACTAAATCTACACTAAATGTAGTCAAGAGCCTTTTGTAAGGAAGATGTTTCTAGTGTTTGTAATAGAACAATCAAAAGGGATATCAGTTTGACTCAAAGATTGTAAGTACCCAAGGAAATTATAATCGTAATGCATTTAAATATAAAATGATTCAAAAGAATCACCTATTAAATAAGCAATAATGAAATAATGATTCAATCTGTTCAATCAATTCATCTGTTTCAATGCTTTATTTTGTACATTTTGCTCTCATTGCAATGGACAAGCCTGGGCACCCAAATAGTCAGCAATTTTAGACTAGATTTCCTGATTGGGAATGTGGAGATGTTCCTCAGTTATTACTCAAAACTCTCAAAAAAAGGTCTGTCACACAGAGAATTAGAACTCAGTAACAGTATGCCATATCTATGTTCAGCTGACTCTTTGATTTACTGTTTTCTCCAACGCTGTGCCTGAAAACCTGCAGGGATAATATGATGGCAGCCTGATCCATTGGCCCAATCAGACTGTTCTTCCTCTCTCTTAAGATCACATTTTAAAAGACAGATTCAAGACCAATGAAAGATTTCATAGTGTCCTACACCGTGAAGAGCTATGAGGGTCTCTATTTTCAAAGAAATGTTCCTCCCTTCAAATAAAAAATAATTTTAACAAGAAAAACAAAGCCAAGGCAGATGCACACTCTTACACCCATAATATAGCAGCTGAGGTGGCAGGAAGGTTAAGATTATGAAGATTATTCCCATTTGCAAGAACTTTCCTGTTTTGCAGGAGTTTTGTTTCTAAGCAAGGCCAGCTGAAAGTGAGGTCAGGGCCAAGCGACTTATTTGACTTAAGCATGCATATTTGACACCCACATTTTGGACTCCCACATCCCTGAGCGTGTTCTTGGGAAGCCCTTGAGTTTTGAGTGGTTTCAGAGTAATGATGGAAATGTGGGAGACATTACATTCCTGCCTCTGAACTGGCTCAAACATAATTAATTATGCCTTTTTCTCCTGCTGGATTCATATTGCTATGAAAGCCAGTATATTTGTTCTTCCAGCAAACACAAGACCCTTCTTTTTGTCAAGCTTACCAGAGTCACACAATTCAGTATTGAATATTCTTGGAATGAACAAATACGCTGGGTATAATAGAGCCAGAAAATGTGACTACCTCAGGATATGCTTGTCCATCAGTGCACTGGAAGCAAGGAGAGACACCCTGACCTTTGGATCTGTGTGTAGGGAAGTACCTTTGTTAGAAGGTGGCACCCATGTTCTGGAGCCAAACATCTGTTTGTTTATACTAAAAATGCCTGCTGCTTTTAGCACTATCAAGCTCAGTGCCTTGTGACTGTCTATAAATTCTGAGGATAAGACAAAATTCACTGGGTTGCAAGTGATGCTTATCGGGAGCTGCTGAAACCAAAATGGTAGTTTAAAAGATGAGCTAAATAAACTAAAAGATCGCCATGCTATCAAGCAGCAGTTCCTTTCCCCTCTGGCCCTCGGAGAAAAGAAATTTGAAGGAAAATCTCAGGATGAGTGGAAATGGACAACATGAGGAAAAAGAGATTCAGTACCACTGAGTAGATCTTAAGGAGAAAACGCCAGCAGCTCTGCGGTTTTGTGTATACCATGGGGTCTGCAACCTGCGTGTTCCTCTTGCATGACCCTAGGGTTCATCTTAAGACACAGGAGTATCCATTTTTGGGACCTAAGGGTTGCCCACTTACAGACATAGTTTCTCCAGCAGGCTTTGAAGGTCACAACCATCCCTGTGTTGCTCCCACAGTGATGTTTGCCCTTACAGCAGTAATTGAATTGCTGGTGATTTAGAGGCTTGACCACTTCTTTGAAGATAGGTCTGCACGGTATTTTGCAAGCCCCAGTCAGCTCCCATGCACTCCTTCTTGCCTAGATGCTGCAAGAAGGAGGCAGGCGCTGCAAGAAGGAGGCAGGCACAGCAACGATCCTGAACAAGATACCTTAACTTGAACTCGACACTGCTCACATTCACACCATTCTTAGTCAGCTCACAATTCCGGCAGACCTTCCTCACATCTGCCTGGAGGAAGACTACATACACCTCCCCAAAGACATGTGATTAACCACTGATGTATTTATCAAAAGAAAGATGCTCTTATTTTGGGGAGAAACAGATGTGAAAATGCATTCCAGGGTACTGCAAACCAGCGATCTTTCAAGACCACACCTTAAGCTACAACATTGTGAAGAATTCAGCTGGACAAAATTACCCATTGCCTTTGATGAATCCAGAGAGCTACCTATCACTTATTTATTGTACTTTTCACTAAAGAAGGCTGATTTTGTAATGATGGAAGATTATAACATCTGATTACATTGCACATGAAAGGGCTTATATCCTATCCACAAAACGTTTCAATTAAATATGGCAATCTTGATGTGCCCTCTTGATCAAAAAATTAAAACTGAGACAGGAGATCGTAGTGCATTTCAACAGTACAGAAATCAGACAAACACATCAACAACCTTAGTAAATACAGCAGCTGAACTGGCTGTACAAAAGGCTGGTTCAATTCAACTCCATCCCAGTTTCTGAATTTTAAATTAGAATAAACCAAAATACATCAAATTAGAATAACCTCTGAAATTCCCCCTATATAATTTATTTAAAATTTCCATCTAAAATTCATTAAAATCACTAGCTTGAGCAGAAATTCAACCTGCAGCATAGAAGGATGTACAGCTGAGTAAGTCCTTTTTCCTGTTTCATCTAGGTATGGTGTTTGGCTCCAATACTACACATAACATCTCACTAGAGGTTTAAAAAAACAAACAAACAAACAAAAAAAAAACCCTCCCAAAAAACCCCACCTTTTTTGGAAAGCAATACGAAAAAGCAACCTGCTTTCAAGCTTTGTGGAGTCATTTATCTCCTTCTTGTAGAACGCAATCTGACTCGCCTTCTAATCCTCTCCAGTTCTCGTTTATCCCAATAAACAGATATTGCCTCTTGTGTGTCCTGACTTGGGTTGCTTAACTCAAAATGGGTGTGGTACTTAAGAAAGCTTTCTCAGATCTGTTTCGAGTGAGGCAAAGTGCTTTGGGACCTGCCCCTTGTTAAGCAAAAAAAAAAAAAAAAAAAAAAATCCCTGCAATGTGTGCTGTCCAGTTCCCAGAAATGGAAACAAAGCTAAATTAACCCATACTGGTCCAGAGGTTGATTCCTGGAGGTTGGGTGAGCTCCGCTCTTGTTAACTACCAACAACAACAAAAAAATCAAAATGAGATTTTTCTATTCTTTCCCAAGCGGTCTTAGAAGATAAACAAAGAGGTGAAGCCAATGGTTTTAATAATATTTGGCCAGTAAAGCAGCCAATTTTAATTTTAGTGTACTGATAAAATGGTTGGACAGTTTAGAAAGCTATGAAAATACCAACCTGCAGTCAACTTCTAAGTTGTGACTTCAGACTAAACCCAACTCTCAGTCAAATCACTTAAGGTTGTCTAGTTTCCTTTGTAGCCTGGGAAAAATCACAGTTTTTGACCAATTGCCGTGGAAAACTATAAATCAGACTGTGGTCATTGAAAGTTAGACTCAGGTTCACCATATGGTTTGGAAACCTGGGGAATCACTGATGCATTTTGACTTTCTGATGAAATCTGAAACGTTAGCTGGTTTCACATGGTTTCAGATTCCCTTGCAAACATTTCAAACTCCCCATTCTCTTAAAGTGTAAAGTATTTCATTCATTCCAGAACATTTTAGGAGATCACAAAGGAAACTTAAGATTAAAACATACAGTTTTCACAACTGTGTATACAACCAGCTTAATGACCCGGACAAATGCACTTAATTAAGTGTTTGTGTGCACAATTACCCAGTTTGTGAATAAAGTCTTTACAATTGCGTGTACCAACCGTATCTCAAATGTGCCTAGATTGTACATACCTCATCATAAAACCGACCTTACCGAAATGTAGCCTTCAACGTAATCAATTGTTTTATCTATTTTAAGAAATGTATAAAATGTCAGATATATTCAGCACATCAGCTCAGTGTAAAACTCAACAGCCAACCTGGGAGGTTAGGTTTTTGGTTTGCAAGATTGTCAGTGTAACTTGCCCTAGGTATTTGGAAGCTGAGAGAGGGTTTTTTTTTTTTATAGCTAAGTATGGGAACTGTTTTAAAAAAATAACTACATACTTTTTCCATTTTGGTGAGAAATAGTTAATGTTCCATAGTCTTTGATTTATTTATTAAAAGTATTTTACCAGGAAACACAACAGAGGCAGGCCTTCTCATTTACAGTGAGACCCCAGAGAGCAGTAAATTTACATACACAAAGGACTAGCATCAACCCCTGAACCTTTAATGTTTATTTTGATAGCCCACCCTGCTGGTAAGGCCTTTTGTTAAGAAGCCAGGTACAACAAGGCAAGGATCCAAACAAACAACACTGGTAGCTTTGTTGACCAGGTCATAAGATGTCCCGCCCTTGAACAGCACCCCTTGTCTTTTACCCTTTGCCCCTAGAAAATGAAGTTAGTTAGAGTCCCTGTGGCAGATTTAGCATTTCCTTTCAGTGTCTGCCAATCTATCAAAATTCAGCTACCGCTGTGAACCCATCAACTCAGTGCAAAAAAGAACAAGGCTTACCACGGACCCCCTCAAAGTAGCAATCATTTATCCCTTCCTGAACTTTAGCTGACCTTTGTAAGCATGCTAGAAGTTGAAGCATGTAGCACCTTGTCGTGTACAAGGCTGTGGGGTTTTCTCTCTCCCCACTCAGCCCCAAACCAAAGCTTTTACTTCATTTCATTAATAAAAATGTTGCATTTAGGAATAACCACTTGAAGGGAAATAAAGTCTTCAACAAGAGGATGCAATTGCTTTAGCACCATGTAAAAGAATAGAAACAAATATAAATATTCTGCATTTACTGAGCCAGTTAGCATCACTTTGTAGAGGAAATAAACAAAACAAGTGGATTCCATTCACAAAGATTTATCGGAGGGAGGAGGGGAGATATTGTTCGCGGAACACAATGATGCATTTATATACAAATAATTGCAAAGTAAAATGAATCATATAGAACATTCAGCTCCAAAACTGAGAATACCACGTAACTACAATATATTAGCTAAATATTGCAGTGGTTTTGTTTTATTTTTTAAAGCAGGAGGAAAATCTAGATTGCAGTAAGGGTTATACACAGTGTAACTCCCTCTGTAAATTTAAACTGACCTAAGGGACATAATTACATACATCTCATCATGAGACAATATACTTTTTATTTGTTTGAATTTTATTTGTATTGGTGAAAGTGACCTGAAACTGACACAAGTTTATTAGAAAAAGGACTCTCAAAAACAGAGTGGGCTGGTCTTCTTACTTAAGATGGATGTGCCAACTTCTAGTATGATTAGAGAAATGGATAACTCACTAACATCTGTGCAAACTACAATAAAAAGGGATTTAGTGTTACCCCAAGGAAGGTAAAAGAGGCTGTCTGTCCATTAAACGCTTTATTACAGTGCCAGCAGCTTTTTTCTAACTCAGTTATTCCTGCACAGAGCTCAGCACTGTGACTGCCTGTCATCCTTACCAGACAGTGCTTGGGGCTTCGTAGTTTTTTTGTGCAAGGTAGATGACAATCAAATGACTCATTGAGCAGGGAAAGCGCCTGACCCCTAGTGAAGGATTAACTACGGAAAGTGAGTGTGATCATGTCACACCATTACTTAGAATTTTCACAGTCAATTTCTGAAAATATGAGATAACTCCTTAAAGAGACAGCTCTTTCAGGAAGCGCTATGAGCCAGCAGAAATTCCCTTCCAGTACAAAGGCAGACAGTGCCATCACGGAGACATCTGCTTAGCTGCTTAGTGTAAACCAAACACTATCCTTCTCATGATAGCAGACAAGTTTAAGAGCGAGCAAGACAGAAATCAGACGGCTTAGACCATTCAGGTGGTCTAGGCAGAAAACAAAGCGATGTGAGAGAAGGCTATTAAATCCTATGTAGTGGCACAGTCGCCGTTTAGGCTAATACAAGGACTTTTAAAATAGGAACATTAAAAACTCTGTGCAAATGTAAGTAGACCTTTCACGTCATCCCTCCTTTATATTAACAGAAAAAAACCTCTCAGAATACCATATGAATGCAACTGTCCAGAACCGCCCAACAAATCCATCGAAAACAGCAAATGTTTTACCATGCTCGCAAACACATGAAGACTGTGTCATGTACGGGATTACCTGTTCCTCCATGACACAGCTAGACCACTGTAAGGAAATCTCAAGAAAAACCACAGAAATACTGCTGGGTTCACCAGCAGCGTTAAGCCCCAGCTTGTTGTCCCTGTGAACCTATTATCACTTTCTCACATTAAAACCCCCTCGTGGTATAAGAAGAGAGGCTTGACCCATTAATCAGCAAATGAAGGGCCCATTTGCTCTGTTTTTACATAACACATTTTTTTCATGCACAGTTCTAGATGTGAGATTCATCAAGTTACCACCAAAAAAAAAAAAAACCACAAGTAATTCAGCCTAAGAACCTCAAAGCTTGGGCATGCCAAAATGAGTTAACATCTGCTGCTGCCTGAATCTAATTGAAATGATTCATTATAAAATTTACAGATCTGCCTAATGATTTTGTATTTCTTTTTCAGAATCACCTTGTTCATTATCTCACCTTAAGTAAGCTAAATTCAGCAGAGCTGTAGTTTCCCTAACCAGTTGGAGTTTCTATACAACAGTTCCTAATAAAAGGAGGCTGAATTTCCCTTTGACATTGTGTTTGTGGGGTTTTTTTTTTTTTTGGTGAATGTACTCCCTGAGAGAAAAGCTCCATTATCATCAAACAGAGACCCATTAGGGGCACCTTGGAAATTTGGACCCTTTTACTAGAATCGGGGCTTAAATAGCAGTTTAATTTATGGCAGTTTTCTGGCTGATGGCATTTTTGCTCTCAGGTAAGGTCATCTCAATATATATCCCTTTAGAGAAAGCCAACACAAGAATCTTTTTATGCTTTTTTATTTTCAAGTAGCCAACTATTCAGCTGCTAAAATGTAAGTCACATACAGAATGTATGCACATTTGATTCTACACTGTTTTTTTTTAAAGGGAAGATCCTTTATGTGTGTAAAAAAGAGAAAAGTGAAAGAAAAAAACGAATAAGCATGTGAATAATTAGATCAGAGATAGATGCCACCTTTTCTCAGTGTTGAAACTGTGAGGGGAAAAAAGTGCTACCATATAATTGACATAATTGATCTATTTTTTTCCCTTTTTTGCTGCAGTAATTTTTTATGCATGCCATTGTTGCTGTTATTATCCAAGATGTGATCTTGTGTGGTTGATAATACTGACTAGATATGAATACTGGTAAGTACCAGCCAATCACAAATCTATAGTGTCTATTTCTGCATCACCAGGTGCTATCTCATGGGAAATATCCTCTTTTTTGGCAGGCACACAGCGCTCTGCATTATCTGTCATTTTCATTAGAGTCAAGCTACAGCTGAGCCAAAAAGACTTAGTTCTAGCATATGTGCTCAAAATGGCCAAGATGAGATTGTCCAAATTCACCCTTTCAGGATTGTATTAGAAAACAACTGGAGCTGAAGCTAAAAATTAGAGCTAGCAAAGTATCTGAATTACATTTGGGAAACTGCAAACACCATAAGCTCAAAAGATTTCCAGCTTATCACAGTCATCACCTCCAAAAGCTCCAAGGAGCCTAAGTCAGCAATTTCTATGTTTTCCAACACTTCTTTTGTACAGACTAAATGTGATGATGTCAACAAAGAAGAACAAGGACATCACAAGAAGACAAAATCCTTCTGTTTTCCAGTGGCTCAGAAAACTACAGCAAGAAGCCACTGATTACATGCAAATGCCATATTTAATAGGTCAATGTTATTATATTCCGAGTCAGCACTAATATATTAGTTGGGACTGTTGTTTATTAATAATTCTGTAGCTAAACTATATGAAATGGGACCATGAGCCTTTCTTCAATTACAATAAAATAGTAATACTGTATCCTCCATCTAATGAGGACAGGCTTAATTGGGATGGTTGCTTTATTAAGATACCTCCCAGGAAACTAATTTGGTATAATGTTAGTGAATAGCTGTGACTGCTGTTTAATTGGGATGGTACTAACAAAAACTCTGCTTAATGGGGATACATTTGGTCAGTACCAAGGGGTTAAGTGCTACTTAACTTGGTGTTAAATGGGTGTGAAATTCTGAGTTTTGTTCTTTTAATGAAGACATAGCTAACTAGGGGTCAGGCAAGTAAAACAGGGAGGAAAATGGAATTCTATAACTATCATTTTTGCCCTCTCATTTCATTGCAAGAACTTTAAAAATGGCGTGTGACTCCTTGGTAGCATTCATTCAGTTCCTTGGATATAATCTCTTTTATCCATTTTCTGTTAAAATTTGTTAGTATCTGACTTTTAACCTGATACGTTTTCAATGAAAGAAGATTTCACATGACTGATTTTCATCTGATTTCATCTTGCATTTAGGAAGCATTTCTAGGTGGTCACTTAGCCAAGGGCTATGAAGAAGCCTTCACTCCACCTAAATCTCTGTTAATTTCATGAGCTGAAGCACGAGCCTTCTGTTACTGCTATACAAAAGCATGAAACTAGCAGGCACGCTCAAAATCAAAAGCCATACCCATATCAGTCCTCCTGCAAGCCATCCATATGCATGAGAAAATGTATTTGTAGTAAAGTTCAGTCTCCTGTAACAAGCAAATAGCTTACACAGACCTTCCTCCTGCATGTAAGCCTTTTACTCAAGGAACTAGGGAAGCAGAAACAGTAACTTTATCTCAGTGATCAACACATATATAGGAAGTTACCGATAGCAGTACACCTACCAGCAGTTGTGGTACGTATTGGCTAATAAATGTTTTATGTTAAGAAGTTTTGGTCTATGGAATGTAAACCCTTAATTATGAGCTCTACACCACATCTAAAACATTTATCAACCAATATTGAATAGCAAACATCTGTAAAAATCAATCTCTTCTTGTGGCTCATTTGCAAACCAAGGAAGAACTAATTTGTGCATAATAAGCACAAAAATGATCAGAAGATCTGCAGAACTGGCATAAAAAGATAAAAGGATATCCCATTATGGTACTACTGCATATCTTTGCCTACAACTAGAGGTCAAGGCTTATTGGTGACAGGAAATATACCTGTTGGCATTTAATAAAAGTATTTACAAGAAATCAAGTTAAAGTTTATGTTTTAAAACCAAACTTGAGGTATGAGCCCAAAATGGATCTTTGGTGATTGTTAAAACTTAATGTTGCTTTGAGTATTGTTTACTCTTACCAAGTATTAAATTACACTGTCTTGATTACTTTCGTACTTTCACTCTTATTTAGATTGCTGGGGGGGGGGGGGGGGGGGGGGGAACCACCACACACCAAAAAACACATGATGCTTTCTTAGGGCCAAAAAGCCACCTAGGACAAAGGACAAAATACCTTTAAGCTCCTGAAGTTCAAATCAAGGTCTTCACTATAACCTATCTGCTAAATAAGAAAAATACAGAAACTACCTTATATTTTGATTTCATTTATTGGCATGTTAATGGAAACAAGTTGAGAGAATCTCAAAACATTTGAGTGAAAGAACATACAAATAAACTTTCAAAGTGTCTTTCAGCAAGCAAGTCTAAAGTTACTGAATATGTAAATTGCCTTATTAAAAGAAGAATGATGTCTTTTTCAGCAATCAGTTTAATTACATTGAAATCTTTCAATAGAGAAATCTAGTAGTTCTGCACAGGAAAAATCTTTTAGAAAAGGGACTCAGGTGTGACATGAAAACTAGAAAAACATTCATGAGTTGAGAAACTATCGAAATGCATAGGATTTATTAGCTGTTAAAATGCTGCAATAAATCGACATCTTCACCAGCGTACACTGACACCGTTCTATGGAGGCATCGCTGCTCTACATTGTGTTTGGCCTTTTTGCCATGTCACTAATCTGATCTTCCATTCTCCTAAGTGGTACATTTAAAATGAAGAGTTTTATGAAATATCGGTTTTGAAAGGAGCCAGAGATTCTGATAAGAAACACTCCTAACCCATCCTAAGAACTACAATACAGGAAGTTTTTTCAACATTTCTGTTACGACTTTTAAGAAAGTCATTTATATTTTACATTTCACTCCAGTAAGGTGAACCCAAACTTGACCAGGAAAATCATCATACAAAATTATACCTCGGGATAAAGGACTGAGGCTTCTCTGGAACTTAAGGAGTACAATTTGGCCTTAAAAACATCTGCGCTTAGATCTTCTCCCTGATTTTTTGTAGAAACTTTTGAAATTGAAGGTCCCAGCCGGGCCTTCTATTTGGCAATGGTGCTAAGATACAACGGTGAAGGACATGAAATCCTTCAGCAGGCCAAGTCAGATGATGCACAGGCTAATGATGATTCCTAGTGATGAGCTAACCTAATGTTTATACCATACAGCAACCAAAGGATTAATGGTCAAATGACCATCAGGACTAGTGCTCAGCTAGCTCAGCAGACGTCACTGATTGTAGTCCAAATGTGGCTTTGAGGGCACAAGGAAGATAATGGACCATACTTTGAGAAATCAATCTGTATTTTTCCTGTGGGGACAAAAGAGCTTTTTGCTGCAGCAAATGTGGAATGCTAATGGAGGCTCAGAAAGGCCCTGGAAGAGGTAAAACACTGCCTTGATTTTGAATGAGGGAGAATATGATTTGTAATTGGCCTGGGTCTTTGAAATTTGCTTACGGTCATTGTCTGCTAAATACTTTTTTCCTAGCTTTGTTAGCCAGGATTCTCAGTGTCCTATGATCTGTGGCTGATGAAGGTAGTTAAGGGAAAACGTTAAAATGGCAATTTGAGTCTGAACAATTGCTGCAAAAATTAACGAAATACTAAAACATTATGCAGTAAGATCTTTGCAAACTTCCCACATTAAACTGGGGACATTAGCTACACTACAACTTGAACTCTGAAGAGTTTTGTATCTCAAAGTCTTTGGGGTATTGTACTTTTATAACAAATATCCCACATATTTTTAAACCAAATATGCAAAACAAAACTACATATAAAGTCAAAATCACCAAGCAAAATTAACAGGCAATTTCTTTAAATCTTATATTACGTCAGCTAAATATCAAGTGTTGAATGTGACTGGTTTTTGCACAGTACGTAGAGAAGCAATAAACCCTCCTTTTTTTCCTTTGTTTTCAGTTGTGTATGTAATCCCTAGAAAACCTACCAACAGCTAATGTTAAAAAAAAAAAAAAAAAAAAAAAAAAGTACCCTGTAGACCTATGTGCTTGTCTCTACTTTGAAACAAAACAAATTCTCAGTTCTGTTGGGGTTAAGGGTTGGTGGTCTCATTTGAGTCCACGGTGGACAGTCATCTGCATGACATAGCTGGTATGCCTTTTGGCACAATTCAGTGTGATTGACAGTATTTGCTCAGGAGAGGCCCAAGGCTGGATGATGAAGTAACTTCCATTATAGAATACAGACAAGGTCAGCTTCATGCAGAGAGTAGCAACAAGAAGTCCTGGTCCCCAAAGCCTTTGTCCTACTGGATGTACGCTTTTGTATTTTGCTGATACGCTTTAATGAAAAAAATGTTTTTCAGCTGTTAACTGCTATGTGCATGAAGGTTATCAAAACTGTGGAAAAAACTACATCCCATGTACAAGTTAAAAAACAACTACGCTTATCTACTGCATCTAATATAATCTAAGCCTGTCATAGATGTTTTTGCAATACTTTAGATAGAATGATTGATTTTAGAGAAGTTGTTTAGACTGTGTCTCTCAGGAAAGCTGTCCGTAGAGCAGTAACTAAGAATAACTGCTGTGCTCTAAGAGTTATGCCCAGATTTGAGAGGCCCACCTGCAGAGCGTCTCAAAGTCCGCAAGCTTGCCTACAGAAATGGGATTGCTTAGAGCTGGAATGGAGCATTTGACATTGCTGTCTGAGCTGAATTTTTCTAATGGAAATCAGAGTTACAGTAAAGCAAACCCCACAGTAAAGCAAATCATTGAAACGCAATGAACTTACAAAATTCAGTATGAAGTTAGAGTTAATAGGAATGTTAATAGGAACAATTCAAGTACTGCAAGAGATGTTCTCATGCTACAGCCTGGTTTTTTACTACCCAATAGTTCACATGACAAAGACATTTAATAAACTGAAATTCAGCTTATGCAAGTGGGCAAGTAACAGTTCTCAATCCTTGCTTTAACCTTAGTGGTTTGGTACCTTCACTCCCCACCAGCCTATCCAAGACCAAAACCTCTGCTAAGACAAAGCAGCAGCTGACAGCCTATAGGAAAGCTCATGGAAGATAAGACAGCTTTTGCAACATGCCTCTTAACAGAATTTTCTTCAGATTTTTCTTTAATAGAAAGTAAAGAGTTTGCTTCTCTTACTTGGAAAGACAAGGGCTAATATATGCAAAGATTGATATAAATCCAAACTCTGCTTCATAGACAACATAAACTTGGGGACTGCTCCTCCCCATCCCATGCCTTTTGCAATCTAGCCCAGTTGACTGGAACTTTTTGAGTTATTAATTACAGTCTATTTTCTTCTTGGTCAAGGTCTGTTCCCAAGGTCACTGGGGAACATTGACAATATTCCACACTGTGTATTTAGTAGTCCACCTAATCCCTTTCTTTCTTTCCCCTCGTATCTAAAGCCATTTCTCATTTGCATGCTGCCAGACAGTACAGCTTGCAGGGGTGAAAGCAAAACGTACAGTAGATAATGTATCAAATTTCTTTTAAATCATAGACAACAAAAAACCCTAAACTACCAAACAAGTACATTCTTAAGTTAAGAAAGAATGCACCTTGCTGGAGCCTCATGATGCTACTGACAGATTATTCCCATTATATACGTCTATTTACTTTGCTAATCAATTAAAACACTGAAGTTAACATATGCCATATTAAGTGGTGCATATGCTATGAAACAGTTTGTTAAAAAAAAAAAAAAAGAAGGCAGAAATACTTTTTGTGAACTTCTGTTCCTATCTGATGTTTTAAAACAGTCTTGAAAAATTATTTTATAGCCCCAACACAAAAGCAATTCTCCCACCCTCTGCTGAGGCAGCTGACTTTAATGAAGGAGGGGAGAACAGAAGCAAATGAAAATACCCCCTCTTTGGCATGAGATTGGCCTTCAAGTCTTGGGGAAAGGTCTTAAAAATGTTTAGGGTTAAGTGAAAAACAAAATCGGCTCAGAAAGGAAACATCTTGTCTATGGGCACTAAAATTTGGCTGCAAAAATCTGAGGACAGACTCATTTCTGCAGTTCCTATGTGACACTATTCCCAGCAAGACTGGACATCTAAGGAGAGGGCTATCCCTAGGCTATAGTGCCTAGCATGCTAGCATATAATGCCCTATACTACTGGAGTAGTAAATCCTACTTGATTGCTTAGGATTGCTGTCACACAGATGAAAACAAGGAAAAAAACAGGTTTTTTCCCCTGCTTGAAAAAAGTGGTAAAAAGGAAAAAAAAAAGACATTAAAGAACCTTGGTTGTTAGGTTCAGACTTCCAGGCCTTCCCAGATGGGACTGACAAGCAAATGGAGTGTGAATGCACGCTATCACTTGCCCAATCCTGAGCATCCAGAGAATGGGTGAACATGTACAAAATCTACCTTTCTTGGAGCTCCTTCCTGCCTTATTTAAAATATCCATACACCAATCCCACTGTTTCTCGGACTGGTTTCTTCACCATTATGTATTTAGTAAACAGCTACATGCTGGTCTTGGACTAGACCAGGGGTATCGAGAACTAAAACCAGCATTTTAAGAACTAAATGTTCTAGTGTGGTTAAACAGCACTCCTGAAGTGCCCCAGGCTTCACACATCATTCTGATGAGGACATGTCATATTCTAATACTGACATGTCAAGCTTAGGAGGTTTAGACAGGGACAGTTAAATCACATTGCAGCATTGAACTTCCACTTCTAAAATTTTTATCTTGCTTGTACAGCGAGTCAGGATGGCTGGCTTTACAAAGTTAACGGGCCACAAAAATAAAAGAGGGGGAGGGTGGCTTACTAGGTCAAACAAAAATAAATGGGGGGGTGTGGCGGTGTGGAGGAGACCTATATTGCTTTCTACTCCCTATGTAGACTTGTGCACAACCAACAAAATGACTATGTGGAGAAAAAGAGAGGCAGCAGAAGTAGAATTAGCTGCTCTAAGGATTCAGCTGCTCGCCCCTTGCCAGCACACCCATTTCAATTTGGAGTTCCAGGCTGTCACAGGTCACTAGGCTCACAGGCTGTTCCTTTCATTGGTGGAGACAGTTCCCATGGCAGGATAAATCCAACTTCAAACCACCTAGGCAGCGCACAGCCATGCTGACCAGATCAAATTTGAAGTTTTAGTGCATGGCAGGCACCAGCAGACTCAATTAAGGTGAGCTGCTAAGCTAAATTTGCCCTGCCACCCCTTGGCAGCGGAAAGTTCTCCCTCTCACAAATTTCCCCTGTCGAAAAGCAGCGCAAAAAGCCTTTCAAACACCCCTGGATGCCAGGCAGGAGTAACCACTGAGGAGAGCTGCAGGGGATTCACGCAGTGCCATTAGCTTCAGCAGTAAACCAAGACACCCAATGATAAAACCAGTTATTCTATTGTGAGAAGTAGAGAGGAATGTGTGTGATGCCTCTTCTTCCTTGCCTTCCTGAAGGAGAAGCAAGGAAAGATCTATTTCCATCAGTAGTCCTCAAAATGCCACTAGAAAGAAGAGCAAGCCAAGGCATTGAGACAAGCATGGGGATGTTAGCTAAGGATGCATCTGGAGTATGGTAGCAAGAACCACGCACCAGCACTGTCCAGATGAGCACTTTACATCCTATGTAGCATATAATTTTGTGCTGATGGATTTTGCTCTAACCAGCAATGGCCCAGTGCAGTTAAAAACAGAACTGTGTGCTCTGGCCAAGACTGATGTCAGATATTCCTGTATCTTTGTTTCCCATCTCCAGTGGACTCCTTCTATTACAAAATCTGCTGGAAATATTTCCTGGCAGCATAAGGATCTGTAGTTATTGGGAAACAAGACATAGTCTACTGTGTTAGAGGGAAGTGCTAATAGTACTGGACTTCTTTTTCAAGAACTTTTAACTTAAACACTGACAACTGCTCCAAAAAGCCTGAATGACCTCCAACTGAATTAAAGTAATGCAGCTTGTAGAACAAGCTCCTTTGAAACAGCCAAAGTTTCTTTCAATCTGCAAAAATCATGTATTGTTAATTCTTTAAATAAAGTCCTGGGCAATAACACCCAGGTGTTTCTCAAACTGAGGGAATATCTGACCAGCTTAGCAACAAAAACATACAATGCTGTTTTCAAATTCACAGGAATTTTCACCATTGGCGCGAGAGCAGAATATAGACACCACTGAGTTTTGGAGGCTGCGCTAGAAGAGGGTGGGAGCATCCCAACCACATAGGTCAGCTCTCTAGCCCAAAATTTTATCAGTGGGAACTAACTCACTTCTTGGTCGAGGTTCTTTCTGGGAAGATTTTTATATTTTTGCTGTTCAAAGGTTCATCTGAACATGCATTCTTTAACCCCTAATTTTTTCTTCTCTCTGTATCACTTTCCCAGCTCTCCTTCCTAGAACCAACAGGAGTTCACCCAAGGCGCTGATGGCCAACTCCCCTCCACACAATTGTCCATGTCCTGGTTTTGGCTGGGATAGAGTTAATTTTCTTCCTAGTAGCTGGTATAGTGCTGTGGTTTGGATTTAGGATGAGAATAATGTGATAACACACTGATGCTTTAGTTGTTGCTAAGTAGTACTTCCACTAGTCAAGGTCTTTTCAGCTTCCCGTGCTCTGCCAGACGCAGAAGAAGCTGGGAGGGGGCACGGCCAGGACAGCTGACCCCAACTGGCCAAAGGGCTATTCCAGACCATATGGCGTCATGCTCAGTATATGAACTGGGGGAGCTGGCCGGGGGGCAGCGATCACTGCTCAGAGATGGGCTGGGCATCGGTCAGTGGGTGGTGAGCAATTGCATTGTGCATCGCTTGTTTTGTACATTCTTTTATCATTATTATTATTTGCTCTTCCTCTGCTGTCCTATTAAACTGTCTTTATCTCAACCCACAGGTTTTACTTTTTTTTTTTTCCAATTCTCTCCCCCATCCCATTGGGGTGGTGGCGGGGGGGAGGGTGAGTAAGTGGCTGTGTGGTGCTTAGTTGCTGACTGGATTTAAACCACGACAGTCTACCAGAGCCAATTAAATAACTGTTAATAAAGAATTAATTTTCCAAATAATGCATCTTTGTGAACAGGAAGTTGGGGGGAAAAAAAAAATCAAAAATCACACTGTGGATTTAAACAAGTTTCTTGCAAGGTAAGAAAAATGTCACTTTAGAAGCTATGGTCATGGTTCTAAAGTAAGTATGATAGAAGAGGATGACTGAACCTGAGCCTTCTTCCTTATGATTCATTTATTTCATACTTCTCTTTTCAGCTGTGGTTCCAAAAGCAAGACATTGTTAAACTCCACATAAAATGCAAATACACAAATATCTTTGTGCTAAAGAAATTTCCAATTTTTTTTTTTTTTTTTTTTCCTCCCCTGGATTCATGTTCTCTGAGCCAGGGCTGGACAGATGAAGATACAATTTCCCCATACTTTCAGGGTTGGAGTCAAAGTCTTGGAAGCCAAAAGTCCTAGAGTCAAAGTCCTAGACCTTTCAATTGGACTGGTTTCCATGAATTTAAATCCCTTTGTCCTTTTAACCCAAAATTTAAACTCTCTATATTGCAGGAACATGACACCTTTAGGGTGGCAAGATCCTTGGCTTAGGACTTCAGCAACTGTAATTCCTCTAAGGTTTACAGCTTTTACCAAAAGGTCGTCCCACTGAAACTCAACAACGTGCTAATAAACCACAATGGAGAGTAACAAAATTCTTGGTCTTATAACATAGCTTTTTTTTTTTTCTTTCTAAAGTTTCAGTCAAAACACATTTCAGTCCCAGTACCCAATTTCCTTAAAGAATTAAAAAAGGCAATTTTGTGGTTCAAGCCTCAACCTCTGGTTGTTTGATGGCAATCAGAGGTCAACTCATTTTAAACTGCTTGATTGTGTCATTTTACTTGACCATTTTTGCCTTAATTGCAGATCACATTGGCTGTAGCACAGTATTCTATAAATACTTGAACAATCTGTTCAATAGAGTGATAAAGCTAAGCAATTTAAAAAATAAGTTGAGCTATGTCACCTTCTTGTCAACTAAGCTACTAATTTAACTATATGTAGAACTTACATAATGAACTGCTATGCTGAGCACTGAGTAGAATTTCTAGTTATTCGCTTTCAGTGCTCATTAAGGTGAGAGATGACAGGACTGGCCACGTGTTCCTCTACAGCTGGATATCACCGAGCTTATAACTAACCTGGCTAGAACAGAATTAAAAACACTTATCAGCATTTAAGGAATGGAGTATTTCAGCAGTAGGTTAGCCCTGCTTGCCCAAGCCCTCATGTTTTACTGTTACTACTGTGGACGATAGTAGAGTTTTAATTATTGCAACCATTTACATATACAGTTGCTAAAAATTGTTTCCTGCCCCCCCCCCCCCCCGCCTCTGTCCAGGCCATGATGTCTTTAAATCACCTTGCTGACCTCTCCTCACCCTCATCCTTACATTCCAGCTTTTGGCGGCCACTTCCACCTCCTACACCACATCCTCATCGCAGAGGCTATTTTCGAAGGACCTGAACTGTCTTCAGCTGCCCTTTCCCATCTGCCACTCTCACTCATGAGCTGTCAGAGAAGAGGTTTCTTTTCAAAGGCTGAATTCCCCTTGGTGGTGCAAATGAACCACAAGGAAGCACATTGCATCTCTGAATCCAAGAGCCCTGGGAGCCAGTTTGCAACAGTTAGCAGGTAGCTGAAACAGCACTTTACTAGCAATTCAGCCCTCTGCTTCAAAAACACCTTTCTTTTCTTAGGATCTCTTCCTGGAAACGCCTGCTGTAGCAGGCAACTACAGGAAAAAAAACCTTTACCACTTGGGAAAATGCTGATTTAGACATCAGAGAAGAATATCACATCATTATGAAACACACACACAGAAACATATAATGTCAACTGTATTTCCAGTAGCATTCACTGGGCAGTTCATGGAAACCCATAATTTCACAATTCTAAGCAAACAAATAGTTCCAGAATATTGTCTCCAGTAGATTTGTGTCTTGGAGCCTTAACTATGAAATCTATGGAGATGCAAGGTCCATCCAAGGCCTTTCCTCTGCTAGAATATTTAGAAGGGCTCTCTACAGTGTAAATGCTCTGCTGTCTAATAAGTTATGAATACCAACCAAAATTTTACTCTCAGGCAAGGACTATTAGACTCTTCTTCTACCTGTCTGATTGCCTGGAGCTCATAGGAAATGAATACCCGAAAACCAGTATCCATCTGTTAATTTTTGAACCCCAGTTTCAAAGAAATTTATGCATGGGAAGGACCTACAGAACCAAACAGGCTGTGTGACTGTGTATATTTTATTTCCATAGGAAACTAGGTTAAAAGATGACCAGTTTTAGTTTAGTTTGATTATACTGCAAAAAAGAAAAGTCTTAATATACAAATGTATTACTTGATAGAAGTTATTGTACCCTTCTGGAAAGCTGTCCTTGTTGAGTTCTGTTTGCTCAAGGAAATGACGTGGCTTAAGTTTTGATGTATATCTCTTCTTTAAGGCATGTTATTGCTGAGAGAATACTTGTAAGTGTTAAAAGGTACTTCTCACATGGATTTCAAGTAATTATATCAGGGCTGAGGAACCTTTTACTTGCTGAGAGCAAAGTAGACTTTCCCAAAGCATTTGGCAGGCCACATTAACACATATCCTAGTGCTAACCCATACTAACATGAGAAGAGGAATATGACAACACAGGGCACAAGAAAAAATCAGGGTCTGTAGCAAGCCCAAAGGCTTCAAGTTGACCAACAGAATACTATTTAAAAAAAAAAATAAAAATTAACCTTCTCAGGCCTTGTTCTCACAGATTTTCCTCTTAAAGGATTCTCCATCACTGTCCATACTAAATAGCACCTTGCAAGCAGGGTTTTACATTGCAGGAGTCACAGTATGCAGAAAGTATGCAGCAGTCAAAGTATGCAGATTTATAATGCCTATTGAAATCTTACCATCTACTCAGCCAGTGCAAATTATGGACCAGGATGCCTTTAAGCCTTTCTGCCTTCTGCTTCCCGAGTAATACAGGGTCAAAACTGTTATTGTATAAGGACGAACATCTTTGGGATTTAGCTATCTTCTTAGCACACTTTTAAAAGCTTGAAAAAAACATGCTAATATAAATAAGAGAACAACTTACTGGTTTGTGTTTAAGCTCTAAAAATGCAGACTTCTTCCTAAGACACAGGCATGGGTTTTTCTATCAGAGGCAGCTAGAAACTCCCCCTCAGTTTTCACCTTTCATTTATAAAAGACTCTTTTGCCCTTACATTTGAGAACTTCTTACAAACCTCTTGCTTCCATCCAGCTTTCAAAGTATGACATGAAGAAATTGCTGGAGCTAAGGAAGTTCTTCCACTAGTTCTTTAGTGCAGGGGAAAGAAATGGTTGCAGCTCACCCTTAACTCCTTCCCTCCCACAAATACAGTTTTCCTTTTGCTCTCAGACAGTCTGCTGGGTTTTCACAGAATTACCAAGTACTGATTGAAAATGAACATTTTAAAAGGCCAAGTCACCCTGCAGCCAATGCAGCAGTAGTACACGCGTGTCCTGCAGGGGAGCAAAGCCTTTATTTAATAGGACTTTCTCACACATCCTCCACCTCTGTGCCACCACCCAGCAGAAGAGTTTCCTCCAACCTTAGGATGCCCGTGCAGCCAAGAGAGCATGAGCTTGCATACACAATCTGGTCTGGGTTTCCCGGCTCAGTGCATAGCTGCAACAGCCCACCCTTTCCAAGACAAGAACCTTTTCCTGCTGCCAGTAACTTAAAAAGTCATGTCATTCAAATAGTTTAAATCTGTCCTGAGGAATCAGAGTCAAATCACATGCCTGATGGGAGCTGTTAAGACTGCACAAAATAGAATTTTTTCATTTCCTTCATCTGAAAAAAAAAAATTCCCAGCAAATTACATTAAGACTATTGAGAGATTATGATTTATTTTATAAAAGTTAAGCACTTACAAGATAGGGAATACTAAAATTAGGTGGTCCATATGACTTCAAATCTGCTTTCTACTTAAGTGTAGCATAAACTGTCTTCAATTATGTTATTACTTTTCTCCACACAAGCCCTGCATCATGCAGTATGGGGAGGCACTGCAACTCAGGGAAAGAGGCAGCTATTCCAAGAATACCTTTTCAGCTCTCCATTTGGGTTTCTACCTCTGATGCATTTACTGCAACGAATGCTGAATTGATTTGACATCTATACCAGAGTATATGCATACCTCAAAATTACTAATGATGTCTCTCCACAGGGAGATGGACAATACTATTTTTCCTATTTTACAGGCAGCAGAGTCTCCGAGTAACTCTGGATCATAACTTAGAGCCTCTTGTCTCCTGGCCACATGCTCCAGCTTCCAGATCCACATATGCAATTACTGCCTGGTTGACTTTATCCACCACTGTAAGAGCTTAGTAAGTCTGCTATTCAGGCCCTATACGTCTCATGCTGAGCAGCCAGATTTGTGAATGAATTTTCTTGCATATTATTTATTCTCATGTTTTAGCCATGTTTTCTCTTCTTGCAATAACAAGTGTTATTGTTAACCTTCATCTGCTAGAGCTACTAAGGCAAGGAACTTGCACATAATCACCTGATACTGTACCTTAGTTTATTTCCAGAAAATAGTTCATCCTGTGCTCTAGAAGAGGAGGATTGGAGGGGCAGGGGGGGAATCCCGGGGGGGGGAGAATATTATATGATCAGGGAGCTAAAGAAAATGTGAAATCATGCACATACCAGCCAACACCAACAAAGTATAGCTTAAATGAGTAGCTTAAAATTCCAGCATTATCTACAAGTCGAGTGTTTGCATGTGAAACTGCAATGGTCTTTAGTTAAAGCACTTTTAAAGGTAAGTTGTTTACAGGAAAGCAGTGCAAAATAACATAATCCTATTGTTTCCTACATTCTTCTGGTTTCCCTTATCTCACTTTTTCAAAGTGGCAATCCATCCCAACAGAAGATATTCTTTTTCTACGTTGGATCCTTTTCACATGACTTAAATTTCTATTACAGCTTCAACTCTGAATTTCCAAAGGAAGGAAGGAACAGGATGTGAAAGTTGCAGTAAGAGAAGCAATTTATGTGCAACGAATATTAGCTTTTCTACACTGTCGCAGTGAGTGTGATAAGAAGTAGGCACCCATGTACTGTATGCACAGAATGAAACCTTTCCTCAGCAAACAGAAACTGAAATGTTTGCCAAAAGGATCAAAGATCCACACTGCAAAAGACTAATATTAGAGGGCAAGATAACCAATTAGTGTTTCCAGGCCATGTGCAGAATTGAGTATTATATTTAACTCAGGTGCAAATTTCATCCTTTGCCCTCTATAAACTACCATGGCGACACAGACTCTGTGAATATAGGAGAGGTGAGTAATTTCTAACAAGATCTACGGATGAAAGCATAGGTAAATTCATATACAATTCATCATCTAAGAATTTGTCATTAATATAGGAATCACATTTCTGTTGTAATGTCTTATCATTTTTGGTATGCTTAAATGCAGCAAAAAGAAAGGCAAATTGTGAACACTTAACAGTGGTTTCTGACCACTCAGCCTGTCCTGTTTAAGTCAGAGAAACCCTTTGAAGAATAAAGTACTAATCAAAGTCAGGTTTGGCTTTTGCAACTTGATCCTATACATAGTAAACTGGAAGGCGAGGTACCATAATGTCTTAAAACACCACTACAGATTGTTTCTATCCCTTCCAGGATTTCCAGGCTCATCCTATCATCTATGCTTGCTAAATACATCCAGTGAACAGTTATGTAATAAATATGGTAACATCTGGAAGCCTACAACATTCAGCACTGTTTAGTTAACATTTAAAAGTGTGGGCTGTGTAAAATTCAGGTGGAAGAGCACTGATCCATTACAAAGGATATCTATATTAAGGAAATAGAGGTCTGTGTGGCCACTGAAAACTTTCCAGCGTATCATTATTGTTGTTGTTATAAATGATAATTCTAATTTCCTATTTAATTTCACTCTTCAGAGTACATCCATCCCTTTCTTTTGGCTTCTCATTCCTTCCCCCCCCCCCCCCCCTTTCCTCCTTTTCAGAAAAGGTAAGAAGTCCCACAGTTGGCCTAACACATGCATACACCATGCCCTTTCTAATAATGCCCCTTGCATTAGTGCCAAACAGTCAAGCTTTTCTAAAGCACTGAAGTAATTCTGCAATGCCCTTACTGCTGTGGAAACTGCTGAGCAAAACCCTCACACAATAGGTCTCCCCGGCATTCTTTAACCCTGTTGGTGATGATAAAGTCTCATAAATCTAGGTAAATCTTTAATTATATCTTAGGAGCACTCTGATATTATAACTATGAAGTAGTAATAAAGAATACACTGGCAATTAGCTCCAGTAAGTCTACACTTTATTGAATAGGGGCAATTGCTTCTAGGGTTAAACTAGAGTTGCATCATGGGTTCTTGTTGCTGTTTTTGGTTTTCCTTCACTAACCCAAATTTTATGTGTTAGCATATAAGCATAGAGCATATAACACCTGCACTTTTTCTTTTTTTGGCAAGTATTTAACTCCTCTACCTTTTTCCTTTTCTCTGGAACATTTAGAGTTCTTGGTATTGGAAAGCCATTTTGGTTCTAGAAAAACTAAAGATGTAACTACATTTTTGCCATGCGTGGCTCTTTCCAGTAGCAGTTCTTTTTCACCCCATCTCTGGTTGAAAATTAGCAAAGGTAGACTTCTTACTGTCGCTTTTGGGTTCTGGTTATACTGGCAGAAAAATCAGACCACATCTGACTGAAGGATATAGTTTTGCTTTTAAATGTCAGTGCTACATTTGCATGTAGTTTTACCAGTGTATGCAAGTTATTTATATCTTAAGCCAAAGCATACATTTTAACTTGAATGAATAATGCTGAAAGAATAGTAGGTTCTTTTACTTTGCTAATTAAATCATCTTGAAAAGTGGTCTAGGTAGTAAGTGACAGGATTAACAAGGGCACTTTGCAGGATTTTGATGTTTTCTTGATTAGATCAGGAGTATTTTATATAGAAGCAGTATTTGATGAAGTGGTTTTAGCAATGTGAATGAATGCACGACCCCAGTTTATCTCAGTATCTTCATAAAGAAGCCATCTTAGCTGTCAAGGAAGCCCAGCCAAGAGTGAAAATGACCTTAGCTCACAGCTAAGCAAAAGGTCAGCCGAAAAGAATAGTGAGAAACATTATTCTTAGTTCTGATCCTTTGGGTTAGCCAGTGCTATTCGCAACTAATGTAATATATTGTACTGAACTTTAATAGGTCAATATTACAGGAATAGTAGGTCTAAACCCCACAAAATTATTTTCACTTTTCCTTTTATTTCTTTTCTGCAAGAAATAATGGCTTTCCTATTAATACAAGGAGCTTGCTGAAAAGATTATGTGTGAATGGGAACTATATTTTAAATAGATGCATGTCAAGATGAGAGACTTTTTTTGAAATAAGAGAGATGGTCAAAATACTGCTGTTGGCAACAGCCACGTAAATTCTCTTAGCCTTTTTCCAGATGTGATTCCTAAACCTTTCCATTTTTAACCTAGAAGAAATAATAAAACTGTCAAAATGTTTACATATAGAGCCTACCACCTGAGGTCTCGGACTGCTCTGTCAATATCCTATTAATTGCATTATAAATTTTATAGAGCTGGAAAGTATAAAAATTCCCATTTTACAGATGGGGAAATGGGCATATTAAGAATTCATGCACTTAGTCACACAGGAACTAGCAAGAAGAGGGCTAGCATGAAGATCTCCAATTGCCCAACAGCAGAGCTCATTAGATAGAAGTCGAGCAAAGAAAAATATTGCATTTGTCCCTGTGATTTCAGTCTTCTAGATATGAAATAGTTTGGTACTAACACAATAGCAACACATTTCCATGGATTGCTCCAGGAGGACGGCAATTTGGAGCAAGTTACAGTAACTCTCTGGCCAAAAGCAACACAAATAGACTTTTACAAAAATAAATTGCAAAACAACAAATGGTAACAAATATTTTTTTCATTGAAATATTAAAAAGGAAGGCAAATAAAAGCCAGGGAGGATTATTAAAAAGCTACCCTATCTTCATAAAAATTCAGTGTTGGTAAATGCAATAGCCTGGATTTAGTTTGCATATGTTATATTAATCCTGGTCATACTTAAAATGGAAGATGGAGGGTATAAAGAGATCACATCCAAAGCACTCTCCTCGAGATTTTTGTAATGACAAAGAAAATCCAAGATCACTCACAGAGAAGGAACTAGGAAAGGCGATATCCACTGATGCCAACCTATCTCTGTCTCTGACAGATGTCATTCAGGCATTGAATTTGATTTGGTTTATTTGTAAGGCTACATGTATCACTTATATTTTAGCAGATCTGTATGCTTCAAAGACAGCAGGATTTATCCCGTACTCTGGTCAGGTTTCCTCCCATTCACAATCTCACCATAGTCACCTCTTACTCTGTGCATATGCCTTGCACAGAAACCTACTCCAGTTATGCAAAAAACTTCAGTCTGTAAAAAACAAGTATGTTGCAGTGTTGAGATCTCAAAGCACCTTGCAAAAATTCACAAAATAAGCCTTAGAAACCACTCTAGAAAATACTTTCTCCATATATGTTTTCAAAGAGATTTTTTCACATGGCTTCCACACTGAAAGAGAACAGTTTCTCTGGGAGGACATTCTTTTGGCAAAACTTGAAATCAGAATTTTGTGTCTTCAAAATAAGTTGCAGAAAAATAAATCACCCCAAAAGGTAAATCTTAAATGGAAAAAAAAGTCCTTCTGTTGGAAAACTTATGCTTACTAAAAACAAAACAAACCCCACATATTATTTATCTAAATAACTGGATACAGGATCAGTAGCCAATATACTGTTGGCTACAGTTTTTTAGAAACTTATTTCCTTACTTCCTGTGAGATTTCACATTGTTTTTATTCCCTTCCTAACTGTAGTTCTGGGAATAGTTTATTGATTATGACTCATTGCTTGAAATTACACACAGATTTGGAAATCCACCACTTTCTCCTCTTTTGACAAGTGAATTCAAGCTATATTAGACTTTTAGGGAGCTCAAGGAACATGGTATGTCAAACTTTTGACACAGAGGCTGCCTCTTGAAGCTTAACTGCCCATAAATTACTCCAAAAATTCAGAGTTCAGTAGAATAGAAGTGTAAAGAAGTTTTGTTTGCTTCTTTTTATCTTACTACATTTCTTTCAACAATGTCTGAGCTCACATTATCAGGTTCTTCACTCCTAGTCCTTTTTTTTTTCCTTTAATATATTTATTAATATATCATTTTTCCCAGGGTACTTTTGAACAGATTACATCCAGCCCCATGTTGGATGAATTTCAGCTCTTTACATACTCTTACAACACTCAGCACAAACACTGCTTGTGTGATCTAGGCTTTGGAAAGTTATTTCCTAAACAGAGTAGGAATAAATGAATGTCTACAATTTAGGTTTGTCTACTTTTGTTAGGTTGCAATTTCAATCCAGCTAACAAGGCTCAGCTACAGTCCCTACTCTGCACACAGTTTCTGCTTGAACACAGATAGGTTTGGGGTAGACCAAAACTTCTTTGCAGAGTTTAGTGGGCTTGGTTTGGTTTTCCACTTCCCTCTGTTACAATACAGACTGCCCACATCTGACAGGAGGATAAAGGGCAGAAAACACTGGTATTATTGTAGGTATTAAACTCCCTCAAAAGTTTGATTGGTGTCCCTTGTTTACATTCCCAGAATTACTCCAAATCCCGTAACTTGTACCAGGAAAGAATTTCCCCAAGTGAGATAACAGGGAACTTGGGGCTAACAGAAGTTACCCCTTTCCGTACTATAAGAGTTGATTTCTTTCATATGATTGTTTGCATTTTTTACCTACTAGTTCTTCATAAAGTTCTTTCCTGTAATATTTCCACATTTCAGAACTGTGGCACTATTCTGGTAGTAAAGGCTTTATAATTATTTTAGAGGTGTGTTTATAATATAGATATGTATTTATTTTTTGGCAAGTGCTTTGTGGTCTATGGGGGTGAAGAGGTGCATGGAAAGAGGCTAAGGATCCTTAGCCAACAAGGATCCTTATTTCTCTTCAGAGGCTGTCTTTGAGTCTTATTCTTGCTGGCAGAGTCCCAGTCCCTCCCAGTTCAACATCTCTATGGACAGATCCAGAGGATTCCCCACTAGCAGATCATCTGCCCCATCTCATACATCATCATCTCCTCAGCTTGTTACTGCCATCATCACATAAGTGCCTCTGCAGGCACCAAGAATCACTTATCATGCACTGATCCTCAACTAAAAGTGTGGAAAGCCTTTTCCAGGCTGCCAACACAATAAATAGCTCATCCTCAAAGTTAAACATCAATTATGGTTGTAATAAGTAAGCTACAAGCACACTGGTGGAACAAAACAAGCACATTTTTTTCTTTCCTGAACACTTACATTTTAGGAAGCTCAATACCTAAAGGTAGACTATGTTTGCAGTTTGGAAGTGAAGCCACTATTCCTCTAATTCTGAGCCACATATTGACAGATTGCCACCTTTCAACTGCTTTCCAATCCAGCAGACCAGAGGTTTCAAAAAAAAAAAAAAAAAAAAGGCATTTTGTATGGGTGCTAAACACACATTCCTGGAGTTCCAAATAGATCTAGTGATCCAGAAGCAAAGGTATTCCAGATTTTGGACAGCTACTTGAAAGACTTGCCTATTTTTTGCCCTGAACCTCTCTGATTTGTTCAGTGTCTGTGATTCAAATACAAGATCAAGATAGATTCACGAGAAAGAACTATTAATGTGGTCTTAAAAAAGATTTTATCTATTACACTGAAAGTTAAATTAAAAGCAACAATGCCAATGATAAAAAAATATGTTGATAGAAATGTTAAATAGGACAATTTTACTGTAGGCAAGTGGTTTCCAACTTCAATTGAATTCCTAATTAAAGCCATGACTGCTATTTATTGTGCAATATGCTTATTTGGTGCTGCAGCATCTGCTGCTTGAAAGCAGCATTCACCCTCCTCTCCTGGGTTAATTTAAGTTCACCCGCCTCCCCTCAGTTCAGCACTGGCACTGGAGCCTCACAGAATAGGAATTCAGCACATTGCAGAGATTTAGTACCTATTCTAAAGCCCAAATCTTCATTAATAAACACATTCTAAATACTAAAAAGCATGTTTAAAAGTGGCAGGGACTGCACGTAGAACATCAAGGTGTCCCCGTGCATGCCATTCACTCCGATGTGCGTAGGAAGTGTCCACAGCTTGAAGTCCTCTATTAGGAGAATTGGATGATTAAGGGGAGAAACCTCCCTTTGCAGCCCACAGTTCTCTCCCCACAAATAGAGCCACCCCAAATATAAAAGGCAGGGCAAAGTGCTTCCTTTCTCCCCCTCTTTACTTCTCAGCAGCCTCCGGCACAGTGATTTATCACCAATGCAGGTTTTCTCCCAAGGAATCCTTTTGGAGCAGTACCACAAGATCCAAGCAGGGACACGGGCTGCAAGGCTGGGTGCTCCACAGAGGCAGGGCAGGATCTTCTCTTTTCTCTGTGTTTCTTTTGGAATTTAAATGAACAGACAGAAACAATTGTGAGGTAAAGCTGGGATCAGCATGGGAGACCTATTTGCCCACAGTCCCATACGGAGGGAGGAGGAGGAGGCCACAAAGGGGAAAGCATTGCACCGCGGGCCCTCCCCAGCCAGCACAGCGTCCTTACCCCTCACCGCACAGGGCAGCTGCTGAAGACAACTTGGCAAAGGTGGCAGTTCCTCCAGGTAGGGCCCGCACACAAGACAGGCCCAGCGCCCACTTTAGAGTAGTGCCCCCAGGCTGACTGAGCACAGACACCCCTTCCTCCTCCTTATGGAACTGAGGCTCTCTTAAAAAGACCAAGAAGATAAACCTCTAAATCCATGTGAGCAAATACCTCTTTTCTGCTGTGGCAAGAAGCGTGCAAACATTTGTGCCAAAGAGTCAGGAGTCCTCAGAGGGGTATAGCCAGTAGAGTCAGGCCTACAAGCCTATGTCGAAGGAGATGGAGGACAAGGAGAGAAGTTTGGTTAAAGTCACCCACAAAGATGCTGCACAGACAACAACTGGCAAGATATACCCACTTACTTCAGTGCAGGTAGAGGAATAGAGAAAGCATCACAAAAATCAGAACAAAGGCTGGAAATATGCCTACATATTTTCCAGATAAGCATCTAAAGCAAAAGTGTTCATCTGAACCAATTCACACATGCTTAAACTTCCCAAGGTTTCGGTTATCCAGAAGAGATAGTTCAGTGCCAGCACTGAACTGTCAACCGGTTGTGGCCATCAGAGAACCAGGGCTGGAGGAGACTCTGCAAGTTACCAATCCTGTTTGTCCTCCCTCAAGTCACAATCTTTCTCCAGGTGCTTGCATAGCAGCACACAGCCCAGCAGAGTTGAGATTTCAGCCTTTGTTACTTGCACGGCAATGCATCCCATTTACCCTGCCAAGAAAGGCAGGGACAAGCTTTACTCTATAACAGAGATACTGCTGAATCAAGACTCCTACCTTACAGTCAATCCTTCCCATCTCTCTCAGGATGCTAATTCTGCTAGTGGATTTTTTGTTTATTTGTTGTTCCAGGACTTACGTAAAGCATCTAGCTCTTCACGTGACAGCCTGGAGGTCCATTTTGCTGCTCTGTCCAGGGCTGGCTGTACTAGGGCCAACCAGGAAACAGATCAAAAAACTGAAAACCTTTGCACAAAGAGCACGCTATTGCCAAGGACTATAGAATATGACTGAAACATTAAAGAATTTTTGGTGACTGTTTGGGGGAGGGAGAGAATTATATGTTAAAACATAAGAATTCTCTTCCAGCATAGTTTAAATTGCTTCACAATACTGATTAAAATAACAGAACATTATAGCTTGCTTAACTAAACATTCTATTTCTAAATCCATTTTCAATTGTTTTCCTTCAATTTAAACATTTTGAGCAATTTTATTGCTATTCATACCTGCTTGATTTTTTTTTATTAGAAATTAAAATGCATATTTTTTTATCTAGGTTACAGAGTGCTGGTACATTTAACTCTTTCAGATCTGCAGACTGAGCACAGGAGAGCTATCAACGGCATAAACACAGTGCCTGTCCATTAGATTAAAATATTTATAATAAAAGACACTTTTTGGCAATAATGGCAGTTGAGAGGAGAAGGAAATGAACAAAGGAGGTAGAAGGAAGGAAGAGGGGGGAGACAGAGGGAGAAAGCTAGAATAAAGCAAAGGGTATAAGTGACAGCTTCAAGATTAACATTCCATTTTCCTCATTCGTATCCCTTCTTTACATTTTGGAGGCTTCTCTCCCTACCCCCATCTTGGCAGGAAAATTAAAGCAAAAATCCAGAAGTTTTAAGAAATAAGAAAGTGAACCAATTGTGACTAGAGAAAAAGAAGTATCTTTTAGACTGGGAAATAACAGTGAATTGTAAATACACTTCTGTAGCAAGACAGGCACCCAGAGTTCTTCTCATATAGCAAGGTAATAATTATTAATACTGCGAGACAGCCAGCCTTGTCTGGAGTTAAGCTGCACACCATTCGAAAACCCCTCTTTCAGCTTAATGCCTTCCACATTTCCTTTTCCCCAGCCACCCTTTACTCCTTCTCTGGAAGGCTTCTCCCTGATGGCACAAGTCCACACCACCACCCTTCATAAAGTGGGAATCCCCCAATTACCTGGGTAAAGGTGGTATAACTGGCCCCACCACATTTATACCTGAACATTTCTAATTTCCCTAAGTCAGCAGGGGACATTCAGAGACCACTAAGTGCTGGTAACCACATCAAAACATTAATTAACACAACTATATTCCCACACAAATAAAACATTAATATGGTAATTTCTAGCCTATAACCAGCTGGTATCTTTTCCCCAGCTATATAGATAGTAGGATTAACAGTGCAAAGCAAGTATTATAACAAAGTCAAATTAATATCACCTTTTCCCTGTTTTATAATTCAGAATCAAACAATAAATTATAGAAGTCCTTTAGAAACCGCCCCTCATGAAATACTTCTCCTGGATCCATGCTCAAGGTGTAAATCCCTTTCCACTGAGTTCTCCCAGTTTCTATGTAATTCAAGGCTATTCAGTGACAGGACCTCAGCCTAGACAACTGTGACCATCGAATGGTCCTGCTTCACTTTCCGCTCGCTGTCACTGCCTTTTATCTTCTCTCCCTAGCTTTTTCTCTCTTAACACTTTTGAGATAAAACAGGCCGCATATTATTCAAAGGTAGTTGCTATGGATCTATTGTCATACAGACAAAGAAGAGGAGGAGAGACACTGTTTGGTCCAAAATAAAACCAAACCAGAAGAGTGTTCTGCAGGAGTAGTACTTGGTTACTACTTCGATTTTTTTTTTTTTAAGTCTTCTCAGGCTTAAGCTACACTTGTCAAAAAACACACACGTATATTTCTCTTCAGTCTGCAATAATTTTGGCATCGCCTTCGATGATAAATGCATTTCATGAACGTTAACACATTATACATACATAATTTGAAAGAACTATGGGGAAAACAAGCAGCAAAAATATGAGCAATGTCAGTTAATGAAAAGCTCACATTTTCAAACTAGTGTTTGCCTAATTAAAATTGAATTAAGTGACTACAACATTAACTATGTCAACTATTTAGCATAAAAAGTTGTTAAATATATCATACTGTATGTAGGAAGATCCTTGCAATCTTTAATTGTAAGAAATAGTCATGTACTATTTAATTGCACAACTTGGTAGGATATAAAATTCAGTTACATGAGTTATCTTTAGTAAAATATTTTAAAACATGTTGTTTTTAAGATTGTGGAATTTTATGGATAGTGTAATAGAATTGAAGCACATTCTTAATTACATAATTATTTCCATTTTCAAAGTCCAGCTAACAGCATAACTGGTCTTGTTTTTACAGTCTAAGGTAGAAAAAGATATCAAGTTAAGTGCTGTGAATTCACATACTAAGAAATAATTTTGAATTCTTACTTGAATCATTTTTCCACAAAATTTTGACCAAAGTTAATCCAGTATCAGACCATACAGAGTCCTCTAATTATTCATGGAATGTGTGTTCCTCATGATCATACATACATAAACATATACAGAAAACTTTTGGCAACACTTTAAGTTGATACTAACTTTATCATTATTAGCATGTTTAAAAGAGACTAGAACAAAGCCTGACAAGCCTGAATATGTCCAATGAGGATTTTTTTAAAAAATACAATTATTGCCATTAAACTTCTGACACGGGGAAATTTGAATCCTTCTTCTTCTGTCATCCATAAAGAAACTGTCCTATTTTTTCATCTACCACAATGATCATCTTTTGTTTTCAAAATTGGATGGGTTTCATATCCTATTCACATCCCAGCACATACAGGTAGTTACTAACTTTTCCAAGAAGTCCATGCTACATGTTGCTATACATAAACACCACCACCAGTCAGGACAGGGATTAGAGTAGAGAACCACCCAGAAAAAAAATCAGGTAATACTCAACATTCATTAAAGTAATTCATTACAAAAGTGTCCTCCACCCTATTTATAGTACGACTGACCAATAGCCAGACTTCTGGTGTTGCACACATGGTTGAAGGACAGAAGCACAGCACAGACAACAGTGAGGAGAGCTCTAGCTGCTCTTTGAGGACCCCTGAGGCCCTCATCTCAGCAGCACTTGTTTGCCTGGTCTCACACAATACCACCTGTCCTCCCTCATTATCAATCAGGAGCCTCCCTACCAACTTAAAGGTGAAGTACAAGATGATGGAATAAGAAACACACTTTCCACAGCCATGACAATAAATACAATCTCTTAAATGAAATCTCTCTAAATTAGAAATTTCCAACTTTTTTTTTTTTAATACAGTCCTAAGCGGTAGCATGAGCTGTCGTTCCTAGCTCTACATACACCCCTTCGATGCAACTCATCTATCACTAACTCATTTGAAAGCCACATTTTATGAAGCCTTAAGCTAACTGCAGCTAATCATCTGGGCACGGTCCAGAAAACTTATCAGTGATCGTAAGGAATAAACAGCAGAGAAAAAACAGATGAAAGAAAGACTAAAGCTTCTCTTCAGTTATCTTTGTAAAGAAATTCACAAGCAAAAAGATGTCATGAGCCTCTGGCACTTGTGCCAATCGTGCATCCAGCAGCACTTACCATTGCAGCATAGGCAGACATGCTTAATGGATATGCCAAAGTACTGTATGATCACAGGCATCTTTCATGTATACCCAATTCCACATCCATTTTTGGATGCCTTTTGTTTGCAGCACAGCCATTGAAATGGATGCTCAAGGTTATACCAAAATGTAGCATAATTATCAAAACTGTTGTGCACTGAGGCTACAGCTCACCCATCCCACTCTTCATCCCAGGGGGCAAGAAGCCCTCAGACTCATTGCAATAGCCACACTTTTAGACTCAACCTCTCAGAGATGACCAAGTGAAGCACCTTAAATAGCACAACTAAAGAGCCAAAATACAGGGCTTAACTTCACTGTGTACAATTCACATGCAAGAAAGGAAATTAAAAAAATACAAAACAGGAAAGAAACTTAACTACAAAGGAGAAGCACATACATCGTCCTTACTTTAACCTCAGCAGCTGTGTCACTAGGGGTCAGTTCGTGGAGCTAGCAGACCCATCTGCATTCACTCAGTACCACCCTTAAATTCCCAAGCTCCTCTTCTTTCCTTAGAAAGATCTAGCCACATCAGGTGATATTACTCAGGCAATTCCCACTGCTGTAATTCTGTACGACCTCCTTTTGGGCTTGGGTTTTGGGGTTTCTTTTGGCATTAAATCCCTTTTAATTGTCAGTTTCCCCCATCTCAATTTCCCCTGATTGTCTTGTTAAAATCAAACAATACACATTGTTAGCAGACTAACACATGCTGTCCTGGATAGAGTCCCACAAGCAAAATTATTAACTATCAAAATCAAGTGGTCTTTATACCACTTGTTGAACCCATTCTACCTTAATAAATCAAAGCTTTGATTCCACATTTAAATTCAGTTTCCAAGTTTCATAAGGAATACGGACATATGAAAGCTAATAATTACAAGGCCAACTGATACTTTTTATTGCCATCTTTTGGAGGCAGGGTGATCCACTGGATGACAATTCTGTTTTAAAGCGCTGTTTTGTGATCATCTTGATTTACTTTACACTCATTCTTGCATTAATATTTATCATGTCTGATGAGAATTGATATAAACAAGTATAATCAAGATTATTTTAGCATCCTTATTACACAAATGCTTTTGGGTAATTTTATGAAAGAGAAAAACATGGTTGTATATTTATTCAGAGCTACAAGTATCAAACAGGCCAGTCATCTCAGTAACAACCTTACTAGTTTTATAGCTACAGCTATAGTTACAGTTCAGCAGCAATATCAACAAACTGGAGAGAGTCCCATGGACTGCAGACATGAGAGGAGAGGCTGAGGGTACTAAATTTGTTTACCCTGGAGAAGGGGTGGTTTAGGAAGAATCTAATTGCTGTCTTATACTAGCTAAGGCAGGGTTATAGCAGAGACTCTTCTCAGAGATGCACAGCAAAAGAACAAGAGGCAATGATCACAAGTTACAGCAGGGGAAATCCAAATGGGCTAAAAGGAAAAAAAAAAAAAAAAAAAAATCACATTCACAGCAGGACTATTTACACACTGGGACAATTTGCCCAGAGAGGCTGCAGAATCTCCAGCCATGGAGATTTTCATTTTTTGTCTGCATAAGGCAGACAAACCTTGAGCAACCTGCTCTAATTTTCAGTATATCCCTGCATGGAACAAGGGATTGGGCTTTTTGGCCCCACAGGTTCCTCCAACCTAAATTATGTGATTCCAGTGCATGTGTAAAACAAAGCAGGAGAGTACCTGCATGTCTCCTGCTTTGCATGTGATGAATCCCAGCAGCCACCACAGAGGCAAGGTCTCCTAAAGCACTTCTTTTCTTGGACAAAATAGGTGCCAGTTTTAAATACGATACACAGGAGAAAATGCTTGAAAAAAGGTAACAAAAAGATGGACAAACTTGTTCAGTGATGGCCCCTGCCCTGCGTATTTTAAGAAGCAAATTACCTCCAGAGCTTATGTCAGTCTGAAAGAGCTCTGCCTAGCTAAGAGAGAAGTTTAGGCTCTTTCCATGGCTCTTGGATGCAAAAACATGTTGATGGCAAATGGCAGGAAAGGAACAGGACCTTTTGCATCCCGCTGTGTTTCTCTGGTGGAACACAAGAGACAGGATTCTCTCTGTTGGCTTTAGCAGTTACTTTACCTTGCATCAATAACCAAGAAACCCCTAGGTCATTCATCCCAAAATCTTAACAAATATAGGATAGTTACTTAAACTAAAAAAGCTTCCTCTGCTGACTTTTGAGCTAAAATGGCATCATATATTCTTAAGTCCTTACCCAAAAACTTTTAGCATAAAAGCTTTTTTTATGAGGCAGATGACTTTGCGGGTCATTCTTATGCTAATCTCACAGAACAGTTTTTGGTTTTTTGCTTCCTGGTAGAATAGCATGTCCTTTGGTCTTATCTTGCACTTTTTTTCTCAGCTGTAATCTATGAGTAGATTGTCATTCAAACTTCTGTGCTTGAATGTCTCTGTATATCCAGGTTGACTCCTGGCTCTCAAACAGAAAGAAACACACTGAAACATGGATCAAAGCAGGTACTTATGCTAAAAATCACCCTGCAATGGGACCTAGGGACATTCAAGTTGTCAGGTGAAGACAGAAGACCCACATTAGGAGACTGCAGCCCAGAATAACTAGACTCTCCCTTTACCTCTGAGGGTAATGGCATTAGAAACCCATATAGCACTTTACCAGTTACCAGTCATTGCCCTCCGTGAAGAAGATCTGTTCCTTTCACTTGAATTACTAGGAAATTTGCAAGCCAGACTTTATATGGTAGAAATATTTCCTAAAATTTGGATAAATAAATGGTTGCAAAATGAATAGGTTTTTCTGAAACTGGAATATAAGAGTTACTAGCAGAAGATAATCTACTTTTCCTTGTCAGACAAAGTTTATGAGTTATGTTTGTCACAAATGAAGCAAAGACTTGATGAGAAGCCCTCGCACACAAAAGCTTCAAGAAGATGATGAATAAGTTTTGATTAAATCTTTGATATGAAAAGTTTGCAAATCCATTTACTGCCAGCAAAAAAAAGAAAAGATTCGGTTCTTA
Source organism: Mycteria americana (assembly GCF_035582795.1). Taxonomy (NCBI): domain Eukaryota; kingdom Metazoa; phylum Chordata; class Aves; order Ciconiiformes; family Ciconiidae; genus Mycteria; species Mycteria americana. The sequence continues at coordinate 36,999,118 of NC_134372.1, forward strand.
CAGTATGAAAAAGTGCAAACACAAGGAAAGTCATCTTCCACTATTATATGATGATATATTCCTTTTAGATGAATATTACAAGCCAGGAAAGGGGAAAAGGTCAGCAAGATGACTAAAGATGTTAGCAAGAGTTTAGGTATTAGTACTGCTTATTACTGCTCATCATTAGCATTGGTATTACTTACTACCAATCACAACTGGGAAGTCTGAGTTGGTATTTCAGAAGAATCTGTATAATTATATTCTATAGAATATGAAAGAAATAAGACTTCACCATCCTCTCTATGCCAATGCTAGTGACATCTGAAGTATGCAAGCAGTAAAGCTGTGTCCAAGGCTGCAACAGTGGAAGATGGAGGCAGCAATGTATAGCTGGAAAAGTTGCACTCTCCTGCTATCAGCCTTGTCAACCTCGCTGTACTACTCGTTGACATGACTTCTTCTAGAGCAAGACAGATACCAATTTTTATAGATTACCACTTCTTTATACCCTGCAGGGTGGTCTCTTCTCCTGTGTCACTTCCATGATGTGAAGGTTGAGTTATATACCATAGTCAGTCACACTGAATGTATTTATGATGAGGACCCAAGAGATAGGTCTCCATGCTGCTTCTGGCATGGAACACTATGGTTTGGTATTTCATTCTGATCGTATTGTCACTGCTGGAAATTCTGAGCTGCAAGGTGAGAAAAAGTCCTATTTGAAGTCCAATGTTTTGGGTTCAACTCCCCAGTCTTGGCACTCAAGCTCTGTAGAACGTGGATTTGAATAAATTGGATATGCTGCTTGTAAGTTACATGATGCATTCTTCCTACGTGCAAGACTGGAGTAGCATTTACCAATTTTCATCAAGTAATTTCAGTTCCTTATATGAATAGCAGTCTCATCATGTATAACCAGAAGATGTTGGTATTAATGTAGTATTCTATTTTTAATTGCACACTATACAACTAGCAAGTAACGCTTATGCATCTTTGTCATCTAATCCACATCTATTTCTTTCTTACTTCCGTATTTTCGTGTTGCATTTTTAGAATACAACTCCAGAAGGAGAAGGGGTGATGGAATCCTTAAACCAATTTCTGTGATTTGGGAGTGAATCACAAGTGTATGAAAACTGTAATTAGCTTTGGTAATGTGCCTGTAAATCAGGCAACCATACAACTGCAGTTAGGCTTTCTGAGTTGTGAGGTTAGGTGCAAGGGAAATAATCCTAGTTGCTTCTAGTGATCACAGTCACTGAAGCACAGCCTGCTGAGGTGTTTAGTACTCTCTGTTTTGCATTAGGATAATGACTTGGATTTTCTGATACTGTAATGATTGCTTTCATCAGTATGACCCTCCCACCCACAGCTATAGGCAAGGCTCTAGGAGGCCAACAGCCTTTTAATCATTGTGCCCTCCGGTGCAGGCAATAGCCAACTTTCATGTCCAAGAAGGAGTTAGGATTTGTGGTCCAGGAAGCAGCTGTTTGGCTCTAAGATCTGACTAAGATTGAGTGACCCTGGAGCTTAAGACGTTTACAAAATGTACATATTGGCATATCTAGCTCAGGATTTGACCTTCTGCGTGAGCTGATGAGGTTAACGTTATCAGAAATGCCATATTATGACATAAGACATAGCTCCACTTTCAACACAGGCTTTTCAAGTATTGCCGTATAGCTTAAGGGATATGACTTTATTGCCATTCAACTTTGTCTCCTATTAAAAACCAAAATTTTGTAAGTCAAGAAGTCATGTCAAATAGTAGAGTAGTATTTGAGATGTCTTTGAATAGGGCTCTCTGCATTCAAGACCACTTAAATATCTGCTTCTTTGTTACTCCTCCTGGAATATAGCCTGGATTTTTCTGAGCATTGCCCCTGAATTCCAGGCTATGCTGGAGAACAGGGAAGGCTGGCTGAGGAAACTGCAACCATTTCAGAGGAATCAGACACAACCTTGCCTTTTAAAGCAGTGCATCCTAATGTATTTAGACAACTGCCAGGTCAGTTGCAGGCCCACACAGTTTTGCATTGTTTCCCAGAGAAGAAATTCAGTCAGATATTTTTCTCTGAGGGACTGACTGCAACTCACTCAAGACCTGTTTGGAATCATTATATAAGATGATAAAACAAAAACATTTGTCTAGTGTTTACAAGAGAAAAATTGCAAGAGAACTTTGATATTAAAAAAACACAAGTATTGGAAGGGAAAAAAATTAAGGTTATATCTATACTGGACTATAAATCCAAAGGGAGGTAGGAAACTCAAAAATGCAATGAAGGCTTTACAGATAAGCTTTAGCACTTAACAGTGAGGGATGACCTTTTTGTAATGTTTGAAAACTGTACCATATCCTTTCTTAGTTTATAACTCAGATGATTTGTCCAGGAATGTATGAATTTAAAAAAAAAAAAAAAAAGATTTTAGCATTTTAACACACTACTGCCTTCCACTGGTTCAAATGTTTTAACAGCAACATCAAAAACCCTCAAAATTTTCCAGGTAGTTACAGTTTGTTGCCGTCTGTTCTGAGGCTATAGTTAGTGAGGAATTTAGCAAAGGTTGCTCTATTTAATGGTGTAACAGGCTATGGGAACGTTCACTCAGTTCCTAATTTTCATGGTACAGTCTTAATTATTGTAACAAGTGGAAGGCATAAGAAATCTTTGATTCATGTTGAACAGTTGTCACTGTAGAAGACTTGGCCACCAATACAAAGTCTGCGTAGCTGCATGACCCCTTGGAAGGCAGCTTTGGCTCCATGGGATACTGCAGCAGAACAGATGATGGCTCTGAAGCAGGGATGTAGGAAGAAACACATCAGAAGAAGGTACTTTATGACTCTGGGTGCAGTTCTGCAAAGATCTTATCTGGTGAACAAAACCTGTTTGAGACATTCCTACCTTAGTCATTGGCCCATGGTCCCACTTTGGCACTGCTGCTCACTTAACCTGCAGTCTGGCTTTAAAGAAATCCAAAAAGCCCAGCTCCTCTCCGTTGCTAGCAATGTCAAAAAGGCCTCAAAAAGACAACTTGCCCAGCCCTGGTTTCACTGTGTTATGTGCCATTGTCCCTTAGACTCTTTTGTCCCTAAAGGACCCTCTTCCTCCCTGCGTGCAGTCCCTCCTGCCCACTTCTCCCCTCAGAGCTACCCTTAGTCTGTTATCTCCACATCCCGGCTTACTCCTCCTCCTTCTTCAGGACATGCTGTATCTCTCTGCCATCCAGTGATGCTACAAAGGAAGGGAGAAATATAAAATGTGAAGGATCATCAAAAATCAGTTTTAGTGGGCAATAAAATGCATCGCTATATAAGTACTGTATGACATCACTACAGGGCACAGTGAAGGTTGTTTACTTGCCCTGATTAGGTATTTCCCTACTTCAACATGTTTGCATTTCTTTTAAGTTTATTCGTGTCTATTGAATTTTGTGGGCTTGTAAAAGTTGTTTTAGGGATAATTAAAACACCCTGGTTATTTCTTTTACCCCCAAGTTACTGAAATATAGTCTCAACTTCAATGTTATTTTAGCTCAATGTTTTCATTAGGGAATATACAGAGCTTCTTGTATTCTGGAAGTGAATTCTATTAAATTATATTAAATACAAATTTATTTTGTAATTTCTTTACTTTGAAACTGAAAAATAGTCAATTAAGGATCCTATAAAAAAAATTAGTAGCACTCATCTACAAATCTCAGCTTGAAAATCCTAACTAATTTTTTAACCTCCCAACAGTCGAATTAAAAAAAAAAAAATTTTGAGACACAAGGTATTTTCCACTCACAGGTAGGTAACAGGAAGGTGTTCCCAGGTGAAAAACTGTCAGAAGCAAGGACAGAGCTATACCTTCTCCCCATTTCATTTTTCTCTGTAACAAGTAATTTTCTGACTTGGATACCAGCTGAAGCTCTCAGATCCTACCTTTCAAGTGCATTTGCCCACTAAAGAAGAACAGAAAAGCCCAGTGTCCACGGAGACCCCCTGCTGCATCCTGGTTGGGAGTACCTGAGCTCCTGGAGGCCACCACAGCTCTGCTTGTCCTACTGAAAAGGCACCAGAAGAGGCAGTGCCATTATCGTACCCCACATCCAAGATTTGTAGCTTCACGTGAGCACTGAAGGTGGAAGGTAGGAGGAGAGGGAAAGCACTGAGCTGTGATGCTAGCTGGCCATCAAAGAACAGATTGCTGGTTTTAAACAAGTGATAAGGCAAGGGGGGAAAAAAACAGTTTTCCATGGCCGTGGAAATGCAAACCCACCGCCTCCAAATCTGTATTAGAATTCCCAGCCACCAAGATATGAAGCCCCTACAGAACCTATAGGCCACTCTTATTCTCTATATTTGCTTTTGGACCTAAATTCCGCTGTGGGAATACAAATTTCTTCGGAAATTAAAAAACGAGGATTTCTCTTAAATCCCTTTAATGACATCTGCATACAACTAGAATCTCACTTTTTTTTCCCCATCTAGATATTACATTAGTGGAAAGGTCTGTTAGATTATTGGGGTTTAAGGGTTTTCTTGGTCAGGGGTTTTTTTTGGTGGATTTTGGCTCCTTTAAAAGGGACAGCCTGCTATAACAGGTGCATTGCAGACAGGTGCTGCATAAGGTTCCCTACATAGCTGTGCCAATGCTTTTCAATCATGATCTACAACACCCCTGTTACTCCTGTGTGGGGCCTCCCCTCCGCCGCAATTGCCAAGGTTATGAATTATGCCATCGTGTATTGATTTGGACAAATGTCCACTACTGACTAGGTCGACACCGCTGAACTTGGTTCACGGGAAACACAAGCCAAATCTTGGAAGGCTCAAGCTAAGCATTTAACCCACTGTGCAGTCTTTCTCACAGTTTTTCTTTTTGATTCAGTCACACATTATGTACCCTGACTCCCATGTAGAAGATTTGTGGCAATTGCATGATGTATGAGGTGCCATTTGTAAAATATTATTTAGTGTAAAACATGATGTTTTTTCTGTTGATTTACAAGTTGGATTTATAAATCTGCACTTCTCACAGTTTGAGTTATATATCTTGCCTCTGATTTATAAAACTCACCAGTAAATCTTTAGCAGAAAGTTTTGATTCAGAAATCATTATTTTAAACATTAGATTTAGCTAAAACATTCAACTGCTTTGTAAGTCATGAAATGGATTTACATACCCCAATCTGGATTTACAAATTCTACAGCAGATTTACAAATCATGCTGAGAAATTCCTAAATAAAATGCTTTGATTTATAAATCTTCACTTTGCACTTAGGATACAAGTGACTGATTTATTATTCTGAAGCTATACAATAATGATTTAGTTATAAAATCCTACTTTAAGTTAAAGTTCTGATTTATAAATACTGATTAGGTTTACTGCAATATAGGCCACAAAACGTAAAATTGTTTGGTGCAGGGCTGCTTTGGAAACAACTCCCTACACACATGAAAGGCAAGACATTTCTGAGAGGTCATAGGTAACCAACTGATCGGAGTTAGCAGCAGGGCAAAGAAAGAAGAAAAATTGGGACGAAGACACTCTTTATTTCTTGATAATAAGCCCAAGGTTTTGAGACGGAACATTTTGACTACCCTGTCAAAATCATTTCTCAGTTCAAAAAGCTTTCTCTAACCCCAATCTCAACCCCCAGCTACAGGGAAATAGTTTGAGTGCCTCCAACAACTCCAGGAGTTATGGGGACTTCTGTTGAACATCATGAGGAGTTCCATTGAACACTGGAGGAAATTTGTTCCTCTCAAGTGAACTTAATGGTTTCCAGCTTTTAGGCTCTGATCAGATGTCATTTATTTGCACCATTCCAGCCCAGGTGTTTTCAAGTATTCCAAACCAAGTAGGAAAATAGGAAAGCATAAGAGTGAAGGAGACCTCTGCAAATGCCTCACTCTTTTGATGTGCTCCAAAAACAATTACATGACCAACAGGGCATTTAAATATTTTAGATACTTGAGAAGCAGTTCATCATTAATACCTATCGAGGTCTCAGAAGTGGTACTGGGTACAGACAGAATTGTCAGATAGTATAAACATAAATGCAGTGGAATAGAAATTAAACAATCCATTTTCAGTAAAAGCCAGATTTCCTGGAAGTGTTTTGGTAATATTTTTTTAGAAATTACTAACAGAAGGTTTCATCCAAAAAGCAAAATTCAGAGTAATTATCTGAAACCCCCTGAAGAAACCCAAGCATCCTGTCAAATTGTGGGACATAGTGCCAGCATTCAACCATCATAGATGAAGCTCCCTTTCAAAGCTCACTTCATAAGTCTTCAGGAAATATGAGCAGGCTGGAGAACCCCATTGATCTGAAGAGGATTTTCTTTATCTAGGTAGCTCTATTAGAGGGTATCAGCAATACTGACTCTGGGAGAAGTTGTCTCTCTAACACAACTGGAATGGTTCCATAATACAAGGTTGCTGGGGCACAGGGTTAGAAATCATGATTATTGATTTCATCCTCAGCTCTAACACCAAATCACTAAGACCTAAATCCTTCCAGACATTTGGGTTCCTAACTTCCAATGGAAGTTAGACATTTACTTAACTCTGAGGATCTGACGACAAAGGTGTCTTTAGATTATCTCTTCCCTCCTTGTCCATGAGTTTCCACCCCTGTACAATGGGTCTGACAACAGCTATGTACTGCATCAGTGTGCTGGGACCTGTTAAAGGCAGGAATTTTGAGGCACTGTGGGGCAAACACTGATCGTCTACTATCCCTGCTCTCCCTCCCACCTCCTCAGACAAATGTCCAAGATACATAATATACTACTTCAGGAAATGAAAACATGATATATATGAACTGACACTCTTTGTTAATCTTGAATACTTCCTTTTATTAAAATAGCATGTGAGAAACTAAGAGCATGTATTGTCCCCTCCTAATGACTGATACACTACCTACAGTATACTTGATTTTCAAAATGTAAGTACAGTTTAACATTTTTAAAATGGAGATTATATTTTTTAAGCATTCTAAAATCTATGGATGAAAATGAAATATAAGAATGAGGCATTATTTTATTACAAAATTATGATTAAACTGTCAGTTTTCTGAAACTATTGCATTTGATTCTGCTGTCAGATTTTTGGAGTAGAAGAAATAGTTACACAACACTAAAGCCCTCAAACTTAACAAATAAAATGAAGATCTGATCTAAAGCCAAAGAAGGGAATGATAACTCTTTAGTTTTCTTCAGCAAGCTCTACATCAGGCCTCTTCTTGCTGGTACAGATAATGTAGTTGGTACAAATTCCAGTAAGCTCAAATGCAGGTGCAAAAATGATGTACGTGCCTACATGCACATATATACTATACTTACTTCAGCTATAACCAAGTGAATGGCTCTAGTAGGGATGACCAAAAAATTCACCTAAGTCTCATTTGTGAATGTGAATTATCAGTTACTGCAATTCCACAGTTGCTGCATAATGGACTGCAGCAGCCTGAAACTTGATTCTATGTTTACAGTAGGTAAAAATGCAGTAGAGGCATGTAAATGCTGCACCATACTAGATATACACAGATTATTTTTTTAATTTACCTTTTGCAGAAGATTGTGGCGATACCACACAAAAGAATAGCATTACCAGTTTGCTGATGTAAGGGTTGTGGAGCCCAGTCCGCAAGCAGTCCCGTGCAGGAGGCACAGGCATCCACTCTGTGGAAGTCCCCACTGTGGTGCCAGCTGCAGGAGGCTGGCTGACCTACTGCAGCAAGTGTGAACCTCAGTAAGCTGAAGGTGTGTCTTGGTTGTGGGCTGTTTCTTTGAATTGCCAGAGCTCAGGAAACAAAAAGGGGTGCTTTGACATGACTGTGAAAAGGAAAGGTGGCTCTGTACCTACATCTTAAAGAAAATGGTGTGCACGCATATGCCTCAAAGTGCTTCTTGATATATACAGATAGCCTCTTGCCCTCAGCCGAAGCAGTAAGTCCCATGCTGTCCTGCTCAGGCAGGCACCTGATAGCCACAGAGCCAGGTTTCAGCCTTTCCTCCAGCCTTGCTTGTTTCCCTAAGGCAAGGCCTAACCCAGGAGGGCCAGAACAGCTTCTCCCAAGCAGGTGCTCAGGTGTGAGGGGCTGACCACTGTTCCTAATGTCCCTCACACCTCCCCTAACCCTGCTACACACCTGGGGAACACAACCCTTCCTTGTCTGCTGCAAGCTGCAACTTGCATCCGAGCCCAGTACACTCTGCAGTGCGTGGTGGCCAGAGCACTTGCCTGGTGCCGTCAGAAAGCAGGGCAATACCCAGCTACCTTCCCACTCCCCTCCCTGAGAGGTTCAAAGATGTGTTAGCACTTTGAAAGCAACTCAGGTGTTGAGACTCCACATCTTAGATCTCATTATCAGAATGACATAAGCAAAACTCAGCATACATTTTCTCTCAGCTAATGGCATCTTTCCTATTCATTGTTAAATCCTTTAAATAATATCCCATTATCTGCAACTTTGATCAGCTCACACAGATCTATTTAAAAGTCCACATTTACCCAGTAGGTACCTTGCTATGATGTCTAAGGCACAACAGACATCTGTATTTAGGATAACTACAGTATCTCAGCACCATTAGGAGATGATTTTCAGAAACAAACTCTCTTTGAATTAAAGCTCCTATTACTCACGCTAGCTTAAGTAGGACTGACACTGCTGCAATCAGAGGATCAGACTATATCCTGATGCAACCTCACTGCTGGAATTGGCTCAGTACCATCATTTGGTGTAAGTCAGAAGAAAATTAAGGCTATGCTTACACTCTTGAACTTTCCTTTAGTGGATTTGGAGATTGACAGAATTATTGAAATAAAAATGTCTTGAAGAAGAAACTAAATTGTTTCACTAACATATCCAAAAGAAAAATAAAATAATTGAAGCAGGCCAGGCTGTTATGATCAAGTAGTACCCAACATCTAATATGATACCTCAACTGCAAGTCTTAATGAAGTGGTTCTCAAATGCATGGGATCAGATTTTCTGCTTAATTCTCTGAGCCTACAGCTTTATGTGCACCCTACATATGATCAAGGACAATACATGCTCAGATACTTACATGTGCACATTTTAAACATATTTACTATGGTGTTACCATATCTGTATGCAGCTGCATGTGCATACATGCAAGTAGTAGATGTCATCATACATAAACTAGGTACTTGCATATCTGGCAAGCTTGCCAGAAAATACCATTCCATAATTTATGTTCCTGGCAGTTTCACAATAGACCTACTTTTGATCAACCATTAGCCAACTCCCACCCTCATAGTCAAAGGAAGTGCAAGTTGGAAAGGAGTTAGCTTTTTTTTTTTTCCCCCCCAAAACACTTGTCCCAGTATATGCAACACACCAATAGGGAGATCTTTTCATCCAGATTTTGTATCTATAGTTTCTCTAGTCAGATCCTGGAAGGACTAGGTAAGCCATCCCAGTGTGAGACTTTATACTGAGGAGATAACTTTCTTGGGCAGATTTTGCATTTAGCAATTTCTAAGTGTTCTCTGTATTCTTAGATAATTCGTATTTCCTCATCACTCTTTTACAAATCGTTTGCCATTCTTTTAGGTATACATATTCACCTGCTTCCTTAAATTCACTTGGAAACATTGGGAAAGTAACAGGGCAATATGCAGTCCTATTTTCACATTCCTGCATAGTCTAACGGCTGTAGTTTCATTCCAGTGTATTTGATTCCAATGTGGTGGTTTTGGTTCACAGCCCGATTGTGCTCTGGCATAAGCATTTGACGTCACTGGGAACTCTGCCTCCTTACAGCATGCTTGACTGGCTCTCCCAGTTCAAAGCCAGATTCATACCTATGTTTGATTACTTGCATTTATTTTCCTGACAGTAGCCTTTTGCTGTAATTACAGTAGTAAAATTTTTTACATCCATGCTAACCATTTTTAATGTTCTTAGCACAGAACTAAGAACATGCATGTACTGAAAGAGCGCGCTATATAGAGCAAAGGAGAGTTTTAATGCTGTTCTTCCTTTTCAGTCTTCAGCATGACTGACATCCATTCAGCTTGTAAATTTACTGAATTTACTGAAATCTCAGTATAGTGCAGCAAAGGTATTTTGGTGAAAATGCTTCTGCGGCCAAGATGTACGGAAATTCTCCAGAATCACCACTGCTGTCTGGAGCACTCTGATAGTGAAAGATACTGGAGATTTTTATCTTGGTTTGGTAAGACCAAGCAGACCAGCTGAACATGCACATAGCCCGCACCCTGCCTACTCTAGATTGTTTCCTATCATGTGTTTTCCAGTGTTTCATCCACTCAGTGTTTAAAACTCCTAAGCGACAGGGCTTCCACTACTTCCCTCAGAAGACTATTCTGCAGATTAATTACATCTCGCCATTAGGAGCTTTTCCCCTGATATCCCAGCTGAAATTTCCATTTTTTATAACATTTTATTTTCATACTCCTACTGTCCTCTCTTCCTGGCCTTTCTTTGTGCTACCTTAAGTAATCTTTCTCCACCCTTCAGGTCCAATTCTCAGCCTTTTAAAGCTCTTTTACCTCTCAGTGGCAACACAAAGCAGCCTAAAAGCCAGTTTAACAGCCAGCAGAGAATTTCCCAGGGGGGAGTCCTCGGCTCTGTGTATACCTCCATGGTGTAACACCAGTTATACACCATCCTTTTCCCCACTCTGTGGTGCAGAGGAGCTGGCCGCTAATGCCATGCTGTATTTGTAGTGCAAAGCTGCTGGGGTTTGGTCCATGCCAGGCTACGCTACAGAATTGGGGTGCCTTTGAAATCTGCCTCTGATACTGCTTGTCACGCTTCCCCTCCCAGACAGCAGAGCCATTTCCGTTTTCCCCCAGGGCATTACCTTACATTTGTCCCAGCTGACATTCCTTTCCTTATTTCTTTGGCATGTTTCTGATCTCAGTTCCCTTTCTATTATTTCACTGCTCTCAGTGATATTTATAATGTCTCCAATTTAGTATCATCTGTGAATTTCATTAACCGGCTGTTTACTCTCCTCTTTCAGATCATTAACGAGGATGTTAAATAACACTGGACCTAACGCTAGTCCCTGCATTACATTAGTAGGAAACTTCCCTACACTTGATACATTGCCTTTTATTGTTCTGCTCTGTACAGCACCCTAGCTAGGTGTTCAACCCACGTGCAGCATTTCCAGAAGCCAATGTGAATTTATTTCTTGGGTAAGACTTTGTAAGCAAAGGTATCTCATCCCTCACTAAAACCCAGTGCATACGTAGCACTAGGTATTATGGGAATTTTATTTCTAGGAAGAAATCAAGATTTTTCTGCTAAGAAATGTTCTGTATAAGCTCATGATAACAGCAACGGAGGGACCAAAGCTGTTTCAGTGACTGCTACACTCTTGTTACAATATTTTTTTCCTCAGCATTAATGCTGCTTTATCTACAGTCAGTGCATTTCCTTGCTTTTGCATTTGCAAAAAGACACTATTTAAAAAAGGCAGATTTTTGCATGGTTGTGTTTCAAGCTAGGAGTCTCCCACGCTGCAATCAAGGGTAATGGCAACTACTCACAGGTGTACGTATATCACATAAACAAGTGAAACATTGATTGTGAGGGGTGCAGTGACAGTCCTCTATCCATAGCATAATCTTCTCAAGAGATATTTAATCAGATGATTATTTACATCTTAAAGACCAAGGAAAGGGAAAATGTTAACATCGAATTATGGGGAGGAATGATAAAGAAGATGCTATGCATGAAGTGCTCATCACAGAACTGATGAATAAAGGGTTTGCCTGAATATGCCTTAACACCACTAGTGCAATCTAAGCCCAGCCACTTGCATGATCTAAATCAGCAGAATCCACCGAGGCTAGTGGAGTATCAGCAGATCAAAGCCCAGGAGACTGTGCCCTGACCCGTCTCTGAAGCTCTGAGCAAATCTCATGTATTTTCCTCATGTTAAGTTTTTTTACAGTTTCCAAGTTAACTCATATTATACAACATTATAAAGCATGTCACAGAGAATAGAGAGTCAAATGTCACCTTCAGAGGCTTGTTCTTCATATATAAAATTCTCCCAGTTTAAAATGACTCTGGGTAGAGATAGGATGCTGAGCTGAAATTTATTCTACTAATACTCAAATGGAAGAAGGCTTGCAAAAGCCAATGAGGTTTCTAGTGGTGCATAAAAACATGTGGAGAGCTTATGGCACAAATTATTGTTACATCACTTACACTAAGCCTTTCTTTTAGTAAGTACACATTTCCTACTGTAAAAGCCAGCGTCTTTTCTTAGTGGTGTAGTTCAGGGAGTTTGCCATGAGGTACTTAGATTGTGAAGGCAGACTCAGAACTGGGATTGTTAAGAGTTCTGATCAAAAAGAATAATCTAATGTTACAGGTGAAATTCTTCCCCTAATTCAAGACATTTCACTGAAGAATACAAAACATCTGGAATTCTTTGGTTTGGGAGCCACAGAAAGAATAACAACATGGAAAGCAGAACAGGTCATTGTGCTGTCTGCTGGATTGGTTCAAATACACAAACCCCCATGTCACTTCCATCTGATACAGCTTCGACTCCGGAATGAACTATAGACTGCAGAGATGTTAATTCATAAACTAAGTTTTGGAACAGACCTCTGCTACTTTAAAGCCTGGGAAACTACTAAGTGCTTAAAGATGAGTGACTGGTACGCATCAACTATTACTCCTATTTTTATGATTGTTGCTGTGGGTTTGGGGTTTGTTTTTTTTTTTTGATAACTGGTGTTGTTAAGTAGGACATGCCTGTAGAATTCGGAACTCTTTCCTACACAAAAATTATTTCCGTGAATCTAAAGCTTTGGGTCACTGTATTCTGATCATCCCCAACACCAAATATTGTCAACAAAACCCACAGTAGAAATGGTAATACGTCTATCATTCACTTAAGTTAGTAGCTCACCAGAGCAGCTGCTTACCCACAATCTGCAGTATGCACATCCTTATTGTCCATTAGACTTGTAAATCAAATGCTGGAGTGGACTAGCTGGACGGGATTTACATAAAATCTCAATCAAATTCACAGCAGCACACCTTTCTCTTTGGTAATTAGATTCAGTGTCGTTTTTGGTTTTCTGAACCCAATAACCCATTTCTTTACTTTATGATATCTTAGCAATTTTCATTAGCAAGTGAATTTCTATGCATCACTTTTAAAAAGCACCAGCTGCACCAGTAAAAATGTGCATCCATTCACTGAACAGTCAAAAAATCCAAACGCATATTAATACATCTATACTCATTGAACTCTCAAGCACATCTAACTAGCTACCACTTGTTCCTGATTTCCAATGCAATGTCCCACATAATGCTGATGAAAATACAATACAGTGGGTGCAAAACTGGTTGAAAACCATATCTAGAGAGCAATTATCAAAACTATTAAAATGAAAAAGAGGCATGAAACAGGGGGTCTAGATCAGGTACTATTCAGCACTCTCATTAGTGACCTGAATGATAAAATAGAAGGCTAGGCTTATAAAACTCACTGAGCAGATCAAACTAGAATGTACTGCAAGTATGTTGAGCTATAGCAAGAGCCAGACAAATCAAGAAAAAAAGCTGAAAATATTTTGCAGCTACAAAGAATGTTTAATGCCATACTCAGATGCATAAACACACACATATACTACAACACATGAATAAAGAAATTATGTAATTCTTCTGCTCTATATATTGGGAAGACCCCAGGTGATACCAGTTTCAGACACCTTTCTTCAACAAGACTGTGATCCAAGCAGAGAAAATCTAGATGCAATGATAAATCAAGAAGCCATAACCTAGCAGGTTAATTAACCACCATTATTAAGCCAGCTAAGGAAAGAGCAAGGTATGTTACATGTTAACCTGATAACAATTCGCAGTCACATTAAAGGCTGGAGAAAAGAGGAATGGATTCAAAGCTGCCCTAAGCCACAATGAATACAGTAAGAAATAACAGGTTTAAATTACAGGAAGGGTCAGATTGGATATTAAGAGAGAACTGTTGTATGGCAAAAACAATGAAGTGCAGGAAGAGATTTCCTGGACATATTGTGCAGTTTCCCAAAATGATCTTTTTAAACCAAAACGAGACAAGCATCTGCCGGGAATGACACAGGAGTGATAAGTTACACCACTCCAGGGCAAGAAAATGGCCCTGATGCCTCCTCAGACCCCTTCAAGATCTTGTAACTAAATCCAAAATCTCAGCTTTAATGTTTTGTAGGGAGGCTAGAAATGTGAGAACCCTTGTTTTGAGATGAAAAATACACAGATTTCCAGTTCTCACTTCAAATCCAAGAAGAAATGTTGAGTTAAGATTTCTTATTCATGATTACTGCTCCTGAGCTTTTTTGCAAGACAGCGTCATACGATGAAAAACTTCCCTGCATCGCAAGCTATTCTAACACCTCCTCATCTTCACTTGTTACTCCAATTGCTGAATTTCTTTTGGTACATTGGAGAAAGCTGTAGCGTGTATTAATTCAGAATTGATAGTACCTCTCTGGCACACTAACTGACTGGATGGCTAATTGGCTATTACAGCTGTGGCTCACAACAACGTATCTTTACCTTATCTTAATGGTCCTTTTTAGATGCCCAATGGTGGCAAATTGTAATTTAAAAGTTTATTCATTTCCATACTTGCTGCCAAAGGATTCCTGATAGAAATTTGTTTTCCTTATATCAAGTTTGTAGATGAACTATAAACTTAGACTGCTAGACATTCCTGTACCAACAAGTTTAATTTCAGTCTGGTCTGCTGAGGGGCTTTTTTCATTGATGAAGATGATACAAGGCTGTACCTTTTCCAATAACACAACCATACCTTACTGCATTCTGTGTAGCCCCTCCTGTACAACATTCCTTGTAGGAATGGGAGATTAATTCCCTATCACAGTAAAAAGTTCTCTGGTCATTTTTTAGACTTAGTTCAACTAAAATTTGAAGTCTCCATGCAGTAAACTTCTTCATTTGATTCTCAGACTTCAGGGCACAGAGGCAATTTGATTCTCAACCTGCAGTCCAGAGGATTGATCCTTAAAGGCAAGGAATGATGGTTTAATCACACCAAAAGGATACAGCAATTAGAACTCAAACTAAATCTGGACTTGCAGCAAACACTGATGGAGAAATTTGTGAGCTACGTGTTCTCCATCTAGCATGTTCTCTCACTGTTATGAGCTGTAACAAGACCAAAAGGCTATGACAACAGTAATGCAGTGTTGATAACACTGTTCCATTATACAGTTCTTTCATTTGGAGGGATTCAAACACACCATTATTAGCTTGTATAGGAATCTCTTAACTATTGAAATGAAACCCAGTGAAAAGCAGCAACAAGGCTCTGCATGGAAACAATCTTCACCACTGCAGAACATTTGAGGGCAGGAAATTAAGTATACCAAAACCTTATTTCAAGACAGTGGTGAGAAGGGTTGGATTAAAAGATGGATGAACTCCATAGTCAAAACCAGAAGCAAAAACTCTCCTGTACACCCCCCTTTTTTATTTAAACACAAAGAGTCTTTCCCCATCCATCCTGGGTTTTGTGAAACTTTAGGAAACCTCCCTGGGACTGGAGAAAAGATGGATGTCCTCTGCTGACCTGCAGATGGGTGAGTCTAAGGGCCAAGGTACAGAAGCCTCTGAAGGGAGATACAAGTTCAGCTCATCTGGCAGACACACTTCTCTCTCTCACTACTGTGTTAATTTTTTAGGTTGTATAGGCTGGCAGAGAAAGGGTGCAAATGTCTTGCCACAGTCTGAATCAGTTGTTCCAGTGAAGGTCCTGGAAGGGATGTGCCCTTGTTATCTACTAAAATGTTGACAATGTAAGAAGAAAAAAATTTATTTTTAATCATCATTAACTTCAAGGAATAACCACTGTTAGCAGAAGGATGGCTTGGCTAAGAGGGAGCAGCCTGAGCCACACCAACACTGCCTGGCCTGGGACTCCTATTCCTTCACTGAATTAGCTTTAAAAAAAGAACGTAACACTAGGGCAAGAACCGATGGCAATGAGTAACTCCAGGCATGCAACTGAGAGCAAAACAAGTCTGCACATACATGCATGGGAAAACCTGATCTAAACTGTCATTACCAAACACCCTCCCAATGCAGATAAGGTCCAGCTGTAGCTGTGAAGATGACATTCCTCTCTGGAGATGAGCCAAGCTTGGGGAGGATGTGTCCTACCACCATTGCCATGATGTTTGAGTTACTGCCAGCTATGGAATAGAGAATTCATCATCTGTCAGTGACCTCCAAGATCAAAGTTCTCATTGCTCAGAAAGGCAAATCATACAAAAAGCGAAACATCTGTTAAGAAAATAAGCTGCATATTATGGTGTTTGCTGTATGCAGCAACATGCCTGTAATCTCAGACCACGTTTGCTATAACATACTGACTCATCACCTCTTTTCACTACACAGTTCTGATGCCTGAAGTCACCTTGACTGGAGTAAGTATAAGTTCTGTCAGTGGTGTTTTAAACGTTTGCATAGACAGAGTTATCAAGGCAAGTGTGAGCAGATTGTAGGTACGGCCAGAGCAGCTCCTCACTCGGCTGTCCTTTTGGAGCTCTGCTCGAGTTACGTACTCAGCAGTCACCGAGTCTTTCCTTACACATAGTCTGGAGTGTAAAGTCACAGTAGTATTCAAAAGGTTAAAGTAGAGTGAACTGTTAATTTTAATGCTTTCTCTAAGCTTCAGTTTTAATAAGCGAAAATGATGTTCTTATTTGCAGTAAAGTGGTGTTATAAAATTCTGTCTGTCAAGCTCATTTTAAAACCATGGAAATAAATGATCTGACAAAATCAGGCTATTAGACAAGTGAAGAAGAGTGATTTCCATAAAAGTAGAGGAGCTGTTCCTTAATTTCACACTTGGTAGTCTTTTGGGTCGACTAAATTTTTAAATAAGTGATAAAATTATATTAGCGCAATTGCATTTTTATAGATTTTTTTGGTCATTGTACTCTTTTTCAATTCCTTTATTTTAACTCAAACCATTCTGCTGAAAGGTTACCTCTCAACTTATGTTACCTCATAACAGTTTCTGCTCACACAACAGAACTGTAGGTTCACAAATCCTCTATAAAAGTACCCAGAATGACCACACTGACCCAAAAGTATTCTAAAGTGGAAAGATCATTTTATTGCAGTCACGTATTGCTGAAATGCTGGCCCTGCACACTGCATTTGACTGTCTGCAGAAACAGATGTATAGTAAGTCACTTCAAAGCAGTTTGGTTTCATATATGAACATTTTCTTTGGGAGCAGACTACAATTTCAGTCATCTACACCATGCGCGTAAAAGCCAAACAAGCAAGATGCTTTTCCATGTCCAGGTAAGTATGGCAAGGATAGCCTTTACAGAAATAGAAGTCACTGTTCACAATATATAGCCAATGAAGATCAGTCAGGCCTGTTCTCCAGCTCAAAACACACAGCTCGATGCTGAGCGATGTCACAAACTCATTCTGGGGCTGGTGCCCCTCAAACACATTCCAGACGACAGGAAGGACAACTGCTCATGCTTGACTCTCCCCTTCACCCCAGAAACGAGGAAAGTTTCCACACCCACAACCCAAGGGAGAATTTCTGTTGCCAGTTTTCCTAGCCTAGCCTGAGGATAGAGGAGCAAGGCTGTCGCTTCTCCTCACCTGAGCCCAACCACCCATTTTGGGAGCACAGCTGGCTGCATACAGGAATTTGGAAACACTTCTAGCACCACAACCTCTGCCACAGATTAATTTTTCCACATCTGGAAATTTATGACAAGCTTTTTTCTGACAAATCAAACCACACATTTCAAGACTAAAGCTAATTCTCCTCCTCACAGATTTAAATAATGCTTTAATAATTATGTTGTAGTAGGGAGGTCAGTATAAAAGGATTTTGACCTTTTATGAGGTCATTGACTCTTCATCTCATCTTGCTCAGTTTCATTTGTTTGTTGAGAGAAGAGATCCAATACATTGATACACAGGTTGTGACATGCTGTTTGAACATTAGCTTACTATAATTGGTCATGTCATCATGCATCATATTAACAATATACACAAAAGTGCCCTGAAACAATTGTCTTATAGATCCATCACATATCATAACAAAGCTTCTGGGACTGTTATCCAGCAGCATCCAATTGTGATGCACATTCTACTTGAGTTCTGGACCTAAACATCACTGTCATCTTAATAGTAAGCAATAGATTAATAACTTCCTGCTGGCTTGCAAAACCTACATGCATGTAAAAAATGGCAATACAAATTTATTGCCACTGAGCATGCTCAAAATAGAAAGCCTGTAGAAAAGCAAAAACTTCTTTGTGTATTTTTTTCAAACCAACAGCTCTCAAATTTCCTAAGTATGGCAATTCCTTACCCCTAGCAATGCAGCTAATTGTATTGCAGTAAGTTGTTCCAAAAAGTAGAACGAGAAGAATATCTTCATCTATCAGCTGAATGAGACACACGTGACCTTGAAATGCAAAGTGAAAAAAACACACTAGCACCTTGGATTTGTGTCATATAAATCACACAGACAAACATTTTTATATCCTTTTTCCTCATGCTTTCATATATTTTAAGAGAAGTGCAAAATCAGGTTCATTCTACACACAGCAACCTAGCTATATTTCAGTCAAATTTCAGTGTAATTAGGATGCCCAGATCTCTTAGGAAGTTTTGAGATCTTCAGCTAATAACTTTATCTTTTTTCCCCCCACACTTTTTTCCAGCTATTTGACAGTGCTAAATACAAGTGATTTAACTCCTGATGCAGTAGTCCAAACTCTGAGCAATTCCTTTATTAAGGGGTTAAGTGCAGAGACAGGTCTTGCAGACAGAAATCTTCCTACCTGTGGTTTTAGTAGCCCTGGAACATCATCGGCTTGACCCACACTCAACAAGAAAGTAAATATAATTATCCTCCTTATACCCAACATGGGCCATTGGCATGCAAATGCTATAATTCCCAGCAGAGGCACTTTGTAAGGGAAAAGTCCCTCAAGTAGGTAGAATTAGACTATAAGCAGAGATCTTCAATAAATCAGAGAGACTTCCGCTCACTCCCATCCCAGAAGTTGTTCCAGAAAGGGTCCATGGGCAGCAGTTTACAGAACCCAAGCTTTATATTGCTGCAAAAAGACGCTGTTGCTGATTCTGCAGGGTCTGCACTATTCCTTGAGTGAGTCTGAGTGAGTCAGCACTAAGTGAATGCCACGGTATTTGTGCAGCTGGTAGTACTATTTTTCAGATAAGATGGAAAATGATGCAAATTTTAATAAGCCATGCAGACAAAACTATTAACATTCCTACAGCCTGTTCGCATAGTCTCTCAGTCTTAACTAAACTCCAGCTTATCTGCTCCACTCTGCATGGGTGTAGACCCTCTGGACTGGAAGCACAGCGCAATGACACTCTGCACCTCTTAAGCACCAGCAACACGTGCACTGGATCTGGGCCCCGGTGAAAGGGGCTCTGTGGAGCAGGAAGCTGTATGTGTGCTTTCCCCCCCACACACATAAAGCTTGCTATACTCCACCTATCAGAAAATAAGCTGTTTCTTTCCATCCTTAGTATTTCTGTTTGTTGGTACCTGTCCTTCTCCTTAGCACAAGCCCAAGGGTCTGGGACCACCATTTCAGAAAGCTCAGACAAGTGAACCAGGGCAAACAGCCCTTCTCCTCCAGCAAGGGAACTGCTCTAAGGTAAGCTCACTGCTACGGGGCAACCGCACGGCTTGGGACGTTCCCACCGAGGCATTAAGCATAGTCACACACTGTGCCACCTTCCACCATGTAAAGGCCCTCAGCACAGAGCGGCAGAGTCACCAATGACACCCCACAGCGCCTCAAAGCCCTCAGCCACAGCACGCAGAGGAGTCTGCCAGGGATACTGCAACCTGTTGAGTCCAAGAGACCCGTTGAGGGCCTTTCTAAGCCTAGGAAACAATAAAATCCCACTTACCAGGAATGAAGGAAACCTGTACCAGTACCAGCTGCTGGGCCCCAGCCTCACACTCTCCTTCCTGGATGTTACATACAAATAAGCAAGCTTAGGACACTCCAGCAGCTCCACTCCACACAAGAGATGCACATTCAGCAGAAGTGAACACATGCTCTCATTTTTATTAAAAGGAAAGGTAATTTAAAGCTCTCTCATATCTTGGACTTGGGAAGTGCAATGCACACGCCTAAAACAAAGTAGTGGGAATTGGGCTGAAGGCAGTAGATGTGCCCGCAGGCAGCCAGCCACCAGCCGGCCTTCGAGGAGGCCCTCGTGCCATGGCAGAGACTCCTTGGGATCCTCTTGCTGCTGATGGGGCTCTTCAGCCCTGAGGCAGCATGGGGACAATCAGCCCTGCCTCAAACCAGCCATGAGCCCCACAGAGAGCCCAAGCACTACCAGGCCTCAGACATACAACACGCTCCCTGGCTTCCCCGGGACCCAGGGAAGGTCACATAGCCCCTCGCAGTTCATCTACAACTTGCAGCCCCCATCTGTAGCTGTGTGGCAGGAAAAGAAACCTACCTATGCAACAAGAACAACATACAACAGATAATTTACCTCAGGTTTTTGCAAAAAAAAAAAAAAAGTGGCAGGTTTGAAGCCTTCTGCAGCATCAAGTCACTGGCAGCCCTCCCCACAGTGGGCCTGAATAGCCACCGCACAATATATGAAAATTACTTGGAAAGAAAAGGACACAGAAGTTATTCTTTCAGTTTTGCATCACTATGGTTGATCCAAACACCACAGAAGCATCCAAATCGAGCTTTTCAGCTGCTCCCATAGACTTCACGCGAGACCCTGTTGCAACATTAACTTCAAAATTAGCACCATTTAGAACACTCAGAAAGCCTGATATTGATTTATTTGAACAGACAGGGTTCTGGTTATTTAAACAAACAAGGCTGCAATACAGTCAATGTAAATCTACGTGGAAACTGGTGCACTGCACTGCAGCTAGTTTATTGCTTAGAACATCTTGCCATGAGCACAATGCAGAGAGGTTTTGCTTTGGGGCTGATTGTCAAGGAAGTTAGAGCTTCACGTCTTGGGCGCAGACAGCCTGTGCTGTCCAAGAGACCACCTCACCCTCCCTGAGCCTGGAGGGGGTACTCATTTCCTCCATCCTTGATTCACTGGGCACCTCCTGGTCCCGCTGGAAGGTTCATTTCTTCTCATAGTGACTGGAACAACTGGCTGAACTAGGGTATTTTTATTGACAGAGTGTAAAATTAGAGGAAAAGTTGCAACAGTTAACAGGTGTATTATAAAATTGAAAGACGAATAATCCCCACCAACAGTTTCCACAACAAAACTTCAAAATGGTGGAGGTGTCATCTTTCAAAGCCACCAAGACACTCCTTAGAAGATGTTTGTAATGAACACAAATTATCCTCAGACACCTTCTCCTGGTAATAACAAAGCTCTTATTGTTGTATTCTGTTAACAAATAATTTTTATTACATCAAATAAAGGTGTGAATCCACATCAGATTTGACTATTAACATATGATTAACTGCCACACCAGCATGGGCTAAAAGTATGTGGTCTATTTGCTTTTCAGATGTAGTCATCTTTTATATGAATCTCATAAAATCTATTGGGAGATCTTTAACAAACAGGACCAAGTCCTGTTGAATTCCCCAGCCATATACTATGAACACAGAGCAGCATAGCTGTTAATAAGGGTATTCATCATGAGACAGCCTATTTTTGGCATTGTATATGACAGTCTCAGTAACTTACAATTGTCCCTTGAATGTGAACTTATCATTTAATTACACTGAGAGACTGCTTTCCCATATCACCCCGGCAAGTTAGTTAACCACACAGCAATTCTCCAGCTAATCCAAGTGTGATTGGATCAGTCTGAGGTGCACAACATATCTTTCAATTCCTGGGAACCCCCTATGGAGCAGTCTGTTTACTTCCACCTCTTTTTGGTTTTGGTTGGGTTTTTTTATATTTAAATATGCAGTCAAATGCTCCAAGATTTTGACCAGATAAGTTGCCTAAAGAAAGAGGAATTTCACTTCATCATAAAATACCCAATGTTAAGCCAAATGGACATATAGAAAGCCTCAGAAAAAGTACCAATAAAACCTTGGAAAGAAAACCAGATCAGTCATTGGCAAAGGTTTTATTTATTCATAATCACTGTATCTTAATAAAAACAACAGGTGTCACTGGATAATTTACTCATATTTAGTATGTATTTAGAACACATACATTTTGCAAAGGATGTGGGGTACAAAAGGCTTTTTTGTATAGGAAGCATATGCTTATGTTAAAATATATACTAATTGTTTGAGATCTTATAGTGCCCCCAAGTTCCATTAAATGCATATTTCTTTGTTCCTATGGTACGCTGCGTGCAACATTGACAGATTGTCACAGTGCTCTACCTTGCTGCAATTCAGTTTCATGGGGATATGAAGCAGCTGTATCCTGAGGGACATGGTCAATCCGAAATGACACCTGACTTTTATAACATCATAGTATATCTCCTATAAATAGTTATTATTGTTATTGTTCTCCTTACCTGGGAAGACACACACAAAATCATTGCTTCCTGCAAGAGGGTCTCAATCTTTGGCACACAAAAGCAAATGGGCTGGGGGAAGGGTGTTGTCTCATTTCTCCCATTCTGCTGCTTAACTGCCAGAACTAACCTACTGCACAAGCCTTAAACATCGACACAAGCAGGTGCCCCAATCACCTGTGAGTTTGGTCTGTACCAATAAAAGTCAGTATGTATTGCCTATGCAGTACATATTACATTCCCTTAGAGAGGCATTAAAATGCCAGCTACATTTAAACAAGTGAATGTCTGGCCCCTAATAAAACCCACATAATTTAATACTAATGAGTCTACCAATTATGACCTAGTCTCTGAACTTCCTTTCTGGGAAAAATCATTGGGAAGGTAGTTCAATGCCAACTCTAGCAATTACATTACTGCTCCAATATAGAGAGCCCCAGCTTCACTTCTGGCCATTGCATTAACTGATTTGGGGTGCAGAGGGGAAGGAGTGAGGTGCAGTTGCCTCCCCATGACAACGAACAGAATCTAAACAAGCTTGCTGATCCTCAGACCAATCAACTGCTTTCACATCTTAATCAGAATATACTGCCAACTTTAATGGTAGCAGAAAAAAGTAGGAGACTGCTTTGTAAGAGGTAACTACTGCTAAATAACTTAATAGTGCTGTTGCTGTGTAAGGTTTCCCACTTGAGTAGTGCCACAAACCTCACGTTCAGCAGTGTTTCTTTCAGCATCTATAGGAATCCTCCTTGAGATACACGTAGCGTGACTGCAACACCTACAGACTGCAAGATGGAGGGCTTTCGATCGCCTATCTGCTCCTTGTTGAGCCTGGATGCAGGCATGTTATTTTCTCTGCGGTAACTCAAGATTAGGTGGAAACGAGGTCTCCCGACCCAAGCAAGAAACTACCACTTGGCAGCAACAGGAAGCACACAGCCAAATTTACAGGGCAGTTCTGTATGGCACCGCCTACAATTTTCTTTCTGCTGCCTGCAGCAAGGTTGCCAGCTTAGGTCTCTCATCTGCTAGAAGACTGCATCCATTCATCATCTATCCAGAACTGAATTCAGTGCTTAACATATGTGTAATTAATAGGCTCAGCTATGACAATAAGCTCCATTTTGAGCTGACTGTTGAACCACACAAACTTTGGCTGGTGGAGAACAGACCCATCTGCCTTCTACACCTGGACCTGCCACAGTCCCATGTGGCATTCAGCACATGTACAATTAGACACTGTACCTTTGCCTGTCCCCAGCCATGACCACCACGCTCTGCTTCTGGTATGGATTCCCTCTGGAAGCCCTGCAGGGCCTTCTGGCAGGCAACACAGGATGCTGGTGGTATACCTTTAATTCATGGTGTACCTTTAATTTCTGTGACATGCTGAGATAATACAGTGAGGAGTTCTTTAGAAATGCTATAAATAGCTTAAATAAATAGATATTCTCTGTGGTGGGTCCTCATCTCCGGAACTGACTCTTGCCAGAAATCCATCAGAGCCTGAATCTGGCAAGCTCTCGTAGGAGATGCGAGACATCTTTTTACATTCCAGCTCACTAAATGCAAGTGCCTGGCTAGTTCTGTGAAAAGGCAAAAAAAAAAAAAAAGCCTGGAACACAAGGGGTCACTCCCTGTGCCAGCTCTGATGTTGCCTGCCATTATTTCACTGCATACTAGCTGTTGGAAAGGGCACATAGATACTACAGTGCTAGTGCCTTATAAATACATACAATAATTAAAGCTAATTTCTACAAGAAACAACTTTGTGATCCTTTGAGACAAAGGGCTCACCGTGGATGTATGATATTATCTTTGTTATTACTAAACAATGTTGCATACACTGTTGCTGCCAAACATGTTAACTCCTCACCTCATCCCTCGATGAGCTATGACTGCATCTTTAAAAAAAGATTGCCCTGGAAAGGTATGCATTTGATAGTCAAACAAAACAGCCTCAAAATCACTTTAGGGCATTGGAGAAGTAGCTTCTATTCCCGGCTTCTGAAGTCAAATAACTGTCACAACTTTGTCTAAACTAACCAATGCCTAGGGTTTCAAGGTATTTAATTACATAATAAGTAAATTATAGAAACACAGAGAATAAGTGGAAATGCCTGGCATTCAGAGTCAGACATTTTGTCTCAGAAAGTCTGGCATCCTTAGCTCGCTTAGCAGAGAATCAAGATGAAGTCAAAATTAGCGTTGTTACATTATTTCTTTTTATAGCAGTTGCCTGAAAGTCCACAAATGCCAGTCCATTAATGTGCTGTCACTCAGTAACATCACCTATTTTGTCCTTTAAGAAAATAGTTTTGTATGGATTTTTGAACATCAAAAGCACAGACATTCACTGTTTTAAACTTTTTAACAGTGTGACTATTTCCAGTCTCTTCTGCCAAGATGTTAACATTGATAGTTTAATGTGGCTATGTATATATTATTTATTGCATGAAGCACATATTAATTATTTTTATTTTGGTCACAGAGTATTTGTTTAAAAAAAGGCAGAGTTTTACCTTCTCGGTTGTTACAATTCTCTCACCTCTTGTCTTTCTAACCATGCTGCAAGTCTGTCAAAAAAGGCTCCAAAATAAATTTAACATTGTAATTATTACAAATAAGTCACACTGGCATTCGTGTAGGAAGACACCCCCCTCCCTGCATGCTTCTACCACGGTGGCAAACTTATTTCAAAAATTCTGATGAAACGCTTTGTAAATTTTGTTATTCTGTGATGATAATAAATCATTATAGCCTTAAACACTTCTCTAGCTTGGAGCCTCAGTCACAAATTATCTTGTCATTCTGACCAAAACATTCTCCAAAAAAGCTTGACAAGTGCTAAAACCCAGAACATGAAACCATGTGTTGTTGTGAAAGCAAGATTCAGAAATGTCAATTAATTAGATTAAGAGGCTACTTTTAGCTTTACTTGTGTTGCCAAATAACCCTTAAAATATGCATAGCAGTGGAAGTCTACCTCAGCAATACAGTACTTCTGTGCAAAATAAAGACAATGGATCTGGCTAATAGAGGGAATTATTGTATCTGTCATTCAGACAAGGAGAATGATCTAGAAGCAAATGTCTTGCTTCCCTTTCCACTGTATGGATTCACAAGCAAGATAAATTCTGCCACTTACAAGTTTAGGCACAATTTTTTTTTTCCTGAAATCCGATTCAGATTAGAAAATAAAAGCCAAATCACTGATACATCTCCATAAGTAAGATGTATTTCTAACATCACTCTCAGTAGCTGTCTCCCCCCACCCCATAAGCTATCATCCTTTATTTGCATTTTTGAAGTTCACTTTAGAGAAAAAAAGTGGTGCAATTAAATACATTTTTATTCAACATTCTCATAGCTACCCCTAAAATTTTTTATCTTTAAATAATCCATATCCTCAATTTTATTTACACTATAAACTGTTCCTATATTTTAATGGTATGTTTGCTTTAAAAGGGGTTGTTGGCTTTAATAGCTCCGTTATTATCTTTGTAAACTAACATTCCACATTCCTCCTAAGTCCTAGCAAATAGTCTGTGCTTGCATTTGGAAGATGCATT
This sequence comes from Mycteria americana, assembly GCF_035582795.1. Lineage (NCBI taxonomy): Eukaryota > Metazoa > Chordata > Aves > Ciconiiformes > Ciconiidae > Mycteria > Mycteria americana. The sequence continues at coordinate 37,025,240 of NC_134372.1, forward strand.
CCACCACTGAAAATAAAATTTAAGCCAAATAAATGTTCTGTTCAAATTAATATACATAAAATGAATAGCTAAACATAGATCAATTTTGATGGATTTAACAGTAGGTTTGTTAGTGGCAAGAGGGTCATGATATGCAATACACCCAAGAGAATGGAACTAAATAAATTTAATTTCCTGTAACCCCTATTATTTTGTGTTACAATTTTTAATGCTAGAACACCATATCTCTTTAGAAAAAAAACAACTGCTTGTATTTTTATAAAACATATCTAGGAATGTATGAAGACATATGACTAGTGATATGGATCCGTGTAAAGGTACAGGTTAGTACACACGTAGGTGGTTAAGTAGGTAAGCAAAATAGGAAGGACTCTGACACTGGAAGACTTCCTTCCACTGAAGGAAGTCCAAGTGTCAGGTTCTGCCCCAGGACAAGACCAATTTACACCACAGGACAACCTTGGCTGAATCTCAGGAACAATAACTTGCAAGAAGGTAGCATCTCATTCTATTTTTCATTGAAATACATCAAAATATATTTTCTTATCTTTGGCCTTCCATCCCGCCCTTTCAAAGGACCTTATCTCTGGCAAAGCCATCATTTCTCAGATAGGATGGTTGTGGGCACAGCACAAGACCCAAAGTTACAGTACATAGAATCAAATATGGTATATAGTAGCATCAGTCCTTGAGCAATAACCAATCTTTGCATGACATTTAGTAACTCCAATAATGAGTTTTAGCCTTTAGCTGTAATTTTAATTCTTCAGCTTAAAAAAAAAAAATCATTATTTCAATAGTTTCATTTTCCCCTGTTAACTGGTCCACTGTTAGCCATGTTACAAGCAATGGTTTCTAGCTATTAACCCCGTTCCTCCTTTGCCAGAGCCTGTACAGACCTACAGTCTTCTCCATGGCCTGGACTTACTCTGCTAAGCATATCTTTCTCCTTCCCCATTCCTTGGGCTTTCCCTTCCTCACAGGGCACCTACATGGTCTTTTGGCTTCTCACTTTGCCTGCAATTAGAAGGTAACTGTATGTAACCATTTCTCAATGCTGTTGAATACATGTTTGAGCCTAGCCTCTGCACACTGGGAAGTGGGACTCTGCAGAGGGTATCCTATGCAGGCCCTTTACTGAAGGGGGAAGGACACAAGGAAGAGAGATAGAACATTTAAGGATATAAAAAAAGCCCTACACATTTAAAACAAACAAAAAACCCACAAAAGACCAAAAAAGTCCATCTAATTTTTAGACACACCACAAACTATTCTTAAGTTCTCTGGCCAAGGCTTGTTAAAAGCAGAACATCCTAAATGTTCTAAAAATTTGTATGAGAAGCAGATGGAGGTATTTCCTTACAGAATGAGCCTTAAGTCAAGTGTAACAACTGGAATATATTGTCCACCAAGGATCAAGGCATAAATTCAGTGTTAGAAGCACCCTGCATGCAAAGACATTAGGTGCTGTATCTGCGATACACCCTGCCACTGGCCGAGCTGCCCGAGAAGCAGTAGTGCCTCACCTGCTCTTCAGCCGCTCTCCAGCAGGGCAGGGACCTCCCGCAGGTCCTGTGTCCCATATGTCCACTCCCTGCAGATATTCTGGAGACCCCACAACTTCTCGGGCAGCCTTAGGCAGTTGTTTTGGCACTTAAATCCTGCTCTCGATGTCTGTGCTTGGAGAAGCCCTATGAAACAGTGAACCCTGGCTGAAAATAGAGCAGCGAGGACTAAATTAAAATAAAATTTAGTAACGGGGCCCAAATGTTAACATGCTGTATTTATTTCAAACTTATTAACATTCCTATGAGTCTCTGAAACACTTTATTACTGATACATGGGATTGTGCTGCTATAATAGGCTTCCCTGAGGAGTAACTAGGACTCCAGCTGTACCGCCAGGATACGTTGCACTACATATTATAGGGTTAAATGGTGCTGTCTGTTATCTGCACAATGTGCGTATTACGAGTGTAAATGAGGGAACTCATTTGAGAAACCTGAAGTCTGCACTGAAACACTGAAAAGGTTTGTACTATTAGTGAAAAAGAGTGAAGGGTCCCTTTTTCCAGTTGCAAACGACTTAGTCGTATGATTGATGTAGAAAACTTAACGCCTCTGCCAGCAAAAAAATGAAGCTGTGTCTGAAGTAACTCTACCTACCAGTGTTACAGGAGTGCAACCTCACCTGAGCACAGAAGGCAGTCACACCGTAAAGCGGCAAAATGCAAGGCCATTCACCGCCTGTCAAAAATGGTTAGCAAAGGCAACAACAACGCTAAGCCACGTAGCTAAAAGGGAGAAAGCTAGTATTTCTTCCTATGCAGCATGAGAAAAGGCTGACGAAGCGAACTGTTGACAGAAGTGACATGAAAGCTCCATCAAAATAGTTAAAATGAAAATAGTTGTTACCAACATATGGCAGGAAAGTGGACACAAGTTTGCAGAAAAGAAGTGTACTCTCTGGAATAGTCATGCATACCTGAGATGTACAAAAAGGATTGTAGGTTACAGGAGCCCTCAAAGCTCAACTTCGGGTTATTCTGCAGCACAAGTAGGTCAAGAACACCCACGTCAGTTTGTCACGAGGTGCAGTGATGGTGACTGCACTCCTCCTCTGCAAGCTGCTCCGTGCTTAGCTTGTAGTTAGAGCTGCGTTTCCCTTGATAATCTAATCTCCATGCCCCTTGCTGCAAGTTGAACTGAGTAACTTTTGTCCTGCCCTTGGTAGACATGTAGAACGTTTGATCAGCACCCATTTTATAACAACTTTTTTTTTTTCAACATAGCTAAAGACTGTTATCATGTCCCTACTCAGACTTCTTGTTTCTAGACTAAACAAATCCAATTCTTTTAACTTTTCCTCATAGGTCATATTTGCAAAACCTCTAATAATTCTTGTTGATCTCCTCTGGATTGTCTCCAATTTGCCTCCATCTTTCTTAATGTCACCAACTTCAGCAGAAGTTTTGCAGCTTGGAGAATTGTTTCTTGCTGCAGAAGTCACCTGACACCCTGACCTTTAGTTCAACAATGAGAAATAGCATACAAGCTTCCTTAAAGAAAATAGTATTACATATATACTGTCACGTATACTTAGTGTCATGCCACCTGCTTGCCACATCAACCGACTACTTTACCTTAACAGCAACAAAGCAACAAACAAAAAAGCTTCTTTTGTGAGCTGTTGTATAGACAGTCTTACTGTATAACTTAAAAATACAAGAAAGCACAGCTGAGCTGTTTTAAAATTCTATTAAAAACTTTTTTTCTTCTCTGTATCTCAAAAAAAAAGCAAAGCAATTTCAAGAAAACAGACCAGACCAATAGAAGACTGGGGGGGGAAAAAGAGCTGTGTACTCACCATTAAATAGATGTTAACTAAAGTTACAGGGGATGGAGTAAAATAGCCTATAATTAAAAGGAAGAGAAGAGCACATCAAGCCTTTATCTCAGGCTGAATGTTAAAATGAGTGTAAGACTTCTTTGACAGGTCTGTGGGTCATACTTCTCACAGGTAGCAACTCACAGGACTTACCTTCTTCACCCAAGTCCAACAAGCAGCACTTCTCATGAGAGCAGCCAGCAGGAAAATCCAGAGACTGGTAACATTAGGCACATTACCTACCCACCACACAAGACTCAGTGATGTTCTCTAAGCCACCTCTCAGCTCCTATTTAACTCAGTAAGCACCCAAATTTCTGCCAGCTGGGGAATGCCAAGCTCCCTGGCTACTGATGACCTCCAGGTGAGATGTGGTGAGCTGAGCCCTGGAGTTCCCCAGAAGGCAGGGGCGCTTGTGGGGTCTGGTCCAAGTTGTGCTGGGGGACACCCGCTACCTGGGTTCAGAAAGAAAACGTACTGAGAGCCAGGGAGCAGCTCAGCCCACTGGAAAGCCTTCTCTAGAATAGGGCAAAGTGTGAAGAGAAGGGAGAGCTCTGGCTGCCGGGCTGCAAGCTGGGATGCTGTGGTCTCCAGCTCCAGGAGAGGGCTTGCAGCTGGGATGCTGAGCATATGGCAGGCAGCACCTATCTGGGCTCTGTTAGCCAAGAGTGGTAGCACAGATGCTTTAGCTATTCTCCAGAGTATTTCATTTCTAGGTACTTGGTTATGTTGCTGCATCTGACCAGCTTCAAAAAATCCCCCACTTGGCCACCAGACCTTCCGTATTATTTGTAGGGCAGCCTAGGTGCTCAGCAGAGCGTTTCTGTCCAGGGGACAGCCCTGTAGAGCAGAGGGACGGGTGGGTCAGAAACCTCAGTGGTCTGGTGCTGGGTGTCTCCGATGGGTTTGTGGCATTTATCATCCCCCATACGACAAGCTCTTAGAAGAGTGGTCTGAATGGGTTTACAAGAAAACACAGCAAATGGCCTATAGCAAGGCTTTTGGAGGAGGGCAAGGAGGAAAATGTGATTGCAGAGCACACTGCTTACAAAGAGAGGAGTGTGCCGAGCTCCGGGCTGCGTCCAGCACAAGAAGGGTTAAAGCAGCTTTCAGAGTGCAGGAGCAAGGCTAAGAGGGAGTATTACATGTGCCAAGAGTGTTTCTATGGGATCAGAACTGTTTACAATATAACGTGCCTGCACCTGTGGGTTGGTGTGGTTTTGCCTGCTGTTCAGTGCTTCCTGAGAAGCTGCTAATATACCATAGCTGATGAGACCACTGTTTTGATCTCTCCCTCCTTGGAATCTCTTCCAGTGCCTTTAATAAAAGCCCTATTAAGGAAGTACAAGTGGGTGCTTTGTGCTTCTTCAATACCTAATTTATATTTTTAACATTAAATACTCACATGCTCTGAATTTGTGCTTTTTTTCAATCTAATTGTTTCTTGCTGGAGACTTACATACATTTTGTATCACAAACTTCCTTTTTTTCTTTTGTTTTTTTGGGTGTTCTCGCACCCTGCCCAAATCTTACGTTGAAACTAAGAGGCATACTGAAGCGCTGTCATTGAAATCATTGATGGTAACTAGTCTGGCTGGGGGTGATGGTTGTATTAAAACACTTATCACATAAAAAAGAAGCATATGGCATTTACAAAATCTGGGCCAATGACGAAGGAAAGGGTCATGTTCACTCCCAAAACAGGAGCAAGCATCTCCTGAGGGTTATACATAGATTCGGTTCAGAGGGAGCTGGAGAATCTCATGTATTTTGAAATCATGGGGTGTATGAAATCAGCATAAGTTACAGCTCCCCTTAGGTGCTTTCTTTTGAGTGGTCAGTGCCACAATCATTCAGCAGAGCACATTGATCTCACTGACTTTGGCAGAATTATAGGGGGTCTGTTTGCATGCACCATTGCTGAACAATTTATCTGATGTATTAATCATCTCTTATCTAAGAGTATCCAGACTGTAGATTTTTCTTGTAACCCAATTTCCCTCCTGTAGTCTTTTGTTGTTGTGGTTGTTGGGTTTTCACGTGAAATTTTAAAATCACTTTCTTTTTTTTTTAATGCTTAGGATCCCAGTGTCCATTTTGAAGCACTGTGAAGTACAGGCTACCATGTAGGAGTGCTCTGTAGTCTTCAGAGATGATGGAGAAGTGCTAGTCCCTATTTCCCCTTTCTGACAGCAGCTCTGTTTTAGAAATTGATTTGTCTTCACAGTGGCAAATAAAAATCAAGACCCTATTTTTCTTTCATCTTCCAAATGCACATGTAAGAGGCAAAAAACGAACATTTTATTAGAGATTGGAAGAATTAGTATAATTTATAGGGTCGATGTGGTTATTTTACCCACTTCTAGTAATCCCCCAGGGAGGCTGTGTCTATGCTGCTAGTATGGTACTCAGGTAAGTTTATGGAGTGCTGAGGGCAGTGTCCCAGCCACCTAGAAGATGAGGCTTCCCTGGCGTGCAGAGGGCAAGCCCTGCTTGTATCAGCCAGGCTGTGCCCTCCACGGAGCCTCCCCTTTCCGTACCACACAGCCACAGCCTTCAGGAGAGAAGGACTTTCTCAGTCCCACCCGCCTCCCTCCCCACAGCTAGTATGAATCACTGCTGGTCAGTTTTTCTTGTCCCCAAACTATCCCCAATACCTAGAGAGCACTGAAATACATTTTGCAGAATTTCTCCATCTGCTCTGCCCTTCTCTGCAGCTCCGCGACACTGCATGCTCAACTTCCCGGCACAGTAAATGGGAATTAATGCAGAGAGGTCCACGGCCGGCCCTGACCGGCCAGCCCTTGCCCTCCAGTGTTAATCTGCTGCTGTTCTTCCTATCTGCCCTGTGCAACACAGCATTAGAGGTGGAGATGCACACTGTAACCCCTGGTTAAGCCATTTCTAGCTTCCCAATTACTGGTGTACCCCAATAACGACGTTTTTAAAGTGGTGTTTTAACTCCAGTAATTTCCAGAGACATTTAATAGGGGGAGGCCATTCTTCTGGGCTCCTCTAAACACAATCCTGTGATGAATTCATGTTTTAGCACAAGCCAGGGCGCACACAGAAAATTTTCAGCCGTTCAGAGGTACAAAAAGCAGTAATCTTAGCCTGAAACAATTGTACTGAACTGAAGCACTACTCCTCTTTTCTAGATCTACTTTTAAGATCCCTGTCAAAACAGCCCTTCAAACACATTTGATTGGGTTGGGGCTCATCACGCTGTCACCAACTCACTTTTCATTAGGCTGTTGCTCTCTGTTAGCCTAGCCAAGCAGAAGAACTCAAACACATGCACAAATTAAATCGACATCCAAACTCCACCAATATACAAAGCAATTTAAATGATATTCATTAGAGCGATGACAAGTCCTGATGAGGCTTTCAGGAGCGGAGTCCTTCAGCTTCTGCCGACTCGGTTTCATGGTCATTGAGGCGTAACTGCAGTGACTGTACCTCCAGTTTAGAAAAAAAAAGCCGAGAATATGACTCCGCTTCCTGACACACCTACCTCATTCTCCCTCTCTGCACAGGTTTACATCTGAGCACAGGCTTCAGGCTTTTCTTGCAGCTCCTCACAGGCTTTATATTACACACACGCTTTAGCAAATCCCCTTCCTTTCCCCACCACCTACAAATGCGCCAATTAAAAAGAATTCCATTTTCAAGTAATTTCATTTCACTTGGCTAGAAAGGTCACTAACTCACAATTATGACGGCTATAAACATGTCCCCAGTTTCCTACCATGCAAGAATGAATGTGGTATGTTGAAGCCTAATAAAGAAGTATTTTTCATTGTTAATTTATACTAAAGTTTAAAAGTTACCCTCTCTCCATTTATATTTTTGGTATTAAAAAAAAAAAAAAAGACGGACACTATCTTCTCCACAGGGAGTGGAATGGGGCTGACAGGTGTAATATAGGCTTTTCCACTGTGCCAAATCATTTGAAATTCATTTCCCTTGCGACCAAAGTCCTTAATTCAGGCATCAAGAGGTAAGAAATCAGAAAATTAGCTCGCTATTTGGTTACAAAGTCCACTATGCCACTTGCAAAGTTTAAGTGTACCGGGGAAGAAATGCACGTCCTCACCCTAATGTGACACTAGGAAAACCCACTGGGTGACGTGACGGGCACATAATCATTTTAGCTTAGGTATGGAAGACATCACTATTCGCTGTGAAGAGCTCCGCTACTCGCCCCCAGCCCCCGGCTGGGAAACAGGGCCATGACTGGCACTGCCATTTTTTACTTCTTTTTGCTTGCTCTACAACAGCCTTTTTTATTTCTTGAAACAGGCTAAGAATTTTAAAACCATGATATACAGAAAATGTGTTGTTATATTATTACTCAAAAATTTCTTTTTTTGGCATAGCTGCCTGAGGTTGTAATTTTTAATTTCACTTTTTAAACACTCCTACAATGAAAGATAGGCACATTGGTATATAAGTAAGTATGATTTGCAGTTGCATATTTTCATTTCAATAAATGTTATATATATGAACTTGCTGAGTGGTCTGGACATATCCATCTATCCCAAAAAGTCTATCTGATTTTAATTCCCTTAAAAGATTATTTAACCAGAAGTGCACTTCAAGCTATAAATAAGGTGAAGTGAACCAAGCAACAGCTGCTGAGGAAGTTAATGTGTCCCAGGTATATGTCATAATATACTGCTGAAAAACAAACAAACAAAACGCTACCCTAACACATAAGCTGGATACTAAGTATAAAGGAAGATTGTTTTTACATGTAAAAAATGAATTTATGTAACACCACCACTGTATTTGTGTATGTACTAGATAATGAATACAGCACGAGCTATGTATTTGTAAAACTTAGTCATCTTTTTCATGCTGAACATTTAGTTAAAATTACTGCCCCAAACCAAGGCCTGAAAACAGATTGTAACCTCACCGATTACTCCAACGCTTTCAGACATGTATAATGATGCGTTAATACATAATTCTGCTCCCTTCCGTAAATGACCCTGATTCTTTCTTCCTTCACTGGTAAAAAATTGACTTCTTATGCAAATACTCTTCAATGAGGGCTGTAGTATCATAGTCTGAAACATATACAAGCTTTTCACTATTACAGGATAATTACTTGAAAACTCAACAAAATTCACTGCTACCACACCCCGAACAACAGAGCCGCTTTCATATTCCGAGATGGCAGTACGATAATTATTTCTTGTTCTCTCATTTACCTACAGCAGGTCAACCAAGGGCTGGAAGGCACATCTTGGCACAAAGTCCCAGGAGAAGAGAACTGACTGGGTTTTTTTGCTGGAGATTGTATGTATTTACTAGCAACACCCAAGGGAGTTACACATTTGTATTTCCACTGCTAAAACGGTAACTGTCCAGTCAAGTATTAAGAGCTATTTCATCCTTTGCTAAGAGGACAATCCGGTGACTTTTAGAAAGTTGAGTAATCTTGAAACTTTTTTTTCTACTTTGCTTGATAAAGTCTAGTTTTATGACTATTCCCTGTATTTCAGCTCCGTGGAGCAGTGTGGGTAACAGACTACCTAGCAAAGCTCCAACATATTTTTGTAACAAAAAGTTACCCAAACAAAGCAGGCAAAAATAATTGTAATAATTTGATATTTTTCTAGCAAGCATATAAGGATCTCTGGAGGCGTGTTTTAAAATACAAAATTTATTAATTAAATTTAGCTTTATTACCAGTCGTCTCTGTTCCACTTGCACCACAGTTACTTCTTTTTCTGTTGCAGCTGAAATACGAACTTGCAAAATTAAAGAAGGTTCTTCCCTTCAATACATGCCAGTATTTTTTTAAATCTCAAAGTATAGCCAAATTTTTGGCTGCCATAAAATGCAGAGTCATATCTGTGTCTAGCTTTATATAGCAAGATACATAGCCATATTAAAATGCAACAGATAATTCCCATATTGATAACACTAATATGCCTTGGTTTGAATAAAAAATTGCACATAGTGTTTACCACAAAAGCAACTGTGTAATTCAAACAATATACTTCCAATTTTAATACAAAAATATAATGAAGATTCTAGAAAGATTTCGGTTTCAGAAACAGTTCCTTACACTAGCTTAAAAGTCATATTTCAGTTAATTATAGATTTCTTACTCACTAAAACTTAAAGATACATTCAGTGATTTTTTTTTTTTGCTAAATGTTGACTCCAGCGAACAGCTCTCTAAGATCTGGCATATTGATTTCTTGTTGTGAAGTGAGCTGTTCAAGCTCCATTTAAGATTTTCATCTTGCATGTAGCCCTGAGCACATCATAGCACCATAAATTAGTTAAATTGCACATTTATCACAAATGTTATTTTAAGATACTGCGTAAATGTGATGGCTGGAAGATATACAGTATGCTGCAACAAGCCACTACTTGGGTGGGGTTAGACCAGGGTCACCTTTATACACCTGTGATTTAAAGCTCTTCCCACCCCATCACAATTTCATTTTTAAACTCTTTCTTGAGGCATTTTGTTTTCTCTCACTTGATCTGCATATTTCTAAACAAAATATCAAATGCAAAGCAAAAGTCAGAACTCAGATGCATATTTTAAAATCCTGCATCCATACCTTCATGTTTGTCTAATAGGAAAAAAATTATCTTAACATAGCTAGGTTGGTGATTTGGTTAGCACTAATAGTTACCATGCCAATATACATATCAGTGTATGGATGAAAAGAACATTATTCTAGTTCATTGATTCTCTAAATTCTTTATAATGTGAAATCACATTGGTATGCCAGTCCTAGAGGTTCTGAAATGCAAGCTGAACTTTATTTTAATAAGTTTGGGATATGCAGATCCTGACTAGCCATTCATTTGCAAAGTTTCAAGCGTATTTAAAAAATGTATTAAAAAGTCATTTCTGGTACACACTAACAGATACGGTTGCTCCCTGAATTTTTACCCGGTACGTCTCCTCATTGCACATTCAGACCTAGATAAGTTAGGCCCAGGAACTGACTTTTACCAGATTACGTGCAGTTGCATCAGTGGTATTTGGTGTTTGCAATCACTGACCCCCTGCGGTATTTTAAGAATAAGTAAAAGGAACACTGCAAAAGACTCTGTAGTCTCTTGGTTTTACTCCCTCCCATGTCCCAGATAACAGTACAGCATACAGAGCTTTTAGCATTACTATACTAAGTCAATGGTGCATCTTAAAAATACATTGATTGACAATATATGCAATAATCTGCCAGTCTCCTTATGTGTGAATTTCTGGTTTGCAACCAAATACTATATTTAAGCTGTTATAATTTTCAAAGGAGGAATTCTCTGCTATAGAGGTAAAAAGTTTGGCTGCATTTAGACTGAGAACATCTATTTGCAAAAAACGCGGACAGCCACCCGGGAGGCTTCATGAAAGAGTTCAGCTAGCCAGGCTGCCTCTCCTAACTAAGTGAGGGGGACTCCTGGGATGGTATAGCCAACCAGTAAAACGGCATGCTGCAATTTTATTGCTGGAATTTGAGCTGAGGCCATAAACATTGACACACAAATGACCTTAAAATCAGATACAACTGTGAGCCAAAAGAGGAGGAAAAAACCCAGAGCCCTAATCATTAATCCCATTCACTAGGTCTGCTTAGCAGCATTCACTATAGAATGAACAGACCACTCTGATACATTTTTGAAGACATGGTACTGGCCTTTACAATCACAAAGAAAGACGGAAAGAAAGACAGACAGACAGAAAGAAGGAAAGAAAGACGGAAAGACAGATGGAAAGAAAGACGGCAAGAAAGAAAGAACCAAAGATTTAATTAGTTGCTTACTGGAAGACAGTGGATTTTTTTAAAAAAGAAAGGAAACTCTGTACATTTGACATTCGGATGCTAGTTATTACTTGAGATGTGATTCTTAAGTGCTGTAATGGTGGTTTTGGTCCCCATGTAACCATCTCCAGACACTGAGTTCACCTGACTGGCAAAAGACGTTATTTACATGCATAGTAATACAGGTGCTTCAGAGATGCAAATTGTTTTCAATGGTTTTGATGGGATGACCTGTCAACACCAGTAAAAGTCTGTCATTATCATATAAATGCTCCCCCTTGTTTACATTTGTTTGGCATGTGTTTGTTCAGCTTCTTTTCCCCTCTCGCTATCTGCTGTGAATGCTGTACAACAGCAGGTAGGGCCATAAGAGGACTCCCTTCAAAATCACCCAGCTTAAGCCATGGGTCTCAGGTTCCTACTCCTGTTATTTGAAAATGCTGGGTAGATGGAAAGGGATTCTCTAAGCCGTGAAATACTCACTGGTGCAACTCGCCGACTCTGCTTAATACATTCGGGGGAACGTGTGCGAGTAGCAGTATCCGCCTGGGTCTGAATACACAGCACAGCAAAACACCTATTTGCTTTGCCGCACGTTGCTTATAAACCCCATATTCACAGTCAGCCTTACCTGATGTTTAAAAAGGAGTTATAACGCTCATTTATCTTTTCTGGGGGAAAAAAATTCTGTTAATGCAGCCTTTGAATAAGTGCTACCCTGCTCTTTAAATGCTAAAGTTCACTAAAACTCCAGTGATTTATGTGCAGCTTTTGACTGCCAGCACCTGGCAGATGAAGAAACCTACTCAAGCTTCAGTCATAAACAGATAGCATACAATTTAATTTTAATGTGCTCGTTAGTCGTAGCACATTTCAGACATAATTGTGAACGCAACACAAAATTATAGCAAAAAGACAATTTTAATGCTGCTGTAGAAAAAAAGGTTATATGAAGAGTCATATAATGGTGCTTCATTGTCAACAACAAAACAGGGCACAGAGTGCATTACAGTGTCTGTGCTGTTTACATGCCAATATTTTATACATAGATTCTCATATGGTGTCAGCTGTCAGTTACTTCTGCAAATTAACTGCCAAAAATGGAGACGAACAGAATCACTTAGTGTGCTGGTAACCACGGGTTACCTTTCATATGCCTAAAGATAAAGCTGCAGTATGGAATCTTGGGAGAATAATTAGGCAGAGCAAAACAGAAAGTTACCAATTGAAATAAAAAGGCATTCTACAATAGGAAATAACAACCAAGAGCGCTTATAAATAAGTAAAAGAGGTTATATCACAGAATGCCTCATAACTTTTAAGCAAAGTATTACAGTACAAACATTTTAAAGGCTTTATCAATGTTTAGGAAATACAGTACAAGTTTTTCAAATAGATTTAACCCTTTGAGCACTGAGTTTATTTTGAATTTTCTCTTTTTATTTATTTTTTTTTTTTTACTAATAAATACCTTTAAAAGTCATGTTGTGCAAAACAGTTAGAATGCATGCCAGGAATGCAGTCCGTGGCTTCTGTTTCTTCAGACGGTTAAAAAAAAAAAAAAAAAAAAAACCAACCAAAAAAAACCCCCAACAAATAAATGATAGCAACACTAATAAATATGTATAATTTAAACATGAACCTCTATTAATATAGATGTACTGTATAGCAAAACAAAACAAAACATACTTTGCTTTAAGAATAATGTTTCTGAATACTTTATAAATGCTATCTGTGGTATCTTTCATCATACAATTTACAATGTTTGGATGTTAAAAGAAAAACCGTTAGATCTAAAAAATGAAATATACACTATATATAGGTACAGTTTATACCTGGGGCTTATCAGGTACAAAAACCACTGTTGCTAAAAATGCTGAAGAAAAAGAAAATGGCATTAACCACAATCACATTTTCCATAAGAGATTTTGAAATCTATACAATATATACATCTATGTTTCAATGTGAAAATTATATTTTTAAATTTCAAGGTGTGAGACACCTCTGCATAAATGGAGGTTCATATTAGTAATCGGAACTAAGCTGGTAAGGGTTTAAAAAAACCATATCCATACATTTTTATCAAATTAATGCAAAAGTGCTTCAAAGTACTCAGAGGGCTAAAGATTATAGGGTGAGAAATACCAGCACACTTAGGTCACATGAAAAAAGTGCACCAGAATTAGTTATAAATGCTTAATTAAACTGTCTGTTAATGCATGCAGCTTGATGCATCGGAGGGATGCACAGCAACTAAATCCAATTTACACAAAGTTCCAAACACTTACCACTGCATTTTAACCTTCATATTTTACCAGTAACAACAGCTGATTATGCACCTCTATTTAAACACTGTACAGTTATACAAAACAGTTCAGCCCAGAGCGACTCTGGAGTTAAAATAAGAACATGTGCCAAGAACTAAACAGTAGCTTTAAGGCGTCTTTGACAGTTTTCCTCAAAGCAAATTACAGTTATTTTAATCAAAAGCAAATGCTACTGCTTCTCTAACTCTGAAACATACAGAAGATGATCCTCTGGTGACTTCCCATGTGTTTTACTAAGATGAAGTTTAACAGCATGCTTGCTTGCAAAAGTCCTGTTACAAAGTTTGCACTGATAGGAAGTTCCAATGTCTTCCTCTGGAGAGGACGTCACCAGTTTTTCAGACGGTGACTTTGCTTGTGCTATCTGATTGTTAATCTGTTCACTGGACAGTTTGGACAAGTCTCTTAACCTGAAACCCAGATGCGATTCAAGATGACTGATATAAGTTGAAGGAGTTCTGATCTGTGAAGCACAGTCATTACAAAAGAACACTGGGTGCCCAGTGTCCAAATTTTTAAGGAACTTAGTTCCCCCTGTCCTTCGGAGCTGGTATTTCACATTGGCTAGCCAGTGGCTAATTGTGGTCATTGAAAGTCCCGTAAACCTGGAAATGTGCATTCTTTCTTGAGGGCTCAAGTCTGACATGATGTATTTTCCCTCTGAAGTCTGCCGTAAACTAGCTGCAAACTGGGCCTGCAGTATGAGCAAGTGCTGAGGGTTCCAGTTAGACTGACGTCCCTTCCTTTTCTGAGCTGGTGTACTCTCTTCTGGTTCCTCTATTGTGGTACCGTCAATGTCAGATTTCTCAGATATGCTGGAAGGTGTGGAAGATTTTGATGTGTGACTTTCTGTCAGGTTCTTCAGCATATCAGATATATCTGACAAGGCATTCTCGCGTAGCGGCGAGTTTGACATGAATGACACGACTGCAGATGTCTTTGCTGTTGTCACTGTAGATGAAGAAGATGCAGAAGATGTCGATGTGGATGACAAAAGCGCTGAACCCAAAGAGCAGCTTTTGTCACTCTTGCCTTTCGTCAAATCTATGGGTTGGTCATTGTTGACATGATAAAAATAACGGTCCAAGTGGTCTGTTTTTTTGGACTGTAGAGGTGGGGTGGCCACTGCAGCCTTTTCCGCCAAACTGTTGCTCATTTTAAAAAGCATGCTCATGGGATCCAAAGCGGGCAAAGATGGCTTTGCTGCCTTCCCAAGGTGAATATTCATGACAGACTGCAGGGCACTTAATGGATTTACAAACGGCTGTTCAGGAGGGTGATCAGTAATGATAGCTGTGCTGCTACTTAAAGAACTTACAATGGACTTAACAGGCTCTTTCCCGTTTTCCACAGGTTCTACAGTTGGACTATCCTTGCAACCATCTCTCTGAGGGACCGGGCTGTTCTGCTGGCTTTTAAAGCCACCATCATTGGAGGACTCCATCTTAAGGGGTTCACTGACTTCACTACTGCATGGCGAAGGTGTTGCACGCTTCATTGGAGAAAGCTTTCCTTCAGGTTCTTTCATTTTTTCCTCCACTTTAGCCACCTTCTCAGTGACTTTCTTTACCAATTCTTCCATGGCATGGAAGTTTGTTTTTGGCACAGGTGAGGTCTGACTGCTTGGTGGAGACACCAAGGGCTGGTTTTTACTTGGTGATACTAGTTCGTTGTTTCCAAACATAGGTTTTAAAGGTGTACTCTTCCCAGATGAACCCAATGACAGCTTCATCATATTAGGCAGCTGATAGGCAGCATGAATGCTGGGGTAGCCGCCCCAGCTTGGCGTCCCATTCTGGGCTTTGTTTATAGCTGATGTAACTGTGTTTTCTAAAGACTTCAATATATCTAATCCCCCCTTAGGGCTTTCTTCTAGGTCATTTTCAGTCAAGTAATGGTATTTTGAGGAGATATCATACTTCTCCTCATCTTCACTTGACTTTTCTTTGTCTTTCATTTTGTCATCAGCAATGCCTCTTTCTTTATCTACTTCTTTTTTTATTTCAACATTTAATTTAGGGGAAACACTAGAAGGTGTATTGGAAGGAGACGTAAAAGTGGTGGCAGCTAGTGGCACAGACTGGACTTTCTCATCTACTAAGGACGTTATCGTTGGTGTCGCTGGGGCTTCTATAATTGGCTTCCCTTTTTTCATGGCAGAGTTAGTGACTTTAATAAAATGTCCCGTCACCATCATGTGAGCCGTGAGTTCCTGCAGAGTGTCGTGCGAACTTCCGCACTCCATGCACTTCAGAATTTGAGATTTCCTTGCCTCAAAGTGCCAGGCATAGCTGGCACCATTCTGGTGACCATAGCGATTATTTGGCGTAATATAAGGATTAGAATTCTTTTGAAGTGCATCGTTGGTATCCGAGATTGTTGCTTTTGGTGTTCCACCTGTGGAATCTGGAGAACTTGGAAGTTCAAGCTCCAGTGATGCTTTCTTTCTAGTAGCTGGGATAATTTTTGCTGCTACAGGTGTAACAGGTTCCTTCAGAGGCACTTTTTGGTAGTGTTTTGTTTTGATCATATGAACACTCAAATCCTGAAGAGATTCAAATGAATGACCACAGTACATACACTTTAATACTTTCTGGGCATCTTCTTTCCCTTCCATTTCAAGCAAAGAACGTTTACGAGGTTTGGACCATCTTTTGGGGTTATTGTTATCAGTTTCATGGTTGTCATCTCGATAATGTCCCGTTTCATTCATGTGCACTGTTAATTCTACTAAAGTATCATAGGCAGCACTGCAGTCTTTACAGCGGAATTTACTGGCTCCAGTAAATATAGAGCCATAAAGCTTACTGCTTTGTCTGTACAATTGAACTGTGCTAAAAAGACTTGGTTCAGGAAGAATTCTGCTCTGAGAAACTTGCTGCAGTGTTTTAGCCATAGCAGTCTGGTGCCAGTCAAAGCTGCCACTTCCACAACTGCTACTGCTGCTGCTGCTACTGCTGCTGCTACCATTGGTTTTTTCCGAAATTGGCTGGTGAAGGTTCAAATTGAGATTGGACCAGTAGGAATTAGAGAGGAAGTTATTATATACGGCTTTCATTTGTTCTAAACTATCAGATACAGTAGAGTCTTCCAGTGGTATTGAAACCTCCTTGCTCTCTTCCTCATTTTTAATGGAGCTGCTCTCGAAGTCTGCCATGCGGTCACTTGTCTCACTGATATGTGACTCACTGTCCATTTCATGGCTAGAGAACTCAGCTGCCGGAGAGTTTTGGTAGCTTTGGCAGTTCTTACTGAAGTCTTTTTCTGGACATGCATATTTTGCTGAAGGCTCCCCATCAACTGCATTTTCATCAGGTTCCACATCTTCTTCCACCAGTGCTGCTGCTTTTAGTTCATCTGAAACATAGGCTATTATGAAGAGAAGAAAATATAAGTTAGTTTCTGCAGATCATACTTTTGCTCAAGTGTTTTAGCCAAGGAAGTGTACTTATTTGTAAAATTAAACAGTTAAAATTTAGTGTTTCTTCAGAGCAAGAAAAAAATCTGCTCTTCAAACATAATTTGCCACCTTATTCTTCTCAAGGGGCAACAGCTTGAAATTAAAACTAAATTTGAAATTAATGAAGCACATTCTGGAGGTGGCATTCATTTCTAAAGTAATAAATTACTTGTATCAACCTCAGAGACAGCAGTTCCTGTCTGTCAATTAATATGTCTTATGCTTCTCCTACCCCTAATGCATTTCTTAACAGACAGATTCACAATTTAAATTAAGCAAGCATTTTTTGCTCATTACAGTTTTGAGACTTAATCTTTAATAAATATAGAGTACAACAAACATCAAAAATTCCTACAAAGTAAAAAAATCCCCAGTTACAATCATCAAAAAATGAGATTTTTAAAAAGTTATCATTATTAGTAGTATCATGTTTTAGAGGAGGAGATGGTAAAAGCAGGTGACGCAACCTTTTGAAACAACTCACTAAGAGCAATTTGAGGATATTCATTATGGGTGTAACAAATGACCCATTCACATTTAAACATACCTTTCTCAACAAGAAAGCCCACGCAGAATTATGTCAGGAGCTAGTTCAAGAAAATTGGTATGCTGTACTCATTCTTGCTGTATAAATATATACAAGACCTTCCAGTGGACCTTACAAATGTCAAAGTGTTTGCTCTTTAGACTACTTTGTCAATATTTACTCAGCATAAGCTACACGGACACCCAACAGGGATCCTGTTTTTCTTCCCCCCCCTCAAGTAATGCAACTGGTGATGTAAATCTAAGATACTCTTCCTGAATAGGATAGTTGGGAACTGACAGTAAACACATTCTTTTTTCCACGGTGCTTCTGTACAAGTATTCTACGTATACTAAGTCTACCTGAGTTTTTTCCTTCAGGCAAGAAAACTATGGAAACATGAACAGAGGGATCATTAACTGATCAAAGTGATCTATTTCTATGTATTGCATTAATTTACAGCTAAGGAAGAAAGCAAAAATAGAACATGACTGTTCTGCGTTAAGTGGAACTTAAAATTTTCTTGCAATCTCTCACAAATACAATTATAAACTTTGAAAAAAATGCATTTCCAGTAGACTCTATGGTTGAAGACACTTGACTTTTGACCTTCTCTGCAACACATCTGGAATGTGCGGGTATCTGTATCTTAAACACACTGAATAATCTATAGCTTGTTTATTCAGACAATAGTGCAGAGAAGATAATAGTTTACACCCCAAAAAGATCTACTTTAACCAACAGAGTGAAAAATTTAGAACAGTATAGTAGATACCACACATACAGTACTGAACCGTGCAAACTTTCTTCAGAGAAAATATCTTCAGATATTATCAGAAAATCACAAGAGACAAAACAACTGTTAAAGTAACAATGAAATCAGGCCTTTAGTTTCACATGGAATATTTCTTCATTCAGTTAGGAAATACAAAATATTCACTACTGTTCTTTCACATGGATGAATGGTAGCGAATCTTCCTCCAAGCATGTAAAGTTATAATCTGATCTTCAGAATAGAAGTTAAACCTTTGAAAGCACAAACATATCACAGAAGAGCAACACATAATTGTGATTAGGTAGTTCAGCTCGGATAATTTCAATGCAGAAAATTCATGCAGCAAGGGTCCTATTTTTAACGTTTGGGAGACGATAGTTTGAAAGAATTATGTTAAAAACTTTATTATAAGATGATTCAAAGATGCTGATATGAAGATCAGACTTTAACAGCAAGTATATGTACTCTAATGAAATAGAGCTGTGCTGTTTTGCTCTATTTTATGCTTTTCAAAATATTTTGAAACAATTCAAGAATCCTTATTTTATGTATATTACAGTCATATCAGCAATTTGTAGCAAGGAAAAATGCCTATCCTGCAAATACTTGTGACGAAACAACTACAAAAAATCTAACAAGGTGGATTTCATTCAATACTTTAATTCCCCTATGGATGGTGCAGATTGTTTTTCATCCTAATTATTTGTTCCATCATGTTTCTGAACTCTACCAAAAACTTCAGCAATGGAGACCAAAGCAGTTCAAATTATTCTCTAAAGCTGAAAAACTTTAAATAATTCCTGATAATGTGTAAACAACTGGCTACCAACTACCCCTTTCTCAACCACGCCATATCCTAGAGTAAGGAAGGACGGAAGGAAGAAATGACAGCATGAAACCTATGATTTGGAAGAAAATGTACCCTTTTTCTTTTCTACCTTGTGGAAACAGTTTTTCTTTTACAACTCCCGTTCCTTTGTCTCTGTGGTGAAACTGAAGAATAATTCCCTTTTTACGAGGTAAAGAAAACGCACAGTTACTGCCCCGCTGCCTGGATTAGAAAGATCTCATTCGCCCCTGCAGGCTGAGGCGGCACGCCAAAGCACTCTGTAAGTGTACCTGCCTTGTGCTCTTTGTGTCTGCTGGGTGCTAGCGTGAGCCTGTGCCACCCACTCCCACCACCACATCACACACCAAAGCCCTTGGACTTGGTCCCTGCACACCACAGAAAGTGCTCCTGGGGACCAGCGCTCACCTGGTCCCCAAGGTACACAAACAAGGGTCACGGAATCAAGCCCCTAATTCGTGTGGTTTTCTTTACATTTTTCTTTCTCTTACTGCTGAAATCTTATGAATTTTGTTTGGACTGAAACACTTGTATTGTCACATTCACAGTTTTTTTAGAGAGTGACTTTTACATTAGGGAAAACCTCCAGCATGCGGCTCATTTAAATGTAAATCTATTTACCTTTCATGCTTTCTTTGCCCTTTTCACCAACTATCAAGCATATTTGCGTGTTAACCAGGAGCTGCCTCCTCTATAGCTGTTCTCCTTCCTAAGCTCAAGTTGTGAAGCCAAGTTGTGACATCAGTCTTTGATCCAGCTACGAGGGAAATGAGGCACAAACAACAGTATGGAATTTAACCCGGCAATCTGCAACTTCGATATACTGACAGTATGAACAACTCCTGCTCTTTCCCCTCCACAAGGGAGAGGGGGGATGAAACACGACATTACCCCCAACTTCCTCAACCAAAGGTTTATGCAAGAGATGCAGATGCTCAGGGAAACTTCTTAGCCTAAAACACCATCCTAAACCAGAGATTATGCCAGGAGCTTCTAACGCCTTATTCCAAGGGCCGGTCACCTCATCGCTTGCCTTCAGGGCGCTAAAAGGCAACCCAACAAGTCCCGGACCAACCTGCGATGGCAGACTCAGGGCATACTCAGAGGCTTTGCCACACCACTACAGGTAGGTTTACAGTGGCTGCAGGGCTTGCAGCTCCGAGGCTTTGTCCTCAGAGGTTCGATGCAAAAGGCAAATGACACGTTTCCGCCTCAGAAAACCCAATTAAATTGTTACCAGTGTGTGGGACAGAAGAGGAGAGAGGGTGAAGGCCAAACTTCAGTCCCACGCTAGCAGGGAGTACGGGACTCCCTGCAGGTGCTAGCAGAAAGGAGCCCATCTGCAGCCAAGGGAATCTCGGATCCCTCCCTGCCCCACCAGATCTTGCTCAGGGGAGAGAGGTGATCTGTATTCTGCCTGAGTACAGATTAAGGTAACAGCTTCACTGCAACAGAAAGAAGGACAAGGAAGGCCGTAGCAGATAAATTTCTTGTTTGGTTAAGTACCTACAGGAAGAGTAAAGAGACTATGAAAGAGGAGAATAAAATCAGGAGGTGATGGTAGAAATTTTTTTTCGCTGAGATTCACTTCCTGGTGGAGAGACTGTCTTTAAGCAGCACTGTCTCAGCCCATCGTTACTCAGCTGCTTCCTTCTTATTAAAAGAAAAAAACCAAAAGACTCGTGGTTTGATATTTTTCAAGCGTAGAGTAAATGTTTGAAACAGCAGGGCATCTGTAAAACTGTTCTTCAATGCCTCGACAGCAAAGTCTGAGGGGAAAAAAACAACTTTAAAGGGAATTCTAATGGCAGAAGAAGTTAATAGGAATGGAAATGAAAGAAATTAGGTGGTTCAGGGGTTTTTTTGGTTTTTCCAGCATAAAACAAGAAAAAAAAAAGATTACAGTTCTCAAAAAAGTTTTTAGTTTACATCTCAAAGGGCACCATAACCCCCAGGAAATTGCCTGCAAGTTGAGCAATGGTGTCACTGTGACATAATATTTGACAAAAAAATGGACAGGAGTTCCCTGGTGTGGCCCTCAGTTTGTAGAGATGAAAATATCAAAGGGATTCAGAAACCTATTGCAGGTGCAGCCACGCAGAGGTCGAGAACAGATAGTTCCCTCATTAATATTTATTATAATTATTAACTAAACTGCTAGGTAATAATGAAATTAACACATTTGCTATCAAAACATAACAGTAAGGTGTGGTATAATGCAATTCGTTTCCACACAAGAGGGAATTACCTTCGTAACTGAGCTATGGATCATTTCTTTGCCAGTGGAAATAAATTGTGATCCATCACTGCCCAAAATGATCTACATATTGTATATACACTAATAAACTCATATACCTGGCTCTACACAGACACCAGAGATCTACTGTACAACTGCTCCATTACATTTCTGCAGGCGGAGGAAGTCCCCGTGCAGCTACAACAGCCATTACTCTGCTGCTGTCCTGGGCCAAGCTCCGCAATCTTCTGAGATGCCCACCAGCACAACAGCTACTGGCCCAAACCCCAACTGCTGGAGGTCCTCTTCAGCAGAAAGATGAAAAACACTGCATGGTTTTCATCCCTTCCATGGAAACATCCACCCAGTAACGAGGTCAGACACACACCTCCTTGAGTTTGTTTGGAAATACAAAACCACAGCATTAAAGGCGTATTTTACTGTTCTCCAAAAACAAATTAATTGCACAATTCTTCCCTTATTTCCTGAAAAATGCATCTGAGACCATATATTTTGGCTTGGATCTACCCAAATATTTCATTTTGATACTTCTGAAATGTCTTGTTTTAATTATGCTTTTTCGCCAAGCCTTTTTCTTTTATTTTAATTAGCTTACTGGGGTATATTTAAACTAGAATATAAGCTCTTTGCTTGAAAAAGTACCAAAACATTCTTCTCACATGAAAAAATGCTTAACTACAAAAGTTTATCGAAACCATTCAATTCCTTGGAAATATTTTGGCTTTAACCGAATAGCTTTTTATTAAAAAAATTACAACCAGCTTTATTATTTATTTATGCATGGTTTGAAATCATCGTGTAATACTAAGGATCATTTCCCAAACCATCTGATTTTGAGTACATCTTGAAAAAAAAGCTTCTCAACCCTTAAAAAACCTGAATCCATATACTTCTCACGCTTGAAGAAGAGAACAGCAGAAAGGGGCTGGGAGCAGTAATGCTCCCAATGCTTTCGGGATGAATATTATACTCCCAGTCAAAAAGACAAGGGGAAAAAAGATCAGAACAGATCACAAAGTGGAGCAGTGCGTAGGACCCGGCCAGCGAAACTCTCTCTGCAGCCTGACCCCCCTGCTCCCCAAGCCGAAGCACAGTGCTGCGAGAGGGCTGCTCCTGCCACAGCCAGCGCGGCTGGCAGCGCAGAGCCTTTTCCTAAATATCATTGCCATTCTGCTTTGAAGCAGACACCAGCCACCTAAGAAATAACCAGAACATTTTTTTAAGATTTAAGTAATTGATGAGAAAACCTCGAAGAGTCCCCAGTTTCAGTGGGATCATTCCGAGTTAAGAGAGGGCACAGTCTGAACACAAGTCAAGAGAAAGTCAACAGAGAAACAGCAGCACGGAGATGATTTGACTGTGCCAATGAACCTTACTCACAAAATTAATGAACAGAGGCAAGAGAAAACCAGCTCGGTGGATGGAGTCAATCAAAGACCTAATGCAAATGAAGGCATATAAAAGAGTTATATTAGTCTGTTAGAAAACTCCCACTCTGCAGGCCTTCCACTTACAGGAAGAAAGGCAAACATTTCACCCACAACATGAGCTATTTCTATACTGAGACTGACTGATAATTCACATGTAACTGAAATTGTATTTGAGACTTCACTACTTGGCAGAGATGTTAGCGTATTCCTCATTAGGCGATAGAAATGGGAGGTACGAGTGGCTGCCCTGTTTACAAGAGTGGCAAATGACAACACTGTCTCTAAACAGGCATGGCAATACCGATTACCCAGCACCTTGACAGGGACATTATTCCTGTTAGAAAGGTCAAAGGTTCTGTTTCATAGAGGCAGGACTGTCTATTATGGGAGAGCAATGTTATTTCCAAGTGGAGAGGTCAGCACTTCTCTCGCGCGTCGGCTGAAGTTGCTGGTACCTCGCACCGGAGTACAATCCTACTGCAAGACTGATTATTCTCCCCACTGGCAAGGTCAAGAATATTAATTTTGAACATGGTAATTTGATGTGATGTGCATGATTAATGCTTGTTTAGCTGGATTTTTTGTATGTTGATAAATCTGCAGCCTTTTCATGCCAATAATAGTGTAGTATTAAGTTATTGGGAATCAGCGTGGATGGATGTGACATAGCATGCCAATCTAATGGGTGGCTAACATTAGGCACTAGAAACTTTGAAGTGTACTTGTGTTTGTTCCTTCATGAAAATACTGCAGCTGTCTGCCACAGAGAGCTCAGAAATAGGCGAGAGGAAGCTAGCCAGCTGCTCTAATCCAGCATCCTGGACTGGTATTACATTTGGAGCAACTTCAGAGAGCTCAAATCAACTGTAAGTGTTAAGAGTTGAGAATTACATGGACAGGAATACGCAGTGAGGAGACGATAACAAGAAATGAGTTTATATGTCATTAAAGTGTGGGCTGTCTATGTGCAGACCAAAGCAAGTCTATGGCAGGCACCTTTTCCTCATGTCACTTTATTCCAAACTCCCCTGGTTTTTGTGTAGTTTAAAGGAGGGTACAGGATTCCGGTCTCCTATTCACTTTCAACTTTATGCTGCCATATGGCAAGTATCATACAGGCCACCTACAAATGAAGAGAGAGAACATTCAAAAATTGCTACTAATTCTGATAAGGGAGGCATTCGTTTTTCTGAAACCAAATACTGTTTAGATGTTTGTTAAATGAGAGATTCCTATGCAAAGATCACATTTATGTATCATCTCCTTTATTAAACACACACCTGAAAAAAACCAGGATGCTATATTATTAAATGGTGGCTTAGAAACAACTTAGCACTATTGGACAGCATCACTCTACTAAGGTGTTCAAAAGCTTCAATGAGTGTTTTATTCTTCACAGCAACCCTGTGGAAGAAAAATTCTTATCCACAGTTTATAGCTGCAAACCTGGAAATCCAAAGAAGTTAAAAATTACTTGCCTCGTGCCAGATAAGAAGACAAGTAAAGGAGCCTGTAACTCTTGTACGTTAATATACATAATCCAGCTATTTACACAAAACATGAGAAGATGGCTTAAGTTTGTGTTTCTGTCCCTATGCTTCTTCACAGTGTGTTTATGTGAGTACAATATATGTGTATAATTGAAAATAATTGCCAGTTTTCAGCTTAAACAATTACGAAGAATAAAATACCCAGCGAAATACCCACAGGTGCATGTACTGTGCACAACCCAGAGCCTGTGGTTACAAACCTCCTCTGAGCCAAGCTGCTGGGATTCAGTAAATGCTGAACCTGCAGACTGCCAGCAAACTTCTTTTCACAATGGGGAAGACAGGAAAGGTTTTTGAAGTAGGAAGTACTGTCACAATTCTCCTCCAAAGAGCTTTCTGCTCCCAGCGCAGAGCAGGACTTCAGGTACGCTGTGAACGCCTGTTCTACCAGAACTGCGCTGGAGATGTAACATGATGGATCACGCCTCTCTCCCCCAAAGCTGTGCTCTGCCTTGATTTCTGCCCGCCGCCTAAACTCCCTGAATTCAACCTGCTGAGCAGGGTTTTTCTAAAATCTGCTCAAATTATCCACTCGTGAAACATAACACCACTTCTTTCTAACATGGAGAAGAGCACACGATCCTATCACACTGCAGTGTACTCTTCTATGGGTAGGGTTGCATGAGGATGGGTCTGAGATCTGTCTCACTTGAATAGTTCATCTGCCACCTTCTACAAGAAGTTTTTGACAAGAAGGGATGTGAAGATTAAAAAACTTGAAGTGAGACCCAAGGTCCAAGTTACTCCCATGTATAATGAACAAAACCATATAGATTTTTAAAGAGACTTCCTCACGTACAACTTGCCTTCATATGTCATTATTGTACAGTCAGAAGTGAACAACATGCTTATAAGAAACTTCACAGCAGTAACAGTTCAGAGACTATGGTCAGGAAAAACAGATTTTTATGGGTTTGGTCCTAAATTCGCAGTCACACACACACAATACAACTGACTCCCAAAAGTATCACAGCTGTAGAGAAGCTGGAGAACAGTTCATGCCCCACTGTGTGTGCCTGCAGTTGATTACCAGAAGCAATGCAGGATCACAGTACTCGAGTGGAAGGCCTGAGAAACATCATGGACTCCCATGATGACAGAAGGACCTTCCTTGCTATCGTATTTTGTGGAATCAGTGTCCTTCCCCCTTTGCACTCTGGGAGAGTAGAGATTTTAACAGCCCTGTGAGCATAAGCCTGGAATTTCTGGCTGATTCTGCTGAAAAAGGAGAAAAAAACCTTCTTGGCCTTCCCTGTCACCACATAAACAACTCTTCACAAGCGCCATCAGGACTAGATCAAGTAGGCAAATGAGTAACAGGGACTTCTCATTAGGAATTCTCAACTGCTGCTCAGTTTGAGTCAGTTCAGGGTCTCGGTGTTCCCGTTTCATCAACATTCATGTAGGACCTTCCTCTTCCTCCCTTCCCCACTCCTCCACGTTCCTGGGGAAAGGATGCCCCTCCGCCAAGTACACCAAAGTTACAAATGAACATCATTCAAAGGAGCATAAAGTTCCTCACTATCCACGGGGAGGTTAAGGGTCAGCTAACCAGCCACCAAGAGGAAACACCACCGGGCATTCAAGAGCCAGGCACAAACTGTTGAAGTAAACAGTTCGCAAGCAGCCCCATAGTCTGAAAACTTCCACATAAACTTAACAAACACAATTAGTACGTGCATTAGTAAGGGAAAAAAAAACCCACCCTACATTTGCTGTATAAATTATTCATCACGAATAAATGTGATCCACTCTAAGTAAGACAAAAGTGGTCTTCCGTTGGTTTCCAAGACAGTTGCTTGGTGTGAAGTACTGCAGACTTGTTAGTTTCCACTCCATGCAAGCACATACTACAGTGGGAAATTAAATGTTCATAAGCAGAGAAAACAGCTTCATGTTATGCTTTGACACTAATTTTGATTTGGGAGATAAATTGTTTTTTGGACTCTGGAGAATTTTTCTAAGCACAGAATAACCATTTCCTCAAATGGGCAAAAATATTTACCAGCATCCTCAAAGAATAAAATATTTGGTTTTCCATTTTTTTTTTTTTTTGTTTTTTTTTTTTTTTAATAAAAGTCACTATCAACATCCTGGTAACACGAAGCCAAATTCTCTGTATGAATTGGTACTAAAACACACAGCGACACAATCTCTGCTTGATATCAGCATTTGGGTGGCATCTTTTAATCACTGAAAAGCACAGAGGGCATTCAACAAACTAATACAAGATTCACAGCCAACTCCAGGATAAGCAGGCATGAGCATAAAAGTTCTCAATATGGCTCTAATAGCTCTTAATTATTATAATCCTTCACTGAGCAAACAGATGTTGTAAGGGAACTTTAGTTTCTTCAAATGCAGTAATCAAACCATTCTGCTTCTGCCCTGCCTCTTTTCACTAAATGCTTTGTACAGTGGAGTGGAAATAGCAAATGTAGTGACAAAATGACCATTTAATTGTCACAGAAATCTGTTTCTGAACAAAACTGATGTTGTCATTTCTCTTTGTCCACATTTCTCAGAGTCTTCTGATTACGGTTTAGCATTTTTTTAGGCTAAGAAAAAAAATCTTACACCTCACTTTCTGTAATCTTCCCACATCTTTGGTTGCTCCTAATCTGTCCACATCTTACAAGTTTTACAGTAACCAGAACACTGGCTGTGTATTTACGTTTAACTATACTAATATTAACACACATCTCTGGAGCTGCAGCCTTCATTGTGAAGTTTTTCAAAATCAAGTTTTCACCTAAAATGCTTCAATATATTACAGCGAGTCATTCTACTTGGAGATTTATTTGTAAATGATCATGACTACTTAAGACATTTAAAATGTACCAAAAGACCTTCAACCTGATCCTTCATTTTTCTTGCAAACTTGAAATTCCCATTGAAGTCCTTTATACAGTAGTTTCAATAGCTACTTTGGTTGCAGTGCCTCCTCACAATAAACTCCATACAACTGTATGAATAGTATAGTAGAAATCCAAATGATTTCAATCACAATTTCAGCTATTGTGAACTTGTACTTATAATGAAGTTTCTCCATGAAAAAAAGGAGTTCACTGTGGGCCAACAAAGCTTTGTGTCCTTTCACAGTTTTTATTCAGCCCTCATTTAAGAAAAACAACTACTGACTACAATATGAATCTTAGGACTTGGAGAAAGCAGAGATTCTAAGAATTACCTCTATGAGATGGCCCCAGCTTGTTTTGTATGTATAGCAAAAAGAAGCACTGAATATTCATTTCACTCATTTGCTAACTATACTAATATACGCTTTTGTAAATGAGTCTCTATCTAGCACTAGCTATTGAACTGAAGGGTATTTGAATTGGTGGGTTTTGCTATAATACCACACTAAGATAATGTGCTGGAAACAAATGGTTCACTGATTCCTGAATAGAAAATTTGCTGGAAAACCCTGAGAACTAGAAGATGAGGGGGAGGGGATTAAAATGTTGCTTCAGAGCCACCAACCAAACTCTTGTCATTTTTAAAAGATGTTCCCGTGGCACAATATGAATAGTTTGTAGTCACGATTGTGAACATTCAATGTCATATGAGACAAGACACTTGTCAAGAGCCTTTCCCTTATAAGCACCCTCATCATGACCTGTGTTAATGAAGTTAATTGAATTTAAGATCAATAATGGTTAATTATTGCAATTTGACATTCTGAGATAAATGGCTTTAAGACAGAGAAATGTGTGTGTATGTGAATTCTCTCCAAAGAAGGTGAACACATTACAGCCTAAGAGGGATCACACAGTCCTTCCATTGATCCTGGTACAATCTGATCGACCTAATCCTCTGATGAATGTGGGCTTTTCACAGCTACAAGTAAATGTTCTACAAGACTACTCTAACCCTTGTCACTGACCAAATCTATATGAGCTGTACACTAGAAATCTATTGAGATAGATTAAAGAACTGCTGTAGAAACAAGAGATGCTTCAATAAAGATGAAGGTTTATTATATTGACTATTAACGTTACATGCAGTATGTAATTATGAGTGCATATGGATCATAAGAGTTTAATTTTGGTCAGTTAGATGTAAATGATCATAACGGAACAATAGTATTAAATTTAAAAAATACCAGATTAAAAAAATCCAACCACCATGTTGAATTTGATGACTTATACGTGAACGTTCAATAAGAAAGTGATTTTAAAATCACCCTTGAAATGTGCAAGAAGATGCTCACAGACAGGTATTTATTTCATAAAGTCACTCATCAACCTACTTCATTTAGGGTTTTTTTAAGTTTACTTTCACAACAGTTCCTCAACAGGAAGACATTTTTTCAAACGTGTTAGTAATGATATTCTTACATGCATACTGAACAAGTTAAATGACCACTTACAAGATTTATAATGACAAAGTAAATGTCAAGGAAAAAGTATTACTGATTGCAGAGCACTGACAATAAAAAGCTGCTGAAGAGTTCTGTCAAAATGTAAGATTATGCAAAAACACTATTGAGAACACTGCTAATCATCTGCTCTTGTCAATTACTTGAAGGGTATCTGACAGCATATTTACATTAAACACATTTCAGTAGCAAAATCCTTAATGCTGTATCAGAATATTTTCATTATCATTAGAAATCCTTTAAAAAGTCCTTTTGCAGCAGAGCATTATAGCAGCAATGATGTAATACCTATCTCTGTATCAGGTAGGGGTATCTATTTCATGCTGTTATAGCTACATAA